>NC_142181.1:28124718-28457218 GCF_026936395.1 Plectropomus leopardus
TTTAGATTGGTGTGCTATGGAAAAAAAATTTCAACAACATTCAAATCATTTTGGCAAATGTACCAAAAGTCCTTTAACAGGACGCATGCAAATCCTTAAAAAAATTAAATGGCGCTTAATTTTTTAATCTAAAAATATCCCCTTAATTGGTCTTAATGCAGACATTCAGAAGTCTTAAAAAATGATAAGCCAAGACATGGGAATTTATGGATCTTTTCCGATGATACATTGATATGTCTGATGATATAAAGTGTAACATTTAAAACAGAAAATAATGATTTACTGAATGCTTCTGGCATTAACATAATGAAAATAAGGATGGAGAAACCAATAAAAAAAATTCTGTCTAGCAGGGCTGCTCAGAGCAGAGGATCCACTGTCTGCTAGCTGGCTGTAACTGTACCCTGGAAACCAACAATTTTGTTATTGTAAAATGTTAAGGCAAATTGGTCTTAAATTTCATTGTGTCATTAAAAAAAGTCTTAAAAGTATTAAATCCAACTTGCCTTGAGCTGTAGGAACCCTTTTAAAATGGTTTGCAGTCCTAACCTTATCTATGTTACAAGTGGAAATTGTAATGTTATAGAAGTGTTTGACTTGCAGTTATAAGTGTACTAAAAATGACAGCCTCCGCTTCCAGTATTTCAGTGAGCCATGGAACAACAACTCATAAAGTGCAGTTTTTACTGTCCCAATGACACGGTGACCCAAGTTCAGACAGACTATGTGGTTGTGATGAGAAGGCAGTTAAGACAATAAGAGCCAAGATAGAAGCTCATGTCACTTATATTGTAAAGTACTCACTCTGGTTTACAGTTACTTGTAATATAGATTTTTAAATCCTCGAACTTGTCTATAAATCATGGACTTGTCTTTCACTATATTGTTAATATGCTGCCAAGACATGTGCCTGGTTTAGTACTCACGTCTACAGCCTTTCTGCTGCTCACTGAACCAAATATTCACTGAAGCTCACTGAACCAAACCCAGAACAGTTTAAATACAGCAATATCTGTGACTAGAACTTTTAGTCTTATTCAACTTCAAATTGGTTATTATTTGCCATTGCTATTAATATTGTTTTTATTTAACCTATTTTCATTTTTTTGAGTTGTGACCAGAGTATTGAGCAAGTAGTACTGAAAGGGTTGTTTCAAGAGATAGTGAATTCTATGGTAAGAGGTGTTCCTGTAACATTCTCACTCCCAACTTGTCATATACCAACACTTGGTCAGTGGCCCTACATGTCAAACTGTGACCCTTGAAGTACCCCTCTAGCTTCATTATGGGATGCTCAGGAACAGCATGTCAGTTGCCGCTGACTACATGTAAAGTGTTTTTTTTTTTCATTTGTTTGTTTCAATAAACTTCCATTTTCACAAGAAATGTACAGTTTCCAGTGGTTTCATGCACAAAGTCTCTTTTCAGTATAAACTTCCAATGTAGGGTTAACTTTAATTTGTAGGTAAAGGCAGCTATTGGTATTGGTTAGGTTTAGAGAAACATCATGATTTGGTTTAAATAAGTGTGTTTGTTACAAAAGTAACATAATGTGACTTTTGGTTTCACACAGGACAGAATTATTTGACCCCCCACATCAGTTGCTTAAAGCATTTAATCATGACACACCTTGATAAGAGGTGTCAGAAGCTGAAAGCCACTGACAAAGTGTATGTATTTGATAAGTTGGGAGTGAGAACAGGTTGGTAAATGTGATCCTCAAATATACATAGTTCATTACGCAGTGGATGTCAGAAACTCTTAAGAACGGAATCAACAAAGGACGTCGAGCATCCTAATTTACAAAGACAATTAACAACATAGTTTTGAATACTGTATGTAGAGTGTATACTACAGTGTATTTTTTTTCAAGCTTGCAAAGTCAATTACAATATCAAAATGGTACAGCTGTAACTGCATAGCAAGTTTGGCCACACAAAGCATATGA
The DNA here is from genome assembly GCF_026936395.1 of Plectropomus leopardus. Taxonomy (NCBI): domain Eukaryota; kingdom Metazoa; phylum Chordata; class Actinopteri; order Perciformes; family Serranidae; genus Plectropomus; species Plectropomus leopardus. The sequence continues at coordinate 28,126,667 of NC_142181.1, forward strand.
TTTATAAATGCTTGCTATATGAAACTTGTACAGTTTCTTCAGGATTGCTTTGAGGGGGAAACCTTTGTTTTTCTTGCAGAGGGAAATAAGTAGCAGATTTCTTAGTTGCAAGAACTAAATCTCTTATGTCTTTATTTACTTTCTAGCCTGTTGGTGCTCTGAATCCGAAGCGTGCAGCATTCTACGCTGAACGCTATGAGACTTGGGAAGACGACCAGACGCCTCCTTGTCATTACAACTCCCACTACTCCACAGCTGCCTCCACCCTGCACTGGCTTGTCAGAATAGTGAGCAAAATCACTCCTTCAACCACCTTTACACTCACTATTATTGTACTGTGTTCAAAATCTGCAAATTAGTCAAGCATCTGAATAGGAATGAAGTCAAACCCACATACTCAGACAGCTTTTCATTTTTGAGTCTGCATTAGTTGATTGTCACTTGTCAGACTTGATGATGCTGTTACTTTGAGGTCTGTCGGCTTCTGCACAGGAAACAGCTCGACATCTCAATTTGATTGGGCCCGAGTTAGACCAATGGCGCTCAGAAAACACATTTCACAGGCCAGTAAACCAGCATATGTGAACTAAATAAAGAGTGGCTGGGTAATGATTTACAGAGGCTGCTGTGACAGGTTTATGTGTTTCAGGCAACCTAGTGAGCGCTGGAGACATGTCCATCAAGGTTACTGAGCACTGTCCTCATTTACTCTGGGAGAAAAGGAGGAGGCACACATACACACTCTAGCAATCTGTTCCCCAGAAAACAGACCCTTATAACCTGCACAGATTCTTTGAGTTGGTGTACGTTTGATTTTGAAGTCGGCTTATTAATTTGAAAGAGCTTTATGGGAAGTTTGTGCTGTATTTCTCCTCCTCCCCCATCATTAGTAGGAAGGAGCTGATGAACTGAGGGAGCTCCCTTGACAGCAGTTAGATTGGCCTCTGTAGGTTTGTTCCCACAATCCTTTTCTTTCTCTGGTGAGTGATCCATGCGCTCCCATCGACAATGGTCGCCATCTCAGGCTGAGAAAACCAAATTTGAGCCAATTATCATTATGGCTTACTGTACCCAGGAAGAACACTAATTAATTTTCCCTCAGGCTTGGATACAGTGAACGACTGATCACGACAGAAATCCCTCAGACTGAAAGAGAAAAGAATAACAATGAAACAATGAAATCACTCAAATGATTCAGAATATTCACATGTATTTCAAAAAAATGAATGATAATCCAGTGAATTTTAAACAGTATTAAGATTTTCATTATGTTAAGTATGATGGATTTCACTTGAAATGCAGATCAAGAGGAAAAGATGATGATGAGTTTGGTTATGGGTGGAGATCTTTGATCTTTGTGGTGCCATGTATTTTGTATCTTTGCAGGAGCCCTTCACCACATTCCTGCTATGTGCCAATAACAACAAATTCGACCACCCTGACCGCACCTTTTCAGCCATTGTCCGCTCTTGGAGAAACTGTCAGAGGGACACCTCTGATGTAAAGGTGAGAATCATAACAAAAGCAGAAAGTGCCATCCATGATTTACATTTATGTGGTTACACAGGTCCAGAAAATTGTTCTCTTGAACAAGTGGAAGTAAATCTATGATCATTATCTGTATATTTCCTTGCCAGACCCCTTATTTAAGTTGGTGTTACGGACCTCTGGGTATCTAATTTGGAGGCCAATGACAGGAACTATTATACAGATTGCACAACATATTTGCCAGCAAAATGGCAACTATATAGTATATATAATTGGCATAACCATACCAAGCCCCTCTCTTGCTATGCTCCCCTCCTCAGCCAGTGTGCTTCAACACTGCAAAAATATATACCATTAATTATAAATGCCCCATTCAAACAGCATATCACAAACACCCATAGTGTACAGGAATACCCTAAGCTCTTAGAAATGCACATTTGATTCATTTCATGCAGAAAACAAACTATCTCAGAGGTAGACTGATCTTGTATCTGTGCATGCAAGCACTCATGAGTTTGAACAAAGGCTGTGTCTGAGAGAAAGACAAAGCCCTCCCTCTGCAAATCCAGAGAGCAGGCACCGAAAACGCTGAACCCTGCTGATTCGCCTCCATTTTGCCCACTGCATAACACGCAGCAGGAATACGCACTGACCTCAAAGTGTCATATATTTCTAGCACACCCTGCATTGGGTAGTGTTGCCCCAGGCAATTAATAAAGCATTAATGACAAAAGCTATTTAAAATGTAGTCTTTTATGTACAGACAGGGCTTTTACTTGCCAGGATCTGGGGGAGAGCAGCCAACTATGTGAGGCAGAGGCAGAAAGCTGCGAGCCAGCGAACAGCTGAATAGTCAAACGCCACCCTGTTAACAAATACAGCCTACTTCCAACTACTTGTATGTCTGCATGCATTTGTTTTTACACACATAGGATGGCTACTGATCTATTAGGAGAGGCATTGTGCTGTGCAGGACAATGGTGGATTACTAAAAGTATTTCATAATGTATTAGAAGCAGGAAAATATTACGCAAGAGCTTGTTTGGTTTACTGATGGTGCAATAGGGGTAAACTATGAGGCAATGACACTATTATAACTGAGAAGATCACTCACTAACATTTTTTGCCATCCTTTTATATAAAATTCTCTGTATCGGTTACTTTTGTGTTTTTCATTGCATTCCTTCTAACCTAGTTTTGATTTTAGATTTTTTATATTTATATTAAATTTTATATATATATATATATAGATTATATATTTATAATCTTCAACATGAGTATAAAACAGGCTGTTCCTCAAAATGTCTTTCCAAAATAAAATAAAATAATATTACATGGAAGTATAGGTTTTCATACATGCCAACTGAAATGTAGCCAAACGTATAGACAGACGCGCACATGTCATGCACAGCCACAGTGTAGCGACTCAGACTGAGCGAAGAGGCTGGGGTTAAGGTCAGCTTCGGCCCAGTATACCGAGTGGGCCATCAGGCCTCTGATTAAAAGGCAGCTTGTTTTTACCAGGGTCTCTCCTTCATTAACCCTGGCCTCCTCTGGCAGTAATGACGACAAGACCCAGGGAGACTGAACCCCTGATGAGGATGACCTCCCAAAAGAGCAAGTCAAATGGAAACAATACTGCGCTGACCGAGCCCTCACTTCCTTGACCACCCCATCATTATTGTGCATCCATACCTCTCATTTATTTCTGTGTGCGCACAGAGTTATGTTAAGCTGGCACAGCCACCATGGGCAGAGAGAAACTGACTTTTCTTGTAAGTAGTGGGCACACACACACACACACACACACAGACACACTCACACTCCTACTTTCTCATACACACACACACACGCACACAAACTGCCACCATGCTGTCTGAAGGAATCCAGCAGCACTCCACTGGTGACAGATTTTGACGAACATGTCATTAAGGTGACACAGTGTAAAGCAATGGAGGCATGTGTGATTGACTTGTTAGCCCATTACGATGCTGTTGCAGAATTAATGGCTGCCATGGGAGGGTGGCTTGAAAACAGAGCTGGCAGTTTTAACGGCTTGGCGGTGAGTTACGGCAGGAAGTTTACAAACGAAAAAGTGGAGGGAAAGTGTGGCTGTGTGTGTGACAGACAGAGGGAAACAGAGAGGAATGGCTACTTTACTCCCTTCCCTGTCGTGTGTGGAAGGTGAAATGTGACCAATAGCAGACCAGCAGTGTTATTGGCCTGTACCCTGTCATGCTAACTCGCTCTATCAAAACCCGGTGATTTACGGGGGCCTAAAAGCTCTGCATGTTATGTATCCCATAGGCAATATAAAAATCATAGTACCACTGAATCTGACAAACACTGCATTCATAAAACAAGCCTGATAGAAGGAGTTAAAATACCGCCGTGCACCCACTTTTATCATCTCAGGCCAAGAGACAGACAGGAGTATTTAACTTGACTTGTATGTGTGTTTTCTAATGAGAACAAAGCGGATCTACATTCCTCGTGTGCATATGCCTCATTGTGCAGAGGCTTTACTCACTCGTCCTTTCTTAGCTGGGTGATCAGGGGAATAAAGGTCAGAGTTGGGGCTGCGAAATCATAGACAATACATATACAGTAATTTCTGTTGAAAATGTTCTTAATTTCTGTTTGTCATGTTCTTGACATCGAGGAAGCCAACATTTAATTTCAGAGGGCTATGAAAGTTAAACCTAAATTTAAAACTTTTTTTTTGTATTTCTCATCCTTAAATATTATCTCCTTTTTCATTATTATTTCTCATTAGAGTTGAGTTTTGGCAGCATTATAATACAGTTGGAAGCAAGTGCTGTCTGTCCAAATGTTCTTGCTTGCAGGATGGTATTACATCTCAATTTCAGTATTAGCTGCCAAAAAGCTGTGTTTTTTGGAAAAAATAAGCCCAGAAGACAAATAATAAGCAACCATGAATGTTCTGAGAGTTTATGAACAGTATCTGTATGTAACTCTGGCAACAAAAGGCATTTATGGATTGCCTATCTCAAGCAAGTCTGCAAATTGATGTTCACAAAATGTAAAAAAAAAATGATGTGTCATTAAAGGAATACTTTACCCAGAAAATGACCATTTGTACATCAGTTACTCCCCCTATGTTATATTGGTTTCATTAAGAAAACATTTTCCTGCATGCCTCTACAGTGAAAGAAGAATCCTAAAACTTCAAATTGTTGGTGAATATGAGTAATAGGGGAACTCATTTATCAAAACTATATCAGCAACCAACAAACTCTCATACAACTCATGCAAATCTTATTTATCCAGTCATATACTTTTTACTTCACAAATACATGGATTTTCGCAAAAAACGTTACTAATTAAAAAACTCATCACACATCAGTTGTGGGCTGGGGCAGGTGCGTGTATTTGAATTCTGCTGATGGATTCAAGGCATGTGCACAAAACTGTTTATGCAAAAGTGTTTTAAATTGTAAATTGTAAGCGGCAACCTCAGGGGCTGAAAAATAAAGCCAATGCATATGTGCCGGAAATCACAGTTCCTTTAATGGCCACTTGAGGCTGGCCCTAGAAGTGAGACAATCCCCATAGTCCCCCATATTAACTCTTTTAAATTTTGGATTGACATCAATTTTCTTGTTCTGCATTCAGACGCCTTTCACAAGTGTTTAAACTTTTGGAGCCCGAAAAAAAAAAAAGGTTTGATTTATTTTGAAAGCATGGGAAAAACGCAATGAGCAACTTGCAAAGAAATGTCAAGTTAAAAACATGGCAAGAAATTAGTAGATTTAGAAATTTTTAAGAAAACCTAGGAAAAATGTCCAAAAACTATTTTTTATAATTCTCATAAGTATATATATAAAATTATGTAGCGCAACTATAATTATTCAATAATCACTTTTTTCAGGCCATTTTATTTTTCATTGTTTATGACTTTCCTCTTTTGTATTTTGTATTGTTTCTATTTTTCAGGTAATTTTCTTGTATGTTTTTACTAATGTCTAACCAAGTTTTAGTTCTTGTCCTCTTAAGTTGACTAGTGCCTGATTGCTATTTTTTTTAGTAATCGTCAGTACTCTCAGGCTTCAGAGGGTTGAAATGCCCAACTTTGCAGCAGAAAAAAACAATTTTGGCCCCTATAGCTAATTCCAACATTCATGACAACTGTACAGAGGTAACTTTTTATATACCTTACTCATTTACCTTTTATTTACTTCAGTTCATCAAATTCACTTTTGGATTCTTCATTCACATTAGAGGCATGCGAGAAAAAGTTTTGTATGTCAATTCAGGCTAACAAATGGTCCTTTGTAGGTGAAATATTCCTTTAATGGATAAAAATTATCATAAAATACAATTTTGGTCATTCAACACATGAGTATGTACTTTAAGAATAGTCTTGACTCAAAAAACTGGTAAATATTTGCTCTCTTCTTCAATGAATCATACCAGGCTTTATGTAGGGGGCTCCTTTCCCATGCTGACTTCCCCTCCGCTGCGAGGTCCTGACCCCATCACAAGAGCCCAGAGACCAGGGAGAAAAACCCAACTCAGTTCCAGTTTCATTTAACACACCTAACACCTCTGCCTGGAATAACTGGACTAGCACCTCTCACCGCCTTCTCATGGCCTGCTGTTAAGTTTGTTTGTGTTACCTTTCCCCTTGAATTCTCACTTCATCTCAGTGGGATACCGAGCCTTTTTTCTCTGTTTTTTGTGGCTCTTGTCCTCACATATGTTATTTCTTGCACTTTGCTGAATTGTTGGGCGATTATATTATGAAAGCTGTGGTATTAGACATTGTGGGCTTGTCAGTTAGCAGTAAAACATGAACATCTCTCTTCCTTTAAAACACAGGAACTGATTCCCGAGTTCTACTACCTCCCAGAGATGTTTGTCAACAGCAATGATTACCATCTGGGAATGAGGGAGGACAGGACCATGGTTTGTGACGTGGACTTGCCAGCCTGGGCCAAGAAGCCCGAAGACCTTGTTAGGATCAACAGGATGGTAAGTTTTAGGCATGTGTCAAAGTCAAGATGGTATAGTTGCTTTAGCTAAAACTGCACCTGTGTATAATGTCACTTCCTTTATTATCCAGCTAAAATATTAGTTAATCAGCAATCAGGATTTAAACATTAATGACCAAAAGTACCATCTCATGTTTGCTCTTTTCTTATTGAATGAATGAATGAAACGCTTTATTGCCCCAAGGGGAATTTACTTTGCACAAATGAGCATGAAAACTAACAGTGACAATATATAACACAAAAACATACAAAAAAAACATAACAAAATATCAGAAAAAAAGCATCATCACTGGAAATTTGATAAGGACATTAAGTTAATATTAAGTTAATATTGAGTTAAAGTTAAGTTGAGAAAGTCCTTTAGGAATAGTCTTGTCTCAAAACACAAATATTTGCTCTCTTCAATATATAAAGTCATTTCTGCTTCTCTGTCTCTGCCAACCAACACTACTTTTTTCTCTTTTTATTCCTTCTCAGTTAAGATTGCAGTGAATAGAAATTAAGAGAAAAAATTAATAGAAATAAAAAAAAAACATAGTCATCGCATTAGTTTTTACTGCGATAGTTACTGTATAATCATTATTGTCCCATTTCTGGTAACAATTGATTTGATTCTACGTATATATTCTTCTTATACTATTCAGTGGAGACCATCCTCATTCTCATGAGGTGCAATACAGTACACTGCATAAGGCCATGTTTCATACTACTGTGTGTTTTTATACTTAGAATGCACCACGACATGTATACACAGTGGTGCCATACATTTAGCTTTCCTGCCTCTGTCTCACAGCTTCAAAGAAATCCATTTCTCACTCTTCTTCTAACCTTCCCATGCATCTGTGTCTCCTTGTCTTATTCATGAAGCATCTAATAAAGTGCACCGCTCAATACTAACACTGTACCTCTGACCCCAGTGATGTCACTGAAGGACAGGACTGAGGGCAAGTTTGCCCTATAGTGTTACCTTCTGTAATGCTGGGCCTCATCACTTTGGCAGCATGCAGGACCCTTTCAGCGTGTGCGTGTGTGAATGTCTGTGTGTGCGTGTTTAATACAGACAGCTTATCAACATGTGGTCCACAACTCCCAGCAGGTTTCAGTGGCAGCACGGAGAAAGAAATGGAGATCCAGCCCATCTCTTCTCGTCAACTCTGTTCTCCCTTTAATCTGGAATCACTTATAGTGGAAACTCAACAGCTCTACTCAAATTTATACAAAACCAACATGATGAATGGCCATGTGCTTACAACAGTGCAGATGCATTTTGAATATAACATTACAGATAAAGTCAGACTGTTGAAGGTCTAGAGTTGAATTAAGTTTAACAGTAAATTTTCAGACTGCAACCAACCGAAACTTCCACCATGTGCCAATTGTGATAGTGGGTTACACGAAAACATGAATGGCCTTATCTAAAGCCAGTGTTTAGTTTGTCCATTCTGGGCTACTGTAGATCAACATGGGGGACTCTATGGAGGAGGATCCACTGTATTTGTAGATATAAATAGCTCACTAAGGTCATAAAAACACAACAATTTCAGGTGATTATAAACAAATGAACACATAGTAATGAATATTGAATTCAGTTTCTTCCATCTGATCCCCCTAAATCCTTCACGTTGGACCTTTAAAGCCAAAAAAAGCATGCAGGTGCATGCTGGTGACTTAAAAATCTGTGAATGCTAATTATATGGAAAATTATATCTTCATTGCCCAGAAATTACAACAATATCAGTGCACTGCACATAGCATGCTAATGTTTTCCCATCTGTCTGTTGTTATTACTATATTCAATGCAGAGAAAATAGAAAAAAAAATACCCTTTGTATTTTGTCAACATTTTTATTTGCATTTTAGTTTTGATTCTTATTCGAAAATTCATAAAGGCCCTCACACAAACGCCCAGATGATGTGAACTGAAACATTACCTATGTGAGGAAAAGACAACATGATCCTCAGATGTACATGCAAATACAAACCTATATCTCAGTGATGTAACAGTACTTTCTAACCAATACATACCATTTTACATTTTGAATATACTGTGGTAAAACTGACATTGAGGACTTTTTTTTTTTTTTTTACTAAAAGATAAAAATAACAAGGCTATAACATGACAACGTTGACCTTCCTTTTCCTGGTTAGCAGCAAAAAACAGCAGAATGACTGAGGGGAACATTAACAATAAGAAAGAGTGAGAAAGGATACTGGTGTACTGATACTTCATAAAATGAGTATTAAACCATTTCAAATATTCAGAATATATATATATATACAGTATATATATATATATATATATATATACATCCATAAGTCTATTTTTGAAAAGACTAATCCCAGTATATGAACTTGATATCTCCAGGTATGCCTCCACTTTCTAATTTAGGCTTGATGAGCTGTTCCTCCTTTAAACCATAGAAACTTTTTATCATATTGCTAGGAAGATGTAACATTTCAGGCATGTTATGCATCCTGAGGTTCGGGGCCAAAGTGTTTTTGGACCAGAGGTAGAAAGAGGCTCTGGGAACACACCTGACCTTTTCAACTGGAGTGACAGAGCTGGGCTGGTCTTACGGTGGTGACCTTTCCCCATGCTCTACCCACGCTGCCTGGTTGAGCTCTATCAGGCTTGTATACCGGCAGAGAGAGAGAGGGTGGAGGGGGAGAGGCAGGAGGCTAGAGAGAAGGGAGAGGCTGGGAGTTGTTACGGGCATGTCTGCATCTCCAAAACAAGGAGAGAGGATGACTAAAAAAAAGGATTACAGTGAATATTTTCTCACTGTTGAAGGATACATGTGTGATTTTGCCTTGCATTGTTACATTCGCAGACCAGCATATTTGCACGCCCAGAAAATCATAGTCCTCTGCCTCCATTTTTTTGTCTTTCTTTTGTTCTGTTCCCTAGCTAGCCCACACTCTTGCTTCCTCTATTATTTCATTTCTGTCAGTGAATCTCTCTCCCTGCCTCCCCCTCTGTCTCACTCTTCCTCTTTTTTCCTCCTCTCCTTCTCTTTCTCCCTCCCTCCCTCTCTCTTCCTCCCACTTCCCATCTTTGCATGTGCCACTTTCAATTGAAGTGATATGCCCTGTGGCAAACTCTGCCTCTGTGTGCTCGAGCAGGCTTTGTTGGTAATGGCTGTTATTCCTGACGTTAGGGGAGGAGTGTAAATTCCTCTAGCAAAGCCTTACACCAGCATGCATGGGAATTATATTGTAGGAACAATACATCAAACCCCTGCTGCATTGCTTCCATAGGTATATTTATAATAATTATCTGCCTTAAATCTTATCCCAAATCTCTCACCAACACTCCCACAAGAAATCAAGTCTCCCTTTTCACTCTCACAAGTAATTTATCAATGTTGCTGCTGCAGATGGTTTTACAGTAAATTGGAACCCTGTTAGTATTGAACCAATTTCTTTGTCTCCATGCTAAGATAGTTGGTCTGTATTTTAAGTGGACAGAGAAATGTGATACAGGAAGTTAGCTGATTATATTAAAAGGAGGGGATGCAGCTTCTATCTCTCTTTTTCTCTCTTTCTCTCCTATATAATTTTTGTGCAGTAAAACAGGTCAATTATTTATCTTTAGCTGACAGAATGCAAGTTAGTTTTCTCTGACAGTTTTCTTGATTATTTTTGTATTGTTTGATGTGATGTAATGCTATGGTGGGTCATCTGTGTACAGTAAAGTGGGCTGTGTTTTGTTGTGTTCATTGTTGTGTGGAAGTGCTGTTTGTGTTGTATCTTTTGGCCCATGTGCTGCTGGGATGCCTCTCACCTCTAATTGCCCTGTACTCCTCTCACAGGCCCTGGAAAGCGAGTTTGTGTCATGTCAGCTGCATCAGTGGATTGACCTTATTTTCGGCTACAAGCAGCGAGGCCCCGAAGCGGTGCGCGCCCTCAACGTCTTTCACTACCTGACTTACGAGGGCTCCGTCAAGCTGGACAGTATCACTGACCCTTCGCTGAGAGAGGTAAGGCACACACACACACACACACACACACACACACACACACACACACACACACACACACACACACACACACACACACACACATTGCCATGGAGACAAAGCCCCTCCTCCTCTCTCTTATTCAACATAGGCACAACTTCCTGTCTCTATTTGTCCTGGCATGTGTCGGAGCTCCAGGAGCATTCATATCATGCATCTGTCAATCAATTGTTGTGTCATGCAAATGTAAGACGTGAGAGAGTTTGACGGAGCTGCTGACTCATCAAGTTTGCTTTGAGATTAGTGTCATTTTGTGACAACCTGAGTTATTAATTTTACCTCTCTCAGATAAACAGTAATCTTTTAATATCTGTCCACATTATTCATAGATCCTCTTAACACCAGGATTCTCTTCTTCCTGGTGCTGAATATATTTTATGATTCTTCCTATAATCAGATCAATGAATCTCACTGAGCTCTTTGATCAATCACTAGGGGTCATTCAGTCAATAGTAGAGGGAGTGAATCCTCTTGTTCTTAACAAATTAATTGAATATCTATTAGCTCGGCCGTACTACTTGTGAATAGCTTAATTTCGTAGAGGGGAAAGGGGGCCAGAGACTGCAGCAGCTGGCATGCATTGTGGTACTTTCCAGTTTGAGCTTGTCTCTCCCTGTGATATCCACCATCTGCTGTCTGCAAAACAAGTCATTTATATACTGTCACTTCCAGGGGCGCCTTTATTTATCAAGTGACCACTATGCAAATCACCTGCAGAAGATTCGACCGATCTAATTACCAAACCATATTGTGAAAGGTTTGGTTTTCATCATTTTGAGAATAATTTAGGCAATGCCTTTTTTGTCAGGTTTTTTAGCTGTCTTGCACCCTGCCTACTGTTAGCCTGAGAGATGACAGTACTGTTAGTTAGTTGCACATTAGGAAACCTGCTACTCAGACTCCCTAATTATGCCCAGTTGATGCAGTCGCTATTGTGACATGTGAATGTATTTGTGCAGGAGAGAGAAATAGGCTCAGCTAATTGCAACCGATGTAATGCTGATATGATGAGCACTGATTAAGACAAACCTTCATACTTTCAATCATGTTCCTCATTCTGGATGGATTCTTCCTCTCCCTGTCACAGAAAGCATAACCTTGTGTATCTAAACCCCAAATACAAAAACCTAGGAGTATCCTAAATATGCACTATTGCTATGTGTATTAAGCAGGGACGTTAAAATGTCATTTGATTTTCTTGCATACACAAGTTGCAGACAAATTTTATCTGTAATTCCAAAACAGATCATTGTAGTTTTTAGGGATGGGCATAAGTACTCAGTTAGGATCCCTTCAACATATAGAGTAAGCTTTTTTTTTCTTTTTGCTTTATAAAAGAAAACATATATGTAATACATATGAATGTAAAGTGGCCCTATTTATATTAAAATTTTGCCTTTATTGGACAGGATCAGACATATATCAGCCTAATGTTACAGGCACAATATGGCAACAAGGTATCAGGAAGTTTGAAAGTATTTTGACAAAATAAATTAAAAGAATGTGCAGTGCTAGCTATTTAACTTTAAACTTGCATCATAGCTAATTGCTAGTCTGTGCAATGCAGAAAGGAAGGCTTACCCTTATACCTACCCACATTTTCGCTTGGATGTTCATTTTGCACCCCACTCTTGCAATTATTCGAGTACTCACTAACATTTTAATATGAGTACTAAAATATGGAAAGTACTTAAAATGCCCATCCCTAGAAACTGTATAAAACCTGCTACAATCCTGAAAAAATGTGGCTTAGAAAATAAGAACATATATATAAATAGTCCAGTATCATAATTTCCCAAGTACAATATTTCACCAGGATGATCAGATTACAACAATTTATTGTATTCTGATGCTCTGCTGATTTAATTGAAGTTAAAGATAAGTTAAGTTGAGAAGTTTCCTGCACAGTCACATTATGCTAATTTTGTAGGTGATTTCCTGCAGGATTTATCGTACCATTTTCCGCATTATTGTTTTCCACTCCTCCTTTTCCACGCAGGCCAGGTCTGCGAACTGCCTGGCTGAGTCAGTGAGGTGGAGCATGGAAAAATGCCCAATGAATGTCTCGTTGAAACCTGCTGAAATGTGACGATTGACTCCAGGGTATTGATTCATTCTGGGTCTGACAGGTGAAGCTGCAGATCTGGCATTAGTCATAACAATTAAGGCATTTGAAATGTCGATAAATTAGAGGTCATGAGAGATAATTTCCGCCCATGTGTCAGATGGAAATGATGACACCCTCTGACATGCCGCTGGGGCCCGGTGAGGGCACAGTGACAGCTTTACTGGGCACACTGCCGGAACAGCAGTCCTTCTATGTGATGCTCCTCCTGACAGCCTTCTCTTATGGAAAAACATGACAGCAACCCCTTGATTCAAACCCCGCTGTGTCACTCAGAAGTAAACAGACAAATTATTCATCAGTGGGACTCCATTCCTCCTCAGCTGCCACTGCCCCTCCCGCCTCCCCTGAATCGACAAAGACAACAAAGTGTGCTGTGGCTAGCAAATGAAGGCTTTGAAGCAGCTGAGATATATTTAAACTGATTTCACCTTGATATTCTCATAGTGATGGGACACAAGTGTTTAAATGCTTGACCTTAATGATAAGAAACTACCTTCATATGTTTCACATAGAATAGGATTCAGTGTGCATTGTCATTAATGATAACTGCATTAGAGATAATCCCCAACTGGTGGACACATTGTTTGAGACATTTCTGCTCCCACGCACAGTGGTGCACATGTCAACTCCCAAGCTGTCGCCTCAAAACCACCCTCAGGCTCATTCTTTGTTAGCACTTCAGGATTAAAATAAATCCAGATAAGTTTATCTAAAACAAATTTCCATTGGCATGTAAAGCAGTGTCCTCACATGAGAAAATAACACAATTATACAACAATTACACTAATAGTTTGTTTATATGCATTTGTACAGGTTTTGCGGTTTCTGTTCTGCTTTGATCTGTTTTTATAATTGGTTTATACTTCTTTAAAGCCACAAATACTGAAAACAATTTGCTTCTTTAATCTACCAAGTCTGTCAAAAGGTGAAAGGTGTAGCAGCTTCATATTTGTAGTCACCACTACTGAGCTCAGGTGTCGTGACTCAGCATGATCCCACGCTGCTTAGTGGGTCACTGCAAGGCCATGTTTGCATTCTGTCTGACAGTGCTGTTGTGTTGCTGCATTGCATGAGTGCACTGGAGGATGCTGTTGGGGGGGATCGTCCTCAATGGAGTCTCTCTGTCACCAGTTTGGGAACCAGGCAGCAGATTGATATATAGAGAGAGCGCTGCAGCCACTCACCTCTGAAGACATTTTTGCTCATGCCAAAATCAGATGCGAACAAAGTCATGCAGACAGACATGTAGACACAGTGTGTTATGATGGATGTTTGGTGCTCACCCAAGCAAGGCGGTTGTTGCTAGGAGGGGAGATCATCCAGATGGCTTTGGCAATAAGTGTCACTTATCAGCCAAAATGCAGAGCCTGAAGTGACTTAAACTAATGAACTGCCTGTTAAGTGCTCTCCACCTCAGACTGATATGGAGATACATTTCTGACACACCTCAGACGGGATTAGTGTTGAATCACCTGAGAGATATTGACATGTTTTGATCATTTAGTGGAAGAACATGTTCTTAAGTTAACCTTCAGCGAGTAAGACCCCCCCAACCCCCTCCCCGCATGAAAACACAAACATATACAGACGAATCCTCCCTCTTGCACTCTGGAAACAATTGTAGGGTGTCAAGGTTGTCTACAACTTCCAAAACAGGACATGCAGCAGCCCACTTTCCCTCGTAATAGAATCATCACAAGAAATATGGTGATGTTGTCCACATGGCCTCCTAAGCCTTTTCTGATCTTTGTATCAAATTTCTTTACTTGAACAGAGATTGTGACCCTCACCCCAAACCTAACCTTAAATAGCCGTAATGTCAGTTGCTTATTACATGATGGACTGCGCTGTAAAGAAACACTGACTAGCACTTAATGGTTGCCAAATGTGCTCACCAACTCACATGAAACTTTCACTGCTGTGCGACAGCGCTCAACCGTGTGGACAGCGCCTTTTTTGGTGTTGTGGAAGATAGGAAGTGACCGGGGTGTTTGGCTTGCAGGTGGCCTGTCCTGATTCAATATCACCTCCAAACTTCCCTTGCAACATCTCCCTCCGTGGCATGTGCTACCCAATAGGTCCTTTTGATTGTGAGTGGTGTGTACAGGCGGAGTAAAATGAGGGCTAGTCACCCAGGCAGTCAGAAGGGCGGGCGAAAGGCTGAGCGATGTATGTTCCATTGTGCACAGTGGCATTGACGGACGTCTACAAGCTCCCCTCTGATGGTGGAAGTGGCTCCAGTCACATCAATCACTCCCACTGTTGAGTGCCCCACTTTCAGTCAAGCTCAGCAGCTCTTACCGTTTGTTTTTTTCCCTCACTCACTGAGAGCAAAGGAAAAATCTTTTGTCTATTTAACGAAGGTGTTTTCTAATAATAGTAAATGCTTGATTCCTCCAGTGTTTTTATTTTTTTTCCTATACTCAGGGTGCAACTTGTGCTGTTTTTAGTTTTTTTTTTCTGTTATAGTCACAGGCAGACTCACAGTTTATACCCCATAAATCATCCTTCATCAAGGTACCCTCTGCTGAATCGCCTCGGTCTGCTTGTGTGATTTTGTGCCTCTGTTTCAAACGTATGTATGTGCATGGACATGCTTTTCCCTTTTGTTTCAAGCACAATAACATCTAAAAGCAGGCCGGCCTGCTGCAGTCCTTGCTGGATGTCACTCCAGGTTAACGTTTATGCAGCGGGGGCCCCTGCGCCTGGAAATGGGAATGGTTAACTGAAGCATGTTAATAGGAAAAGGCTTGTCTCTTCCATACTAACACTTGGATGACTCTGCAGGCTGAGGGGGGAAGGGGGAGCACCCATGCGGATTGGGAGTGCTCCCCTTTCCCTTTACCTCCCCCTTTCCTCAGAGGCACGGCTGAGTTAGGATTTGCTTGCATTGTCAAGTAACGCATTGACCCATCACTTTGATGCATATTGATTGTGACAGCCGCTCTCTCTCTCTCCTTCTCCCCTCTCTCTCTCCCGCAGGCCACAGAGGCACAGATCCAGAGCTTTGGACAGACGCCATCTCAGTTGCTTATCGAGCCACATCCTCCACGCAGCTCCGCCATGCACCTGGTGAGAGCAACGAGCATGCTGGGAAAATTCCCTGCACTTCTGGTGGTGGTGGTGGTGGTGTGTGAGAGAGGATATGTGGACCTGAGCATGCCTGGATGTTGTGGGTTTGAGTGCCTGAGTTTGTAGCTAGACACAAGATTGATATAGATGTCCCCTACTTCTATATATTTCCTTCATTCTGCTCTGTTATAACCAAAGATAAATATTTCAGAGGGCTTAGCTCATGTAGGTCATAGACCTGCAATTTGACAACAAATTCTGTCTGTGCTGTTATAGCTGTTACTGCCTACTAGCAGTGTGGTGTAAAGGGAAGAGTGCTCCCTACTGGCCAAGTAGCTCCTCTCTCCCAGTGGTAAACTGCTCTTCCCTGTCTAATCCATGTTATAGCCAGCCTAGCCCTCATTATCCCCACATGGCTATCTCTGTTTCTCTCTCCCTTCAAGAAACTTTGTAAGGCAGATCCCTTTGAGACCTTTTAGTTCAATTTTTTACTTTTGCAACCAAAGTGAATGTTCATCCACTTCTGTCAAACACCTCTAAAATTAGGGATGAGAAGAGAGCAGAAAGTGGTTCAAAACTCAGATTATTGTCAGGATCACTATCTCCTCCATTGCTTTTACTTCTGCTGCACATGGAGTTTAACACAGGGTTGTAAAGGTTAAGCTGAATTTTACAGTGGTGAAATAAGCGTATTTTTAGAAACTCATGCAGGCTCTTTTACCGTTTCTTCTGTATGGAACAAACTCAATCTTTGTGATGCATGTGTGTAACCGGTGGTGGCTAGCGATGTCTGCGTGGTGTTTGGATGATGAGACCCGGATGAGGATATCTTTGGAAACACAAATCACACAAATCCTTTGGTCAATATGCCCTCAAACTTCAGCTCCTCTCCCATGAAGCACATTAGCAAAAAGGGGAGAGGCTAACGTGAGACACATTATTTATAGGGGGACCCACAAAAATGAACGTAGAAACTGAGTCTTGAATGTTCCACATATTGACACTGGAGGTCTAACAGATTAGAACTATCTATCAAGATTTTGTGTAATTATGATAAAACAAATTACAAATAAAATTCACTCATTACACTTATTACTGCTGTATAATTAACCTTGTTACATGTGTATCATGTATGCATCATCTCATGTGTACAGTCTACTCCATCCCAGTTTCCCATGTCTTACCCTCGTCTGACCAGTCCCTTGTCTGACTGCACTGTCCGGATGGGGCAGTGCATGACCTTTCCTCTGTGTCTGTACCTTGTTTTTCCTCCAACCTTCACACTAATTGCTTCTTTCCATTCTTTTTCTCCCATCTTTTCATTCTTCTTCTTTTCATCTTCATCATTCCCTTCCTCTTCCTGCTCCTCTTTCCTTGTACTCCCTACCCTCCCACCATCACATCCTTCCATCTTTATACTCCCGTCTTTTCTCTCTTCTACTCAATAGTGTTTCCTTCCACAGAGTCCGCTCATGTTCAAGGACCAGATGCAGCAGGATGTCATCATGGTTTTGAAGTTTCCATCCAATTCGCCGGTGACGCACGTGGCCGCCAACACCCTGCCCCATCTTACCGTACCTGCTGTGGTCACTGTCACCTGCAGCCGCGTATTTGCCGTCAACCGATGGCACAACACCGTCGGTGAGTGTAGCTCCACACACACAAGGCAGGTGATGTGTCAAGCACACACGTATGCCTTCATAAAAAGAAAAAAAAAGAATGTGCCACACCAGATGTGATACCTACCACAGCAGTCGCCCTGTAAAATCACTTCATCACCGTCACACACAAACCTGCCCAGAGCTGTAGCCAGCTGGCTATGTGAGAGGCGAGCACCTCCTAGGTAAGCTGACCATGAGTGTTTCCACATGTTCCTTTTCAGACATGTGTGAACAACATTACCCACAGAGCCCCTCCCTGAGAATCAACCTCACCTCAGGGTCAGAGGGCCAAAGCAATGGTTACTAGGAAATTAGGCCGCAACTGCACCGCATTCTCCCCACACGTCCCCATCTGTCACTGTAGAGACACACTGAGCTCAGGACCAAAGAGTCCACACTGTGTGGCTGCTCTAGCTGCTCCCACACTAATGAACACAGCTGCAGCACCCTTGCCATCCTGTCGGAGAGAACAGAAATGTGGTTTGGCTTTTCAGAATAATGATCATAATAAGGTTTCCATATTTTCAGGCATGTTGCTGTTTCAAAACTGGCTCCAGGTACAGATTGCATGGATAAAATGTCTCCATTCAGTTTGACACTTATGGAAAAAAAGCCCAGTGAGACAGATGGAAATCTTTATGATGGACATGATGGAGGTGTGTGTGTGTGTGTGTGTGTGTGTGTGTGTGTGTAAGAATGTACATGTGCAGAGGTGAGAAATAGCCGCCTCAATGATTAATCTCTTTATGTATCCCTGCCTGAATCCAGGTCTCCGAGGAGCACCTGGCTACTCTCTGGAGCAGGCCCATCACCTGCCTATAGAGATGGATTCTCTGGTTGGTGAGTATGCTTCCTTGTTTTGAATAGAAAATACAGCATCAAACAATGAAAAAAGATATTTATTGTGGCTGTAAGGGCTTTAATTAATAACTTTAACACCTCAAGTATTGACATTTTTTTCTTTTTTTTTTACCTCACAGCCAACAATACTGGAAGCAACAAGCGTCAGATCACAGACCTAGTGGACCAGAGCATCCAAATCACCTCACACTGTTTCGTGGTGACAGCTGACAACCGCTACATACTGGTGTGTGGCTTCTGGGACAAGAGCTTTCGTGTGTACTCCTCCGAGACAGGTAGGTTACAGTGTAAACTCTATTTCCTATAGAGATGTGCGCTGAAGTGTGGAGGACTGAGTGCTATGATGGGAATAATACAGTATTGTCGCTGTTCTCTCCTCACAAGCTGTGTAGAAAAATGGATGACTATACTGTAGGACATTGAAACTAACTGCTAAGTTGAAAAAAAGTTATTTCTGCTCATTTCCCCACCATGGATAATGATACAGTGGGAACAAGATGATAATATTGTCAGCAAACCTCTTTAGTTATATTAGTGACTGTCCCTGCAGCTTTAACTAATTAGTACAAAACTTGGGAGTTAAGGCAGGGCCAAGGGGTTTAGTTAAATCTGCAGGGTCACAAGAGGATCAAAAGCTTAAGAAAAAAAAGAAAAAAGTTTGTATTTATTTTTCTTCAACTTTCTTTTCTCTTATGAAATACTGTATGCTTTCACCTCTTCTGGCCTCTAAATGTCCTTTGAATACTACAAACCATAAAGAAAAATTATTCTTGTGGGTTGAACTGCTAAACTCTGTCCACATTAAAGCCACAATCTGTGTTGCGTGGTCACAAGCAGACATTGTTTCATTTTAAGAGGTTGTAAGCCAAACAGACTGCAAACCACTGATTTAACCAGAAATGTTTTCCACTATTTCATACAATACTCCCTTAAAGAATTACTCTGCAGGATTTTAATTCCTCTCAATTGTCACTTATGATTTGCGAGAAGTGTATGGTGGTGTATTTGTCAGCAGAGACCCTCTGTCTGTATTTCCTTATTTTCTTCAAATTTTAAGGTATAAGCAGCTTGCATCCCAAGAGAGCACTACTAAAACTGCACACACACTGCTGTAAAAACGCAAATATACCCATACATAGTATACCTTTAACTTAAGTCAGCAGGGCTTTGAGAGCACAGCCTGCAGTAGTTTTACCATGTTGCATTTCAGAAACTTCTAGCAATTTTGCCAACACTGAAAACATGTTTGTACATCTGTTCTTTAGGAAAGCTGACCCAGATAGTTTTTGGCCACTGGGACGTGGTGACATGTCTGGCCAGATCAGAGTCTTACATTGGAGGGGACTGCTACATTGTTTCTGGGTCCAGGGATGCAACACTTCTGCTGTGGTATTGGAGTGGACGGCACCATATTATCGGCGACAACCCCAATAACAGTGAGTAAGAGTATTCAGTAGCATCCCCCTCTGGATATAGTTACGGTAATCTTTTTTTAGTATTTCACCTATGAAGTTCACTCTTTTGTTGATAAGTAAAAGCCTGCACGAGTTCATTACTAGTATTTTCAAAAAGTTAGAGAGGAAGCAGAAGCCTTTGATCAACACTGGAAGAAAAGCCCTTCTACCCTAGAAATCAAATAATATGGAGAGACAGGGAGAGGATAATTTATCTGCACTGTAGCTGTGATATATTAGCGTGATTTATTGCATTGAGCTGTGCTGCTTTCAAGTGGAGGATTCCAGATGTCTTGGCATTCAAAATGGTAGACCCTAGTGTGTGATTTCTGCTGCTCACTTCATTTAGTTGCTTAGTCTCACTGATTGTCTGTGTTCAAAACAATCCATCAGGGTAGGGGAAACAGACATTACAGCACTGTACTAGTGTAGAGCGCCATATATGGTGTGGAATTGAAAAAATGAAGATAAGGCAGAGATTGCTTTTTTAATTTTATTTCTGGATGACAATACAATGACTGTGTGTGTGTGTGTGTGTGTGTGTGTGTGTGTGTGTGTGTGTGTGTGTGTGTGTGTGTGTGTGCCAGAAGATCTTGTGTTTCTAATTGTCACAGATTCTAGGAGCTCCGTATTAGTTGCGAGTGTTCTCTAATTAACTTCACTGAGGCTGCGACAGTTAATTAAGAATTTCAGCTTGGTTGCCTCCAATTAGCAAGGGGCAATAGCACTTGTGTTACTGCAGCAGGAAAACAGTATTCCCCTGATATTCACTCTACTAGTGCTTACAATGCATCCTCAACAGACAAAAGGGAAGGAAGCGACATAGCTCATCTCGAGAAACAAAAGGCAGGATGTGTTTCCACTCAATCAAATCACTTCCAGTCTCTTAGCAATAGCTCATCAATATATCACGACGTCAGAAAACCTGTGGAGTCAGAAGATAACAGTCTAGCTTGGATGTAGAGCACTAAAGGTATGGAAACTTGAAGTTAGTTCCCACACCTTAAGTCCAAGGAAAATGACTGAGAATCAACTAAAAACTTTACACACTGTATGTTTGACTCAGCATTATACAAATCTCTACAGCCAGCTAATATCAGTCAAGGATCCACAGGGATAAACCACTGCCACTCTTTATATCTTCACACTTAAAGCCCTCAAATGAATGTCATATACCACACAGAGCTCCAAAGTCCTCTTTATTCTCATTTGCTTATTCATGGAACGATGTTTTCCATGAGTCTCATTCTGGAGATTTCATGCCTATTATATTTTCAATAATGCTGGTCGAGGGTTGTGTGAATATGTAGCAGCAGCCCTCTGGATCACTGCTTCCTCATCCTGCAGATGTAGAGTGCCAAAGAAATTGATTTCACCCATGCCCCAAAAGGCTGCATGTGTCTTAAATGTGTAATAATTAAAATAACTTCCAGCTCAATCATGGCCCTGCCTCTCAGACTCGGCCCATCACACCGTTGCAAAGGGATATTTGCAACGGGTAATTGTGGCGGCTGACTTCGGCACGTCCCAAGGGCTAGGAGAGGGTGGGGGGTATGCAGTGCAGGCTGATTGAATCTTTTGTCGGGTAGGTGAGCTGCACAAGGTCCCTTTTTCCCCTGGAGGCTTTTTCTGACACTTGTCCTATTCAGCTTCCCTCAGCAGTGGGTGCTGGGACTGACAGCGCTGCTCAGGTCCTGGTCTCTGAGGGACTGTGCTGCATCGATCACAGTCCAGCTCACTGACTGGACTGCCACAGCTGCAGAGGCGATATGCCGAGCTAGAGGAGAAGATGATGGGGGAGGAGGAGGGCGGTCTGACATGTCCACATCATCTATCAGGACTTTACTGTCATCTAGGTGGATGGAGAAACTTTTACTGACTTGGCTGAACTTGGAGTCATGTGTGGACATGAGTAGCCACATTCTGTTTATTTAATGGTAGTGATTACATCATTTTAGTGATGGATTCAATAGCTTAAACTCTATTCAAATAGTAAAACAGCAGCATTTCGGGTTATCTCATGATGAGGGTTTATTCAGTATTGGTGATCAGTGCATTTCAGAAGGAGATGAGAGGTCGGCTCCGGGTGCCTCGAAACTCCCCTCACTAACCTCTCCCCTGGCCATCATCAATCATGTGACCCACAGGATAAAATCAAGTGGCTTGGCTGCCATCAGTGGACATCCCTGCATTTACATGACAATTCAAAGGGACCTCCCTGTGAGCAGATGTGTGTCTGCTTGTGTTTATGTGATTTTATTGCCTGATGAAGGTGTGGTGGTTATATGGACCATTACACAGAAATCCCAATTCAAAAATGCAGCATATTGACTGGTAAATGATGACCTATTCAGGTATTCAGATTGTTTAGGTGAAGGTGAAGGTTTTTTTAGGTGAAAGTTTCACCTTAACCAGACGACAGATTTATTCAATTAAACCAAGTAATTTGCTTCATGAAATTGTATACGTGTCATTTTTTAGGTGACTACCCAGCACCACGAGCCGTTTTGACTGGTCATGACCAGGAAGTTGTGTGTGTGTCAGTGTGCGCTGAGCTGGGCCTGGTCATCAGCGGAGCCAAAGGTCAGTGTACTTTTCTGTCTCCCTTTAATGTCATTGTCATCAGAGAGAACAGAGAAAGTGAGGGCGACTTGTGCTTTGATGTGGCACATTGTCGTTCATACTGTAGGTTACCAGTCTAAAAACAACCCACACAGATATAGCAAGTTTTCATTTCAGTGAACACGTATGTATGTGTGTCCAGCTGAACATGAAAATACAACCATGAAAAGAAATTTCTCTGTGCACGCTGTAGAAATGTAGAAATGATGTTATCTCACACTTGTCTGTGCATTTTTCGGTTCGGCAGAGGGTCCATGTCTTGTCCACACCATCACAGGGGACCTGCTGCGGGCTCTGGAGGGGCCAGATCACTATCAGTGCCCACGGCTCATCTCAGTGTCCAGTGAGGGCCACTGCATCATCTACTACGAGAGGGGACGCTTCTGCAACTTCAGCATTAATGGAAAATTGCTGGCACAGATGGAGGTCAATGATTCCACCAGGGTGAGCTCACTTTTCGACACCAGTATAATCCACTAGAGGATGTTGATGCATCTTTGTTCATCTGCAGTCTTAGATACTTAAACAGCTGAAATAGTGGGCAGCTACAAATCTTTAATTACATTCAAAAACACTGCACATCCAGTGATTTCTTGTTTTCATTTAGGGTAAAATGACAATACATTTACTGATGGTGGCCAGAAAGTAGCTCAAAAGGTCAGCAAGAGATTCAGTGAACAGAGTAATGTGACTGACACATTTTTTCTGTTTGTGGATTAAATACTTGGATCATAGAATACATGGCCTGGATCATAGTATACAATCCAAAACACATTTTTGGGGGAGAAATTTAAGTTGCCCCTGTCAGGTTTTTAAATTTTAGTATTATAAATGCAGTTACACAATTGTTAAAATATTAATATACATGTACAGTTTAAACAATACATTTTAAATTGATACAAAAGCTAGAGTGCACTATGCTACTGTAAGCCATTCTTATCTTGTAGCTTTGTGGTCATCAGTGTTGGCGTTCATTTTGAACACATAACCGGCTGTCATTCAGTGCCATCTTTTACATGCAACAGCAATTTTCCCAAAAAGGGACAGTAAAGTTACGTTGGAAGTGATATGAGGAATTTCTGTCTGTCCCTACTATAGGCTATTCTCCTGAGCAGTGATGGCCACAACCTGGTCACAGGTGGGGATAATGGTGTGGTGGAGGTTTGGCAGGCCTGCGACTTCAAAAAGCTCTACGTCTACCCTGGCTGTGATGCTGGCATCCGAGCCATGGATCTATCACATGATCAAAGGTCAGAGAAGATTTTTGTTTGCTAGCAAATTTGAGGCCACAGAGAAGAAATGACTTGTATAGAAAGCTATCTTGATGAATTGTCTCCCACTGTATATACTATACTATTATTTTGGAAAGCATGCTATACTATGACTTTTTGTACTATTTTAGATGACATAGTCTGCTATTACTTCTCCATCCTTCTTTAGAGGACAAAATATACTCTGAAATTTTTATACTAATCTGAACAACACACTATACTGGGACCCATTAATGCTATTTTGAACAAATGTGTTCTTCTAAACAACATGCTGTAATTTTTTACAACTTGCTATATTGTGACTTTTTGATGCCATTTTGAACAATATGCTATTGTATGACATCTTGATGCTATTTTGAATGGCATGCTACAGTATGACTTTCTGATACTGTTTTAGAAGACACGCTATATCATGGTGTTTTAATAGTATTTTGGACGGAATGCTATACTAGGACACTTCAGTGCCATTTTGGCATTCTGCTATAGTATGGCTTTTTGGCGACATTTTGGACGACGTGCTATAGAATGACATTTTGGCAAGATTTTTGACAACATCCTATAATTTGTATGATGTTTTGGCCAGATTTTTGAAGACATGCCATAGTATGATTTTTGGCCAGATTCTGGACCACATGCTATAATGTGACTTTTTATGCTTTTTTGGACAACATGCTATGGTATGATTTTTTTAGGATATTTTGAACAACATGCTATAACATGATTTTTCCAGGGTATTTTAAATGTATGCTTTAATATTACTTTTTGAGGGTATTTTCAAATGACATGTTTTAGTATAACATTTTGGTGCAATCTTGGACAACATGCTATCATCACAGGTGTATAGTGTGACTTGACAATTCAAAATTTTACAAAAACTGACAAAATTTACTGGGGAGTTGTGATGACCCAAAACAACATGCAGACAATGGGAATGATTTACAAAAAATGTCCAGTGTTCCCAGCAAAGAGCAGTTCTTACAGCCTCATAGCTTTAGCACACAGATGAGGGCTGCATTCACCCCTCTACTTTGCAACAAAACATGTTCCTCTCTTTTTACAGCAGCCTCCACTGCGTGCGTGTGCAACAAGCCTGTGTTCCTCTTTGCCTTAGTCGTGGCTCCTGCAAGCTGTCCTTCGTCCTCATGGGTTGTGCAGTCCCTTACTTTTGACCGGCTGTAGGCTGGCATCTTCTCTTTCTCCTCTCAGTATCCTTAGTACACACCAAGGCTGTGCTGCTCTCCTCTACCACAGCGTCAGTGCCTGCACACCTCGCACACCTGTGGTGCATCTCTTCAGTAGCTGTGAGGAGGGACAGTGCACCAATCAGCACTCAATGCACCCAGGTGTCCTTTCCATTGAAGTCACAAATCTGGAAAAAAACACAGGGAGATCCCCATAACCAGACAGCGTCGTCACCAAGACCAGACCACAAATACAATTTCCTCATTACACACATGGCCCATCACCATGATGATTTTGGACAACACACTATAGTGTGACTTTTTGGCAACATTTTGGAAAACATGCTATAGTATGACTTTTTGGGCCTGATTTTGGACAACATGCTATAGTATTACTTTTTGGCGGCATTTTTGGATGACATTCTATTGTATGATGTTTCTGCTCTTTGGACATGTCATATTTAAACATTTTTGGACATACTACACTATGACGTGACTTGACATGCTATACTATGTGGTTTTCAGCTGTTTTTTGGACATGTCATACTTTGACCTTTTTATACATACTATACCATGACGTTTTCGGTCATCTTTTAGACATGCTATATTGTGATGTTTTTGGACGTTTTTTTTAAATTATATACTATGACATGACTTGACATGCTGTACTATGTAGTTTTTAACTGTTATTTGAACATTTTTCGACATACTTTACTATGACATTTTTGGTCTTTTTTTTTTTTTTACATTCTATATTATGATATTTTTGGACGTTTTTTCGACATGCTATACTATGACATGTCTCAACATACTATACTATGTGGTTTTCAGCTGTTTTCTTGGCGTGTCATATTTTGACTTTTTTCGACATACGAAAGTATGATGGCTTTTTTTGTTGTTTTTTTGTTCATTTTCATTTCTCTACAGGGTAGAGAAGGGTCTACACAATAATTAATGTACCAAACCATTTTAATGTGGTGTATGTGCAGTTGGATGCAGGCAAATTCCTTTTTTTAAAAAAAAATAATATACTTTAATATATATACATATCCCCCTACAAAGACCCATCACCAGAATCTCTCTCTTGCGCACACAGAAACACACTCACACTCATTCACACATACACACACACACGTATACACACACACTTGCATGTTTTTGCCTTATCTTTGTGTTTTGTTTTGTTTTTGTCTTGGTTTTACCATATTTCTGATGTCCATTAGTTAAAACCTGTGCTATATCCATTTTGTTTTGTAAGGTATCTTCTTCGCGATCTGTATGTGTCATTGTTTGTCACTCTTGAATGTTTCTATGTTATTTTATTTGTTTTCACTTGTTTTGTTGTCACCACAATTCACAATAAAAACAAAAAAGACCCCAAACTATAGTATGACGTTTTCGGTCGATTTTTCGACAAGCTATAATATGAATTTTTGCCATTTTTTCGATATTCTATACCATGACCTGTCTCGACATGCTAAACTATGTGGTTTTCAGCTGTTTTTGACATTTTTCAACATACTGTACTATGAAGTTTTCTCTAATGTTTTCAAAATGCCATGTCATGATGTTTTTGGCCATTTTTTCAACATTCTTTACTTTGACGTATCTCGACATGCTTTAATTTGAGGTTTTCAGCTGTTTTTTGACACGCTACATTGTAATGTTTTAGGCCATTTTCTCGACATTCTATACTATGACATGTCTCTACATGCTATACAATATGGTTTTCAGCTGTTTCCTGGACATATCATGTTTGAAATTTTTTTCCATACAATAGCGTGGCATTTTCGGTTGTTTTTTTTAATTGCTATATTATGATTTTTTGGGCGTTTTTTTTTTACATTCTGCACTATAACCTTTACTGACGTGCTATTTTATGTGGTTTTCAGCTGTATTTTGTACGTTATATTTTAACATTCATACTATAGTATGACGTTTTTTCGGGTGTTTTTTTCGACACGCTACATTATGATGTTTTTTTTTTCTTTTCAAAATTCTATGCTATGGCATGTCTCAGCACTCTGTTTTATGCGGTTTTCAGCTGTTTTTGGGACATGTTGTGTTTTGACATTTTTCGCCATAGTATAGAGTGGCAATTTCAGTCGTTATTTCAACATACTATATTATAGTGCTGTAGGCCATTTTTGCGACATTCTATGCCATGGCATGGCTCAGCATGCCATTTTTTGCAGTTTTTTTTAGCTATTTTCATTTCTGACATAACTTGCGATGGCGTGTCTCAACACACTGTTTCATAAGTTTTTTATCTGATTTTGGGATATGTCATATTTTGACATTTTTCGCCATACTATATTTTCGGTTGTTTTTGCAACAGGCGAAATTATGGTGTTTTTGGCCGTTTTTGCAACATACTACATACTATATTATAGTGTTGTAGGCCGTTTTTGCAACATCCCATGCTATGGAATTTCTTGGCATTTCAGCTGCTTTTGGGACATGTCATTTTTTGTCATTTTTCGCTATACTATAGTATGGCATTTTTTGTCGTTTTTTCGACAGGCTATATTATGGTGTTTTGGGCTGTTTCTGTAACATTCTATGCTATGGCTTCTCTTGGCATGCTATTTTATACAGGTTTGAGCTGTTCTCAGCTATTTTTGGGACATGTCAACTTTCGGTCATCTTTTTAACATGCTATATCATGGATTTTTTGACCGTTTATACATCATACTAGCCGATGGTGTGTCTTGGCACACTATTTTATGCTCTTTTCACCTGTTTTTGGGACATGTGATATTTTAACATTCTGAGCCATACCTTTCGGTCATTTATTCAACATGCATCATTATAGTGGGGTTTTTTTTCAGTTTTTGCAACATTCTATGCAATGGCGTATGTTGGCACGCTGTTTTATGCTGTTTTGAGTTGTTTTCAGCTGTTTTTGAGACATGTCATATTTTGACATTTTTGCCATACTATAGCCTTGCCTTTTTTGCCATTTTTTTCAACATGCATTATTATAGTGTTTTTCTCCGTTTTTGCAATATTTTATGCTATGGCATGTCTTGGCATGCTGTTTTATGTTAATTTGAGGTGTTTTGAGCTGTTTTGGGGACATATCATATTTGGAATTTCTAGCCATATTATAGCCTTGCTTTTTCATTAATTTTTCGACATGCATTATTATGGTCTGTCAGTTTTTGCAGAATTCTTTGCTATGGCGTGTCTCTCCGTGCTTTTTTATGCTGCTTCAGTGTGTTTTCAGCTATTTTAGGGACGTGTCATATTTTGACATTTTTAGCCATACTATAGCCTTCCCTTTTCGGTCATTTTTCAACATGCATTATTGTAGTGGTTTTTTTTTCAGTTTTTTGCAACATTCTGTGCTATGATATGTCTTGACATGCTATTTTATGCTGTTTTGAGGTGTTTTTAGCTGTTTTTGGAAATGTCATATTTTGACATTTTTTGCAATACTATAACCTTCCCTTTTCGGCCATTTTTTCAACATGCATTATTATGGTGTTTTTGTCCCTTCTTGCAGCATTTGTTGCTATGGTGCGTCTCAGCACATTATTTATGCTGTTTTGATGTGTTTTCAGCTGTTTTTGGGACATCATATTTTGACATTTTTTGCAATACTATAGCCTTCCCTTTTCGGTCATTTTTTCAGCGTGCGTTATTCCCTTGTTTTTGGCTGTTTTTGCAACATTCTGTGCTGTGGCATTTCTCAGCACGCTATTTTATGCTGTTTTGGGGTGTTTTCAGCTGTTTTCTGAAACATTATTATATTGTTTTTGGCACTTTTTCCAACATTCTATGCTATGGCATGTCTCAGTACGTTATTTTATGCTGTTTTGAGGTGTTTTGATGTGTTTTTGGGACATGTCTTATTTTGACATTTTTTGCCATACTATAACTTTTCCTTTTTTGTAATTTTTTCAACGTGCTGTATCTTGGTGTTTTTGTCCGTTTTTGCAGCATTCGATGCCATGGTATGTCTCAGCACGTTATTTTACGCTGCTTTTCTAAATGTTTTCAGCTGTTTCTGGGACATGTCATATTTAGACATTTTTTGCCAAACTATAGCCTTGCCTTTTCAATCATTTTTCACCATGCTATATCATGGGTTTTTTAGGTGGGTTTTGCAACATTCTATGCTTTGGCATATCTTGCCACACTATTTTTTGCTGTTTTGAGTTGTTTTTGGGACATGTCATAGTCTGACATTTTTAGCCATAATATAACATTGCTTTTTTGGTCATATCTGTGACATGCTTTTTGTCTGTTTTTTTTTCTGTTAAAAGTAATACTATAGCATGTTGTCCACAATCACGCAAAAAAGTCATACTATGGCATGTGATCCAATATCACCCCAAAAAGTCATACTATAGTCCAATAATGCGCCAAAACCACGGCAAAAGAATCAAGTGAACCAGGTTGTAGACAAAACAAAAGACTTTATTGATATGTGAAGAATATATACATCAAAAGCTTGTCAGATATTAGCAGAAAATTACTTATCAAAAATAAGAAAGGTGGCCCAAATTAGTGAACTAGTTTCGCTTAAATACCACACAGGAACTATGGCATGCTATCGATACACCATTGGAAATGAGATACAGTTAACTTCTTCCTCAACCAATGTGCACGTGACATTACTGAGTCCATCCTTCCCATTGGCAACTTCTGTTCTTCTGACCTTCTGTCGGGGGGTGGGGGGCACCTGTTGAAAGATCAAGGAATAATGACACCAGACAAACAAAACACAGCCCTTTACTTTGGTAAAAATATGCTTATGTGATATAGTGTGAGGTTTTACTTTTTACTTACTTTACTATTTACTTTTTTGACATACTGTATTATGTGGTTTTTGACTGTTTTTGCATATTGGGACATGTTATTTTTTCACATTTTTTAGCCATAGCCTTGCCTTTTCAATCATTTTTCAACATGCTATATCATGGTGTTTTTGGCTGTTTTTGCAGAATTCTATGCTATGGTGTGTCTCAGCACGCTATGTTATGCTGTTTTGAGGTGTTTTAAGTTGTTTTTGGAACATGTCATTCTGACATTTTTTGCCATACTATAGCCTTGCCTTTTTCATCATTTTTTCAACATGCATTATTATGGTGTTTTTGTTTGTTTTTTGCAACATTCTGTACTAGGCGTGTCTTAGCACGTCATTTTATGCTCTTTTGAGGTGTTTTTAGCTGTTTTTGGGACATGTCATGTTTTGACATTTTTTGCCATACCATAGCCTTGCTTTTTTCGTCATTTTTTCAAAGTGCATTATTGGGGTGTTTTTGTCTGTTTTTGCAGCATTCATTGCTATGGTGCATCTTGGCATGCTATTTTATGCTGTTTTGAGGTGTTTTCAGCTGTTTTTGGGACATGTCATATTTTGACATTTTTAACCATACTATAGCCTTTCCTTTTTCGACATTTTTTCAACATTCATTATTATGGTGTTTTTGGCAGTTTTTGCAACATTGTATGCTATGGCATGTCTCAGCACGCTATTTTATGCTGTTTTGAGGTGTTTTCAGCTGTTTTTTGGACATGTCATATTTTGACATTTTTTGACATACTACAGCCTTGCCTTTTCAGTCATTTTTTCAACATGCATTATTTTGGTGTTTTTGTTTGTTTTTTTGCAACATTCTGTGCTAGGCGTGTCTCAGCACGCTATTTTATGCTGTTTCGAGGTGGTTTCAGCTGTTTTTGGGACATGTCATATTTTGAGATTTTTTGCCATACTAAAGCCTTGCCTTTTCTGTCATTTTTTCAACATGCATTATTTCATGGTTTTTGGCGGTTTTGCAACATTCTATTCTATGGCGTGTCTTAGTACGCTATTTTATGCTGTTTTGAGGTGTTTTCAGCTGTTTTTGGGACATGTCATATTTTGACATTTTTGCCATACTATAGCCTTGCCTTTTTTGCCATTTTTTCAACATGCATTATTCCCTTGTTTTTGGCTGTTTTTGCAACATTCTATGCTATGGCGTGTCTCTGCACGTTATTTTATACTGTTTTGAGGTGATTTCAACTGTTTTTGGGACATCTCATGTCTTCACATTTTTTGCCATACTAAAGCCTTGCCGTTTCAGTCATTTTTTCAACATGAATTATAATGGTGTTTTTGTCCGTTTTTGCAGCATTTGTTGCTATGGTGCATCTTGGCACGTTATTTTATGCTGTTTTGAGGTGTTTTCAGCTGTTTTTGGGACATGTCATATTTTGAGATTTTTTTGCAATACCATAGCCTTGCCTTTTCGCCAATTGTTTCAACATGCATAATTGTGGTGTTTTTGTCTGTTTTTGCAGCATTCATTGCTATGGTGCGTCTTGGCACGCTATTTTATGCTGTTTTGAGGTGTTTTCACCTGTTTCTGAGACATGTCATATTTTGACATTTTTTGCCATACTATAGCCTTGTTTTTTCGGTCATTTTTTCAGCGTGCATTATTCCCTTGTTTTTGGCTGTTTTTGCAACATTCTGTGCTGTGGCATTTCTCAGCACGCTATTTTATGCTGTTTTGGGGTGTTTTCAGCTGTTTCTGAAACGTGTCATATTTTGACATTTTTTAGCAATACCATAGCCTTGCCTGTACCCCAATTTTTTCAACATGCATTATTATGGTGTTTTTGTTCTTTTTTTTCAGCATTCATTGCTATGGTGTGTCTTGGCATGCAATTTTATGCTGTTTTTAGGTGTTTTCAGCTGTTTTGGGGATATGTCATATTTTTACATTTTAAACCATACTATAGCCTTGCCTTTTTCGTCATTTTTTCAACATTCATTATTATGGTGTGTTTGTTTATTTTTTGCAATATTGTGTGCCAGGCGTATCTTAGCACGTCATTTCATGCTGTTTTGAGGTGTTTTCAGCTGTTTTTGGGACATGTCATATCTTGACATTTTTTGCCATACTATAGCCTTGCCCTTTTCGGTCATTTTTTCAACATGCATTATGTCATTGTTTTTGTTTGTTTTTTGCAACATTCTGTGCTAGGCTTGTCTTCGCACATCATTTTATGCTGTTTTGAGGTGTTTTCAGCTGTTTTTGGGACATGTCATATTTTGACATTTTTTGCCATACTATAGCCTTGCCTTTTTGGTCATTTTTTCAACATGCATTGTTTAATTGTTTTTGGCGTTTTTTGCAACATTCTATGCTATGGCGTGTCTTAGTACACTATTTTATGCTGTTTTAAGGTGTTTTGAGGTGTTTTTGGGACATGTCATATTTTGACATTTTTTGCCATACTAAAGCCTTGCCGTTTCGGTCATTTTTTCAACATGCATTATAATGGTGTTTTTGTCCGTTTTTGCAGCATTTGTTGCTATGGTGCATGTTGCCACGTTATTTTATGCTGTTTTGAGGTGTTTTCAGCTGTTTTTGGGACATGTCATATTTTGACATTTTTTGCCATACTATAGCCTTACATTTTCGGTCATTTTTCAACATTTATAATTATGGTGTTTTTGTTCGTTTTTACAACATTCTATGCTATGGCGTGTCTCAACATGCTATTTTATGCTGTTTTGATGTGTTTTCAGCTTTTTCTGGGACATGTCATATTTTGACATTTTTAGCCATGCTATAGCCTTTCCTTTTTCGACATTTGTTCAACATTCATTATTATGGTGTTTTTTTTTGTTTTTGCAACATTCTATGCTATGGCGTGTCTTAGTGCGCTATTTTATGCTGTTTTGAGGTGTTTTGATGTGTTTTTGGGACATGTCATATTTTGACATTTTTTGCCTTACCTTGCTTTTTCACCCATTTTTTCAACATGCATTATTATGGTGTTTTTGTTGTTTTTTGCAACGTTCTGTGCTAGGCGTGTCTTAGCACGTCATTTTATGGTATTTTGAGGTGTTTTCAGCTGTTTTTGGGACATGTCACATTTTGACCTTTTTGCCATTTTTTCAGTGTGCATTATTTCATTGTTTTTGGCAGTTTTTTCAACATTCTGTGCTATGGCATGTCTCGGCAGGCTATTTTATGCTGTTTTGAGGTGTTTTCAGCTGTTTTTGGGACATGCCATATTTTGACATTTTTTGCCATACTATAGCCTTGCCTTTTCGGTCATTTTTTCAACATGCATTATTTCATTGTTTTTGGCGGTTTTTGCAACATTCTATGATATGGCATGTCTCAGCAGGCTATTTTATGCTGTTTTGAGGTGTTTTCAGCTGTTTTTGGGACATGCCATATTTTGACATTTTTTGCCATACTAAAGCCTTGCCTTTTTCGACATTTTTTCAACATTCATTATTATGGTGTTTTTGATTGTTTGTTGCAACATTCTGTGCTAGGCGTGTCTCAGTACGTTATTTTATGCTGTTTTGAGGTGTTTTGATGTGTTTTTGGGACATGTCATATTTTGACATTTTTTGCCATACTATAGCCTTGCCTTTTCGCTCATTTTTTCAACATGCATTATTTCATTGTTTTTGGCGGTTTTTGCAACATTCTATGATATGGCATTTCTCAGCAGGCTATTTTATGCTGTTTTGAGGTGTTTTCAGCTGTTTTTGGGACATGTCATATTTTTACATTTTTTGCCATACTATAGCCTTGCCTTTTTCGTCATTTTTTCAACATTCATTATTATGGTGTTTTTGATTGTTTGTTGCAACATTCTGTGCTAGGCGTGTCTTAGCACGTCATTTTATGCTGTTTCAAGGTGGTTTCAGCTGTTTTTAGGACATGTCATATTTTGACATTTTTTGCCATACTATAGCCTTGCCTTTTCGCTCATTTTTTCAACGTTCATTATTATGGTGTTTTTGGCGGTTTTTGCAACATTCTATGCTATGGCATGTCTCAGTAGGTTATTTTATGCTGTTTTGAGGTGTTTTGATGTGTTTTTGGGACATGTCATTCTGACATTTTTTGCCATACTATAGCCTTGCTTTTTTTCATCATTTTTTCAACATGCATTATTATGGTGTTTTTGTTTGTTTTTTGCAACATTCTGTGCTAGGCGTGTCTTAGCACGTCATTTTATGCTCTTTTGAGGTGTTTTCAGCTGTTTTTGGGACATGCCATATTTTGACATTTTTTGCCATACTATAGCCTTGCCTTTTTCGTCATTTTTTCAACATTCATTATTATGGTGTTTTTGATTGTTTGTTGCAACATTCTGTGCTAGGCGTGTCTCAGTACGTTATTTTATGCCGTTTTGAGGTGTTTTGATGTGTTTTTGGGACATGTCATATTTTGACATTTTTTGCCATACTATAGCCATGCCTTTTCGCTCATTTTTTCAACATACATTATTTCATTGTTTTTGGAGGTTTTTGCAACATTCTATGATATGGCATTTCTCAGCAGGCTATTTTATGCTGTTTTGAGGTGTTTGCAGCTGTTTTTGGGAAATGCCATATTTTGACATTTTTTGCCATACTATATAGCCTTGCCTTTTCGGTCATTTTTTCAACATGCATTATTTCATGGTTTTTGGCAGTTTTGCAACATTCTATGCTATGGCGTGTGTTAGTACGCTGTTTTATGCTGTTGTGAGATGTTTTCAGCTGTTTTTGGGACATGTCATATTTTGACATTTTTTGCAATACTATAGCCTTCCTTTTTCGGTCATTTTTTCAACGTACATTATTATATTGTTTTTGGCACTTTTTCCAACATTCTATGCTATGGCATGTCTCAGTAGGTTATTTCATGCTGTTTTGAGGTGTTTTGATGTGTTTTTGGGACATGTCATATTTTGACATTTTTTGCAAAACTATAGCCTTGCCTTTTCTATCAGTTTTCAACATCTATAATTATGGTGTTTTGGGTCGTTTTTACAACATTCTATGCTATGGCGTGTCTCAACAAGCTATTTTATGCTCTTTGAGGTGTTTCCAGATATTTTTGGGACATGTTATATTTTGACATTTTTTGCCATACTATAGCCTTGCCTTTTCGCTCATTTTTTCAACGTTCATTATTATGGTGTTTTTGGCGGTTTTTGCAACATTCTATGCTATGGCATGTCTCAGTACGTTATTTTATGCTGTTTTGAGGTGTTTCGATGTGTTTTTGGGACATGTCATTCTGACATTTTTTGCCATACTATAGCCTTGCCTTTTTTGTCATTTTTTCAACATTCATTATTATCGTGTTTTTGATTGTTTGTTGCAACATTCTGTGCTAGGCGTGTCTTAGCACGTCATTTTATGCTGTTTCAAGGTGGTTTCAGCTGTTTTTGGGACATGCCATATTTTGACATTTTTTGCCATACTATAGCCTTGCCTTTTCGGTCATTTTTTCAACATGCATTATTTCATGGTTTTTGGCGGTTTTGCAACATTCTATGCTATGGCATGTGTTAGTACGCTATTTTATGCTGTTGTGAGATGTTTTCAGCTGTTTTTGGGACATGTCATATTTTGACATTTTTGCCATACTATAGCCATGCCTTTTCGATCATTTTTTCAACATGCATTATTTCATTGTTTTTGGCGGTTTTTGCAACATTCTATGATATGGCATTTCTCAGCAGGCTATTTTATGCTGTTTTGAGGTGTTTTCAGCTGTTTTTGGGACATGCCATATTTTGACATTTTTTGCCATACTATAGCCTTGCCTTTTTCGTCATTTTTTCAACATTCATTATTATGGTGTTTTTGATTGTTTGTTGCAACATTCTGTGCTAGGCGTGTCTTAGCACGTCATTTTATGCTGTTTCAAGGTGGTTTCAGCTGTTTTTAGGACATGTCATATTTTGACATTTTTTGCCATACTATAGCCTTGCCTTTTCGGTCATTTTTTCAACATGCATTATTTCATGGTTTTTGGCGGTTTTGCAACATTCTATGCTATGGCGTGTGTTAGTACGCTATTTTATGCTGTTGTGAGGTGTTTTCAGCTGTTTTTGGGACATGCCATATTATGACATTTTTTGCCATACTATAGCCTTGCCTTTTTCGACATTTTTTCAACATTCATTATTATGGTGTTTTTGATTGTTTGTTGCAACATTCTGTGCTAGGCGTGACTTAGCACGTCATTTTATGCTCTTTTGAGGTGTTTTCAGCTGTTTTTGGGACATGTCATATTTTGACATTTTTTGCAATACTATAGCCTTGCCTTTTCTGTCAGTTTTCAACATCTATAATTATGGTGTTTTGGTTCGTTTTTACAACATTCTATGCTATGGCGTGTCTCAACAAGCTATTTTATGCTCTTTGAGGTGTTTCCAGATGTTTTTGGGACATGTTATATTTTGACATTTTTTGCCATACTATAGCCTTGCCTTTTCGCTCATTTTTTCAACGTTCATTATTATGGTGTTTTTGGCGGTTTTTGCAACATTCTATGCTATGGCATGTCTCAGTACGTTATTTTATGCTGTTTTGAGGTGTTTTGATGTGTTTTTGGGACATGTCATATTTTGACATTTTTTGCCATACTATAGCCTTGCCTTTTCGGTCATTTTTTCAACATGCATTATTTCATTGTTTTTGGCGGTTTTTGCAACATTCTATGATATGGCATTTCTCAGCAGGCTATTTTATGCTGTTTTGAGGTGTTTTCAGCTGTTTTTGCGACATGCCATATTTTGACATTTTTTGCCATACTATAGCCTTGCCTTTTTTCGTCATTTTTTCAACATGCATTATTATGGTGTTTTTGTTTGTTTTTTGCAACATTCTGTGCTAGGCGTGTCTTAGCACGTCATTTTATGCTGTTTTGAGGTGTTTTCAGCTGTTTTTGGGACATGCCATATTTTGACATTTTTTGCCATACTATAGCCTTGCCTTTTTCGTCATTTTTTCAACATTCATTATTATGGTGTTTTTGATTGTTTGTTGCAACATTCTGTGCTAGGCGTGTCTCAGTACGTTATTTTATGCTGTTTTGAGGTGTTTTGATGTGTTTTTGGGACATGTCATATTTTGACATTTTTTGCCATACTATAGCCTTGCCTTTTCGGTCATTTTTTCAACATGCATTATTTCATTGTTTTTGGCGGTTTTTGCAACATTCTATGATATGGCATTTCTCAGCAGGCTATTTTATGCTGTTTTGAGGTGTTTTCAGCTGTTTTTGCGACATGCCATATTTTGACATTTTTTGCCATACTATAGCCTTGCCTTTTTTCGTCATTTTTTCAACATTCATTATTATGGTGTTTTTGATTGTTTGTTGCAACATTCTGTGCTAGGCGTGTCTCAGTACGTTATTTTATGCTGTTTTGAGGTGTTTTGATGTGTTTTTGGGACATGTCATATTTTGACATTTTTTGCCATACTATAGCCTTGCCTTTTCGGTCATTTTTTCAACATGCATTATTTCATTGTTTTTGGCGGTTTTTGCAACATTCTATGATATGGCATTTCTCAGCAGGCTATTTTATGCTGTTTTGAGGTGTTTTCAGCTGTTTTTGGGACATGCCATATTTTGACATTTTTTGCCATACTAAAACCTTGCCTTTTTCAACATTTTTTCAACATTCATTATTATGGTGTTTTTGATTGTTTGTTGCAACATTCTGTGCTAGGCGTGTCTCAGTACGTTATTTTATGCTGTTTTGAGATGTTTTGATGTGTTTTTGGGACATGTCATATTTTGACATTTTTTGCCATACTATAGCCTTGCCTTTTCGGTCATTTTTTCAACATGCATTATTTCATTGTTTTTGGCGGTTTTTGCAACATTCTATGATATGGCATTTCTCAGCAGGCTATTTTATGCTGTTTTGAGGTGTTTTCAGCTGTTTTTGGGACATGCCATATTTTGACATTTTTTGCCATACTATAGCCTTGCCTTTTTCGTCATTTTTTCAACATTCATTATTATGGTGTTTTTGATTGTTTGTTGCAACATTCTGTGCTAGGCGTGTCTTAGCACGTCATTTTATGCTGTTTCAAGGTGGTTTCAGCTGTTTTTAGGACATGTCATATTTTGACATTTTTTGCCATACTATAGCCTTGCCTTTTCGCTCATTTTTTCAACGTTCATTATTATGGTGTTTTTGTTTATTTTTTGCAACATTCTGTGCTAGGCGTGTCTTAGCACGTCATTTTATGCTCTTTTGAGGTGTTTTCAGCTGTTTTTGGGACATGCCATATTTTGACATTTTTTGCCATACTATAGCCTTGCCTTTTTCGTCATTTTTTCAACATTCATTATTATGGTGTTTTTGATTGTTTGTTGCAACATTCTGTGCTAGTCGTGTCTTAGCATGTCATTTTATGCTGTTTCAAGGTGGTTTCAGCTATTTTTAGGACATGTCATATTTTGACATTTTTTGCCATACTGTAGCCTTGCCTTTTTGGTCATTTTTTCAACATGCATTATTTCATGGTTTTTGGCGGTTTTGCAACATTCTATGCTATGGCGTGTGTTAGTACGCTATTTTATGCTGTTGTGAGATGTTTTCAGCTGTTTTTGGGACATGTCATATTTTGACATTTTTTGCAATACTATAGCCTTCCTTTTTCGGTCATTTTTTCAACGTACATTATTATATTGTTTTTGGCACTTTTTCCAACATTCTATGCTATGGCATGTCTCAGTACGTTATTTTATGCTGTTTTGAGGTGTTTTGATGTGTTTTTGGGACATGTCATATTTTGACATTTTTTTGCAAAACTATAGCCTTGCCTTTTCTGTCATTTTTCAACATCTATAATTATGGTGTTTTGGTTCATTTTTGGGCAGCACAGTGGCTTTGTGGTTAGCACTGTTGCCTCACAGCAAGAGGGTCCCTGGTTCGAATCCCGGTTGGTACGGGGTTCGGTCCGGGCGGGGGCCCTTCTGTGTGGAGTTCGCATGTTCTCCCCGTGTCCGCGTGGGTTCTCTCCGGGGTCTCCGGCTTCCTCCCACAGTCCAAAGACGTGCAGCTCAGGTTAATTGATGACTCTAAAATTGCCCTTAGGTGTGACTGTGAGTGTGTCTGGTTGTTCGTCTATGTGTCGGCCCTGCGATAGTCTGGCGAACTGTCCAGGGTGTACCCCGCCTTCCGCCCGATGACAGCTGGGATTGGCTCCAGCCCCCCCGCGACCCTTACGAGGACAAGCGGTTACAGAAAATGACTGACTGACTGGTTCGTTTTTACAACATTCTATGCTATGGCGTGTCTCAACAAGCTATTTTATGCTCTTTGAGGTGTTTCCAGATGTTTTTGGGACATGCCATATTTTGACATTTTTTGCCATACTATAGCCATGCCTTTTCGGTCATTTTTTCAACATGCATTATTTCATTGTTTTTGGCGGTTTTTGCAACATTCTATGATATGGCATTTCTCAGCAGGCTATTTTATGCTGTTTTGAGGTGTTTTCAGCTGTTTTTGGGACATGCCATATTTTGACATTTTTTGCCATACTATAGCCTTGCCTTTTTCGTCATTTTTTCAACATTCATTATTATGGTGTTTTTGATTGTTTGTTGCAACATTCTGTGCTAGGCGTGTCTTAGCACGTCATTTTATGCTGTTTCAAGGTGGTTTCAGCTGTTTTTAGGACATGTCATATTTTGACATTTTTTGCCATAGTATAGCCTTGCCTATTCGCTCATTTTTTCAACGTTCATTATTATGGTGTTTTTGGCGGTTTTTGCAACATTCTATGCTATGGCATGTCTCAGTAGGTTATTTTATGCTGTTTTGAGGTGTTTTGATGTGTTTTTGGGACATGCCATATTTTGACATTTTTTGCAAAACTATAGCCTTGCCTTTTCTGTCAGTTTTCAACATCTATAATTATGGTGTTTTGGTTTGTTTTTACAACATTCTATGCTATGGCGTGTCTCAACAAGCTATTTTATGCTCTTTGAGGTGTTTCCAGATGTTTTTGGGACATGTTATATTTTGACATTTTTTGCCATACTATAGCCTTGCCTTTTCGCTCATTTTTTCAACGTTCATTATTATGGTGTTTTTGGCGG
Organism: Plectropomus leopardus; assembly: GCF_026936395.1. Classification (NCBI taxonomy): domain Eukaryota; kingdom Metazoa; phylum Chordata; class Actinopteri; order Perciformes; family Serranidae; genus Plectropomus; species Plectropomus leopardus. The sequence goes on from NC_142181.1 coordinate 28,166,315, forward strand.
TTTTTGCAACATTCTATGCTATGGCATGTCTCAGTACGTTATTTTATGCTGTTTTGAGGTGTTTTGATGTGTTTTTGGGACATGTCATTCTGACATTTTTTGCCATACTATAGCCTTGCCTTTTTTCGTCATTTTTTCAACATGTATTATTATGGTGTTTTTGTTTGTTTTTTGCAACATTCTGTGCTAGGCGTGTCTTAGCACGTCATTTTATGCTGTTTTGAGGTGTTTTCAGCTGTTTTTGGGACATGCCATATTTTGACATTTTTTGCCATACTATAGCCTTGCCTTTTTCGTCATTTTTTCAACATTCATTATTATGGTGTTTTTGATTGTTTGTTGCAACATTCTGTGCTAGGCGTGTCTTAGCACGTCATTTTATGCTGTTTCAAGGTTGTTTCAGCTGTTTTTGGGACATGTCATATTTTGACATTTTTTGCCATACTATAGCCTTGCCTTTTCGGTCATTTTTTCAACATGCATTATTTCATGGTTTTTGGCAGTTTTGCAACATTCTATGATATGGCATTTCTCAGCAGGCTATTTTATGCTGTTTTGAGGTGTTTTCAGCTGTTTTTGGGACATGCCATATTTTGACATTTTTTGCCATACTAAAGCCTTGCCTTTTTCGACATTTTTTCAACATTCATTATTATGGTGTTTTTGATTGTTTGTTGCAACATTCTGTGCTAGGCGTGTCTCAGTACGTTATTTTATGCTGTTTTGAGGTGTTTTGATGTGTTTTTGGGATATGTCATATTTTGACATTTTTTGCCATACTATAGCCTTGCCTTTTCGCTCATTTTTTCAACATGCATTATTTCATTGTTTTTGGCGGTTTTTGAAACATTCGATGATATGGCATTTCTCAGCAGGCTATTTTATGCTGTTTTGAGGTGTTTTCAGCTGTTTTTGGGACATGCCATATTTTGACATTTTTTGCCATACTATAGCCTTGCCTTTTTCGTCATTTTTTCAACATTCGTTATTATGGTGTTTTTGATTGTTTGTTGCAACATTCTGTGCTAGGCGTGTCTTAGCACGTCATTTTATGCTGTTTCAAGGTGATTTCAGCTGTTTTTAGGACATGTCATATTTTGACATTTTTTGCAAAACTATAGCCTTGCCTTTTCGCTCATTTTTTCAACGTTCATTATTATGGTGTTTTTGGCGGTTTTTGCAACATTCTATGCTATGGCATGTCTCAGTACGTTATTTTATGCTGTTTTGAGGTGTTTTGATGTGTTTTTGGGACATGTCATTCTGACATTTTTTGCCATACTATAGCCTTGCCTTTTTTTCGCTATTTTTTCAACATGCATTATTATGGTGTTTTTGTTTGTTTTTTGCAACATTCTGTGCTAGGCGTGTCTTAGCACGTCATTTTATGCTGTTTTGAGGTGTTTTCAGCTGTTTTTGGGACATGCCATATTTTGACATTTTTTGCCATACTATAGCCTTGCCTTTTTCGTCATTTTTTCAACATTCATTATTATGGTGTTTTTGATTGTTTGTTGCAACATTCTGTGCTAGGCGTGTCTTAGCACGTCATTTTATGCTGTTTCAAGGTGGTTTCAGCTGTTTTTAGGACATGTCATATTTTGACATTTTTTGCCATACTATAGCCTTGCCTTTTCGGTCATTTTTTCAACATGCATTATTTCATGGTTTTTGGCAGTTTTGCAACATTCTATGATATGGCATTTCTCAGCAGGCTATTTTATGCTGTTTTGAGGTGTTTTCAGCTGTTTTTGGGACATGCCATATTTTGACATTTTTTGCCATACTAAAGCCTTGCCTTTTTCGACATTTTTTCAACATTCATTATTATGGTGTTTTTGATTGTTTGTTGCAACATTCTGTGCTAGGCGTGTCTCAGTACGTTATTTTATGCTGTTTTGAGGTGTTTTGATGTGTTTTTGGGATATGTCATATTTTGACATTTTTTGCCATACTATAGCCTTGCCTTTTCGCTCATTTTTTCAACATGCATTATTTCATTGTTTTTGGCGGTTTTTGAAACATTCGATGATATGGCATTTCTCAGCAGGCTATTTTATGCTGTTTTGAGGTGTTTTCAGCTGTTTTTGGGACATGCCATATTTTGACATTTTTTGCCATACTATAGCCTTGCCTTTTTCGACATTTTTTCAACATTCATTATTATGGTGTTTTTGATTGTTTGTTGCAACATTCTGTGCTAGGCGTGTCTTAGCACGTCATTTTATGCTGTTTCAAGGTGATTTCAGCTGTTTTTAGGACATGTCATATTTTGACATTTTTTGCCATACTATAGCCTTGCCTTTTCGCTCATTTTTTCAACGTTCATTATTATGGTGTTTTTGGCGGTTTTTGCAACATTCTATGCTATGGCATGTCTCAGTACGTTATTTTATGCTGTTTTGAGGTGTTTTGATGTGTTTTTGGGACATGTCATTCTGACATTTTTTGCCATACTATAGCCTTGCCTTTTTTCGTCATTTTTTCAACATGCATTATTATGGTGTTTTTGTTTGTTTTTTGCAACATTCTGTGCTAGGCGTGTCTTAGCACGTCATTTTATGCTGTTTTGAGGTGTTTTCAGCTGTTTTTGGGACATGCCATATTTTGACATTTTTTGCCATAGTATAGCCTTGCCTTTTTCGTCATTTTTTCAACATTCATTATTATGGTGTTTTTGATTGTTTGTTGCAACATTCTGTGCTAGGCGTGTCTTAGCACGTCATTTTATGCTGTTTCAAGGTGGTTTCAGCTGTTTTTAGGACATGTCATATTTTGACATTTTTTGCCATACTATAGCCTTGCCTTTTCGGTCATTTTTTCAACATGCATTATTTCATGGTTTTTGGCAGTTTTGCAACATTCTATGATATGGCATTTCTCAGCAGGCTATTTTATGCTGTTTTGAGGTGTTTTCAGCTGTTTTTGGGACATGCCATATTTTGACATTTTTTGCCATACTAAAGCCTTGCCTTTTTCGACATTTTTTCAACATTCATTATTATGGTGTTTTTGATTGTTTGTTGCAACATTCTGTGCTAGGCGTGTCTCAGTACGTTATTTTATGCTGTTTTGAGGTGTTTTGATGTGTTTTTGGGACATGTCATATTTTGACATTTTGCCATACTATAGCCTTGCCTTTTCGGTCATTTTTTCAACATGCATTATTTCATGGTTTTTGGCGGTTTTGCAACATTCTATGCTATGGCGTGTGTTAGTACGCTATTTTATGCTGTTGTGAGATGTTTTCAGCTGTTTTTGGGACATGTCATATTTTGACATTTTTTGCCATACTATAGCCTTCCTTTTTCGGTCATTTTTTCAACGTACATTATTATATTGTTTTTGGCACTTTTTCCAACATTCTATGCTATGGCATGTCTCAGTAGGTTATTTTATGCTGTTTTGAGGTGTTTTGATGTGTTTTTGGGACATGTCATATTTTGACATTTTTTGCAAAACTATAGCCTTGCCTTTTCTGTCAGTTTTCAACATCTATAATTATGGTGTTTTGGTTCGTTTTTACAACATTCTATGCTATGGCGTGTCTCAGCAAGCTATTTTATGCTCTTTGAGGTGTTTCCAGATGTTTTTGGGACATGTTATATTTTGACATTTTTTGCCATACTATAGCCTTGCCTTTTCGCTCATTTTTTCAACGTTCATTATTATGGTGTTATTGGCGGTTTTTGCAACATTCTATGCTATGGCATGTCTCAGTACGTTATTTTATGCTGTTTTGAGGTGTTTTGATGTGTTTTTGGGACATGTCATTCTGACATTTGTTGCCATACTATAGCCTTGCCTTTTTTCGTCATTTTTTCAACATGCATTATTATGGTGTTTTTGTTTGTTTTTGCAACATTCTGTGCTAGGCGTGTCTTAGCACGTCATTTTATGCTGTTTTGAGGTGTTTTCAGCTGTTTTTGGGACATGCCATATTTTGACATTTTTTGCCATACTATAGCCTTGCCTTTTTCGTCATTTTTTCAACATTCATTATTATGGTGTTTTTGATTGTTTGTTGCAACATTCTGTGCTAGGCGTGTCTTAGCACGTCATTTTATGCTGTTTCAAGGTGGTTTCAGCTGTTTTTAGGACATGTCATATTTTGACATTTTTAGCCATACTATAGCCTTGCCTTTTCGCTCATTTTTTCAACATGCATTATTTCATGGTTTTTGGCGGTTTTGCAACATTCTATGCTATGGCGTGTGTTAGTACGCTATTTTATGCTGTTGTGAGATGTTTTCAGCTGTTTTTGGGACATGTCATATTTTGACATTTTTTGCCATACTATAGCCTTGCCTTTTTCGACATTTTTTCAACATTCATTATTATGGTGTTTTTGATTGTTTGTTGCAACATTCTGTGCTAGGCGTGTCTTAGCACGTCATTTTATGCTGTTTTGAGGTGTTTTCAGCTGTTTTTGGGACATGCCATATTTTGACATTTTTTGCCATACTATAGCCTTGCCTTTTTCGTCATTTTTTCAACATTCATTATTATGGTGTTTTTGATTGTTTGTTGCAACATTCTGTGCTATGGCATGTCTCAGCACGCTATTTTATGTTGTTTTGATGTGTTTTCAGCTGTTTCTGGGACATGTCATATTTTGACATTTTTTGCCATACTATAGCCTTGCCTTTTCGCCCATGTTTTCAACGTTCATTATTATGGTGTTTTTGGCGGTTTTTGCAACATTCTATGCTATGGCATGTCTCAGTACGTTATTTTATGCTGTTTTGAGGTGTTTTGATGTGTTTTTGGGACATGTCTTATTTTGACATTTTTTGTCACTTTTTCAACATGCATTATCTTGATGATTTTGTCTGTTTCTACTGCATTCTATGCCATGGTATGTCTCAGCACGTTATTTTAGGCTGCTTTTCTAGATGTTTTCAGCTGTTTCTGGGACATGTCATATTTAGACATTTTTTGCCATACTATAGCCTTGCCTTTTCAATCATTTTTCACCATGCTATATCATGGGTTTTTTAGGTGGGTTTTGCAACATTCTATGCTTTGGCATATCTTGCCACACTATTTTTTGCTGTTTTGAGTTGTTTTTGGGACATGTCATAGTCTGACATTTTTAGCCATAATATAACATTGCTTTTTTGGTCATATCTGTGACATGCTTTTTGTCTGTTTTTTTTTCTGTTAAAAGTAATACTATAGCATGTTGTCCACAATCACGCAAAAAAGTCATACTATGGCATGTGATCCAATATCACCCCAAAAAGTCATACTATAGTCCAATAATGCGCCAAAACCACGGCAAAAGAATCAAGTGAACCAGGTTGTAGACAAAACAAAAGACTTTATTGATATGTGAAGAATATATACATCAAAAGCTTGTCAGATATTAGCAGAAAATTACTTATCAAAAATAAGAAAGGTGGCCCAAATTAGTGAACTAGTTTCGCTTAAATACCACACAGGAACTATGGCATGCTATCGATACACCATTGGAAATGAGATACAGTTAACTTCTTCCTCAACCAATGTGCACGTGACATTACTGAGTCCATCCTTCCCATTGGCAACTTCTGTTCTTCTGACCTTCTGTCGGGGGGTGGGGGGCACCTGTTGAAAGATCAAGGAATAATGACACCAGACAAACAAAACACAGCCCTTTACTTTGGTAAAAATATGCTTATGTGATATAGTGTGAGGTTTTACTTTTTACTTACTTTACTATTTACTTTTTTGACATACTGTATTATGTGGTTTTTGACTGTTTTTGCATATTGGGACATGTTATTTTTTCACATTTTTTAGCCATAGCCTTGCCTTTTCAATCATTTTTCAACATGCTATATCATGGTGTTTTTGGCTGTTTTTGCAGAATTCTATGCTATGGTGTGTCTCAGCACGCTATGTTATGCTGTTTTGAGGTGTTTTAAGTTGTTTTTGGAACATGTCATTCTGACATTTTTTGCCATACTATAGCCTTGCCTTTTTCGTCATTTTTTCAACATGCATTATTATGGTGTTTTTGTTTGTTTTTTGCAACATTCTGTGCTAGACGTGTCTTAGCACGTCATTTTGTGCTCCTTTGAGATGTTTTTAGCTGTTTTTGGGACATGTCATATTTTGACATTTTTTTGCCATACTATAGCCTTGCCTTTTTCGTCATTTTTTCAAAGTGCATTATTGTGGTGTTTTTGTCTGTTTTTGCAGCATTCATTGCTATGGTGCGTCTTGGCACGCTATTTTATGCTGTTTTGAGGTGTTTTCAGCTGTTTTTGGGACATGTCATATTTTGACATTTTTAACCATACTATAGCCTTTCCTTTTTTTGACATTTTTTCAGTATTCATTATTATGGTGTTTTTGGCAGTTTTTGCAACATTCTATGCTATGGCATGTCTCAGCACGCTATTTTATGCTGTTTTGAGGTGTTTTCAGCTTTTTTTTGGACATGTCATATTTTGACATTTTTTGACATACTACAGCCTTGCCTTTTCAGTCATTTTTTCAATATGCATTATTTCATGGTTTTTGGCGATTTTTGGAACATTCTGTGCTATGGCATGTCTCAACAGGCTATTTTATACTGTTTTGAGGTGTTTTCAGCTGTTTTTGGGATATGTCATATTTTGACATTTTTTTGCCATACTATAGCCTTGCCTTTTCGGTCATTTTTCAACATGCATTATTTTGGTGTTTTTGTTTGTTTTTTTTTGCAACATTCTGTGCTAGGCGTGTCTTAGCACATCATTTTATGCTGTTTTGAGGTGTTTTCAGCTGTTTTTGGGACATGCCATATTTTTACATTTTTTGCCATACTATAGCCTTGCCTTTTTCGTCATTTTTTCAAAGTGCATTATTGTAGTGTTTTTGTCTGTTTTTGCAACATTCATTGCTATGGTGCGTCTTGGCACGCTATTTTATGCTGTTTTGAGGTGTTTTCAGCTGTTTTTGGGACATGTCATATTTTGCCATACTATAGCCTTGCCTTTTTCGTCATTTTTTCAACATTCATTATTATGATGTTTTTGTCCGTTTTTGCAGCCTTTTTTGCTATGGTGCATCTTGGCATGCTATTTTATGCTGTTTTATGCTGTTTTCAGCTGTTTTTGGGACATGCCATATTTTGACATTTTTTGCCATACTATAGCCTTGCCTTTTTCGTCATTTTTTCAACATTCGTTATTATGGTGTTTTTGATTGTTTGTTGCAACATTCTGTGCTAGGCGTGTCTTAGCACGTCATTTTATGCTGTTTCAAGGTGATTTCAGCTGTTTTTAGGACATGTCATATTTTGACATTTTTTGCCATACTATAGCCTTGCCTTTTCGCTCATTTTTTCAACGTTCATTATTATGGTGTTTTTGGCGGTTTTTGCAACATTCTATGCTATGGCATGTCTCAGTACGTTATTTTATGCTGTTTTGAGGTGTTTTGATGTGTTTTTGGGACATGTCATTCTGACATTTTTTGCCATACTATAGCCTTGCCTTTTTTCGTCATTTTTTCAACATGCATTATTATGGTGTTTTTGTTTGTTTTTTGCAACATTCTGTGCTAGGCGTGTCTTAGCACGTCATTTTATGCTGTTTTGAGGTGTTTTCAGCTGTTTTTGGGACATGCCATATTTTGACATTTTTTGCCATAGTATAGCCTTGCCTTTTTCGTCATTTTTTCAACATTCATTATTATGGTGTTTTTGATTGTTTGTTGCAACATTCTGTGCTAGGCGTGTCTTAGCACGTCATTTTATGCTGTTTCAAGGTGGTTTCAGCTGTTTTTAGGACATGTCATATTTTGACATTTTTGCCATACTATAGCCTTGCCTTTTCGGTCATTTTTCAACATGCATTATTTCATGGTTTTTGGCAGTTTTGCAACATTCTATGATATGGCATTTCTCAGCAGGCTATTTTATGCTGTTTTGAGGTGTTTTCAGCTGTTTTTGGGACATGCCATATTTTGACATTTTTTGCCATACTAAAGCCTTGCCTTTTTCGACATTTTTTCAACATTCATTATTATGGTGTTTTTGATTGTTTGTTGCAACATTCTGTGCTAGGCGTGTCTCAGTACGTTATTTTATGCTGTTTTGAGGTGTTTTGATGTGTTTTTGGGACATGTCATATTTTGACATTTTTTGCCATACTATAGCCTTGCCTTTTCGGTCATTTTTTCAACATGCATTATTTCATGGTTTTTGGCGGTTTTGCAACATTCTATGCTATGGCGTGTGTTAGTACGCTATTTTATGCTGTTGTGAGATGTTTTCAGCTGTTTTTGGGACATGTCATATTTTGACATTTTTTGCCATACTATAGCCTTCCTTTTTCGGTCATTTTTTCAACGTACATTATTATATTGTTTTTGGCACTTTTTCCAACATTCTATGCTATGGCATGTCTCAGTAGGTTATTTTATGCTGTTTTGAGGTGTTTTGATGTGTTTTTGGGACATGTCATATTTTGACATTTTTTGCAAAACTATAGCCTTGCCTTTTCTGTCAGTTTTCAACATCTATAATTATGGTGTTTTGTTCGTTTTTACAACATTCTATGCTATGGCGTGTCTCAGCAAGCTATTTTATGCTCTTTGAGGTGTTTCCAGATGTTTTTGGGACATGTTATATTTTGACATTTTTTGCCATACTATAGCCTTGCCTTTTCGCTCATTTTTTCAACGTTCATTATTATGGTGTTATTGGCGGTTTTTGCAACATTCTATGCTATGGCATGTCTCAGTACGTTATTTTATGCTGTTTTGAGGTGTTTTGATGTGTTTTTGGGACATGTCATTCTGACATTTGTTGCCATACTATAGCCTTGCCTTTTTTCGTCATTTTTTCAACATGCATTATTATGGTGTTTTTGTTTGTTTTTTGCAACATTCTGTGCTAGGCGTGTCTTAGCACGTCATTTTATGCTGTTTTGAGGTGTTTTCAGCTGTTTTTGGGACATGCCATATTTTGACATTTTTTGCCATACTATAGCCTTGCCTTTTTCGTCATTTTTTCAACATTCATTATTATGGTGTTTTTGATTGTTTGTTGCAACATTCTGTGCTAGGCGTGTCTTAGCACGTCATTTTATGCTGTTTCAAGGTGGTTTCAGCTGTTTTTAGGACATGTCATATTTTGACATTTTTAGCCATACTATAGCCTTGCCTTTTCGCTCATTTTTTCAACATGCATTATTTCATGGTTTTTGGCGGTTTTGCAACATTCTATGCTATGGCGTGTGTTAGTACGCTATTTTATGCTGTTGTGAGATGTTTTCAGCTGTTTTTGGGACATGTCATATTTTGACATTTTTTGCCATACTATAGCCTTGCCTTTTTCGACATTTTTTCAACATTCATTATTATGGTGTTTTTGATTGTTTGTTGCAACATTCTGTGCTAGGCGTGTCTTAGCACGTCATTTTATGCTGTTTTGAGGTGTTTTCAGCTGTTTTTGGGACATGCCATATTTTGACATTTTTTGCCATACTATAGCCTTGCCTTTTTCGTCATTTTTTCAACATTCATTATTATGGTGTTTTTGATTGTTTGTTGCAACATTCTGTGCTATGGCATGTCTCAGCACGCTATTTTATGTTGTTTTGATGTGTTTTCAGCTGTTTCTGGGACATGTCATATTTTGACATTTTTTGCCATACTATAGCCTTGCCTTTTCGCCCATGTTTTCAACGTTCATTATTGTGGTGTTTTTGGCGGTTTTTGCAACATTCTATGCTATGGCATGTCTCAGTACGTTAATTTATTCTGTTTTGAGGTGTTTTGATGTGTTTTTGGGACATGTCTTATTTTGACATTTTTTGTCACTTTTTCAACATGCATTATCTTGATGATTTTGTCTGTTTCTACTGCATTCTATGCCATGGTATGTCTCAGCACGTTATTTTAGGCTGCTTTTCTAGATGTTTTCAGCTGTTTCTGGGACATGTCATATTTAGACATTTTTTGCCATACTATAGCCTTGCCTTTTCAATCATTTTTCACCATGCTATATCATGGGTTTTTTAGGTGGGTTTTGCAACATTCTATGCTTTGGCATATCTTGCCACACTATTTTTTGCTGTTTTGAGTTGTTTTTGGGACATGTCATAGTCTGACATTTTTAGCCATAATATAACATTGCTTTTTTGGTCATATCTGTGACATGCTTTTTGTCTGTTTTTTTTTCTGTTAAAAGTAATACTATAGCATGTTGTCCACAATCACGCAAAAAAGTCATACTATGGCATGTGATCCAATATCACCCCAAAAAGTCATACTATAGTCCAATAATGCGCCAAAACCACGGCAAAAGAATCAAGTGAACCAGGTTGTAGACAAAACAAAAGACTTTATTGATATGTGAAGAATATATACATCAAAAGCTTGTCAGATATTAGCAGAAAATTACTTATCAAAAATAAGAAAGGTGGCCCAAATTAGTGAACTAGTTTCGCTTAAATACCACACAGGAACTATGGCATGCTATCGATACACCATTGGAAATGAGATACAGTTAACTTCTTCCTCAACCAATGTGCACGTGACATTACTGAGTCCATCCTTCCCATTGGCAACTTCTGTTCTTCTGACCTTCTGTCGGGGGGTGGGGGGCACCTGTTGAAAGATCAAGGAATAATGACACCAGACAAACAAAACACAGCCCTTTACTTTGGTAAAAATATGCTTATGTGATATAGTGTGAGGTTTTACTTTTACTTACTTTACTATTTACTTTTGACATACTGTATTATGTGGTTTTGACTGTTTTTGCATATTGGGACATGTTATTTTTTCACATTTTTTAGCCATAGCCTTGCCTTTTCAATCATTTTTCAACATGCTATATCATGGTGTTTTTGGCTGTTTTTGCAGAATTCTATGCTATGGTGTGTCTCAGCACGCTATGTTATGCTGTTTTGAGGTGTTTTAAGTTGTTTTTGGAACATGTCATTCTGACATTTTTTGCCATACTATAGCCTTGCCTTTTTCGTCATTTTTTCAACATGCATTATTATGGTGTTTTTGTTTGTTTTTTGCAACATTCTGTGCTAGACGTGTCTTAGCACGTCATTTTGTGCTCCTTTGAGATGTTTTTAGCTGTTTTTGGGACATGTCATATTTTGACATTTTTTTGCCATACTATAGCCTTGCCTTTTTCGTCATTTTTTCAAAGTGCATTATTGTGGTGTTTTTGTCTGTTTTTGCAGCATTCATTGCTATGGTGCGTCTTGGCACGCTATTTTATGCTGTTTTGAGGTGTTTTCAGCTGTTTTTGGGACATGTCATATTTTGACATTTTTAACCATACTATAGCCTTTCCTTTTTTGACATTTTTCAGTATTCATTATTATGGTGTTTTTGGCAGTTTTTGCAACATTCTATGCTATGGCATGTCTCAGCACGCTATTTTATGCTGTTTTGAGGTGTTTTCAGCTTTTTTTTGGACATGTCATATTTTGACATTTTTTGACATACTACAGCCTTGCCTTTTCAGTCATTTTTTCAATATGCATTATTTCATGGTTTTTGGCGATTTTTGGAACATTCTGTGCTATGGCATGTCTCAACAGGCTATTTTATACTGTTTTGAGGTGTTTTCAGCTGTTTTTGGGATATGTCATATTTTGACATTTTTTTGCCATACTATAGCCTTGCCTTTTCGGTCATTTTTCAACATGCATTATTTTGGTGTTTTTGTTTGTTTTTTTTTGCAACATTCTGTGCTAGGCGTGTCTTAGCACATCATTTTATGCTGTTTTGAGGTGTTTTCAGCTGTTTTTGGGACATGCCATATTTTTACATTTTTTGCCATACTATAGCCTTGCCTTTTTCGTCATTTTTTCAAAGTGCATTATTGTAGTGTTTTTGTCTGTTTTTGCAACATTCATTGCTATGGTGCGTCTTGGCACGCTATTTTATGCTGTTTTGAGGTGTTTTCAGCTGTTTTTGGGACATGTCATATTTTGCCATACTATAGCCTTGCCTTTTTCGTCATTTTTTCAACATTCATTATTATGATGTTTTTGTCCGTTTTTGCAGCCTTTTTTGCTATGGTGCATCTTGGCATGCTATTTTATGCTGTTTTATGCTGTTTTCAGCTGTTTTTGGGACATGTCATATTTTGACATTTTTTGCCATACTATAGCCTTGCCTTTCCGGTCGTTTTTTCAACATGCATAATTTCAGTTTTTTTGGAGGTTTTTGCAACATTCTGTGCTAGGCATGTCTTAGCATGTCATTTTATGCTGTTTTGAGGTGATTTCAACTGTTTTTGGGACATCTCATATTTTCACATTTTTTGACACACTACAGCCTTGCCTTTTCCCCCATTTTTTCAACATGCATTATTATGGTGTTTTTGTTTGTTTTTTGCAACATTCTGTGCTAGGCATGTCTCAGCACGCTATTTTATGCTGTTTTGAGGTGGTTTCAGCTGTTTTTAGAACATGTCATATTTTGACATTTTTTGCCATACTATAGCCTTGCCTTTTTCGTCATTTTTTCAACATTCATTATTATGGTGTTTTTGTCCGTTTTTGCAGCCTTTTTTGCTATGGTGCATCTTGGCATGCTATTTTATGCTGTTTTGAGGTGTTTTCAGCTGTTTTTGGGACATGTCATATTTTGACATTTTTTGCCATACTATAGCCTTGCCTTTTCGGTCATTTTTTCAACATTCATTATTATGGTGTTTTTGGCGGTTTTTGCAACATTCTATGATATGGCATTTCTCAGCAGGCTATTTTATGCTGTTTTGAGGTGTTTTCAGCTGTTTTTGGGACATGCCATATTTTGACATTTTTTCAATATGCATTATTATGGTGTTTTTGTTTGTTTTTTGCAACATTCTGTGCTAAGCGTGTCTCAGCATGCTGCTTTATGCTGTTTTGATGTGTTTTCAGCTGTTTTTGGGACATGTCATATTTTGAGATTTTTTGCCACACTATAGCCTTGCCTTTTCGGCCATTTTTTCAACGTGCATTATTCCCTTGTTTTTGGCTGTTTTTGCAACATTCTATGCTATGGCATGTCCCAGCAGGCTATTTTATGCTGTTTTGAGGCGTTTTCAGCTGTTTTGGGGATATGTCATATTTTGACATTTTTTGCCATACTAAAGCCTTGCCGTTTCGGTCATTTTTTCAACATGCATTATTCTCTTGTTTTGGGCTGTTTTTGCAACATTCTATGCTATGGCATGTCTCAGCAGATTATTTTTATGCTGTTTTGAGGTGTTTTCAGCTGTTTTTGGGACATGTCATATTTTGACATTTTTTGCCATACTATAGCCTTGCCTTTTTCGTCATTTTTTCAACATTCATTATTATGATGTTTTTGTCCGTTTTTGCAGCCTTTTTTGCTATGGTGCATCTTGGCATGCTATTTTATGCTGTTTTATGCTGTTTTCAGCTGTTTTTGGGACATGTCATATTTTGAGATTTTTTGCCATACTATAGCCTTGCCTTTCCGGTCGTTTTTTCAACATGCATTATTTCATTTTTTTTGGAGGTTTTTGCAACATTCTGTGCTAGGCATGTCTTAGCATGTCATTTTATGCTGTTTTGAGGTGATTTCAACTGTTTTTGGGACATCTCATATTTTCACATTTTTTGACACACTACAGCCTTGCCTTTTCCCCCATTTTTTCAACATGCATTATTATGGTGTTTTTGTTTGTTTTTTTCCAACATTCTGTGCTAGGCATGTCTCAGTAGCTATTTTATGCTGTTTTGAGGTGGTTTCAGCTGTTTTTAGAACATGTCATATTTTGACATTTTTTGCCATACTATAGCCTTGCCTTTTCGGTCATTTTTTCAACATGCATTATTTCATTGTTTTTGGCGGTTTTTGCAACATTCTATGATATGGCATGTCTCAGCGGGCTATTTTATGCTGTTTTGAGGTGTTTTCAGCTGTTTTTGGGACATGTCATTTTTTGACATTTTTTGCCATACTATAGCCTTGCCTTTTCGGTCATTTTTTCAACATTCATTATTATGGTGTTTTTGGCGGTTTTTGCAACATTCTATGATATGGCATTTCTCAGCAGGCTATTTTATGCTGTTTTGAGGTGTTTTCAGCTGTTTTTGGGACATGCCATATTTTGACATTTTTTCAATATGCATTATTATGGTGTTTTTGTTTGTTTTTTGCAACATTCTGTGCTAAGCGTGTCTCAGCATGCTGCTTTATGCTGTTTTGATGTGTTTTCAGCTGTTTTTGGGACATGTCATATTTTGAGATTTTTTGCCACACTATAGCCTTGCCTTTTCGGCCATTTTTTCAACGTGCATTATTCCCTTGTTTTTGGCTGTTTTTGCAACATTCTATGCTATGGCATGTCTCAGCACATTATTTTATGCTGTTTTGAGGTGATTTCAACTGTTTTTGGGACATCTCATATTTTCACATTTTTTTGCCTTGCCGTTTCGGTCATTTTTTCAACATGCATTATTCTCTTGTTTTTGGCTGTTTTTGCAACATTCTATGCTATGGCATGTCCCAGCAGGCTATTTTATGCTGTTTTGAGGCATTTTCAGCTGTTTTGGGGATATGTCATATTTTGACATTTTTTGCCATACTAAAGCCTTGCCGTTTCGGTCATTTTTTCAACATGCATTATTCTCTTGTTTTGGGCTGTTTTTGCAACATTCTATGCTATGGCATGTCTCAGCAGGCTATTTTTATGCTGTTTTGAGGTGTTTTCAGCTGTTTTTGGGACATGTCATATTTTGACATTTTTTGCCATACTATAGCCTTGCCTTTTTCGTCATTTTTTCAACATTCATTATTATGATGTTTTTGTCCGTTTTTGCAGCCTTTTTTGCTATGGTGCATCTTGGCATGCTATTTTATGCTGTTTTGAGGTGTTTTCAGCTGTTTTTGGGACATGTCATATTTTGAGATTTTTTGCCATACTATAGCCTTGCCTTTCCGGTCGTTTTTTCAACATGCATTATTTCATTTTTTTTGGAGGTTTTTGCAACATTCTGTGCTAGGCATGTCTTAGCATGTCATTTTATGCTGTTTTGAGGTGATTTCAACTGTTTTTGGGACATCTCATATTTTCACATTTTTTGACACACTACAGCCTTGCCTTTTCCCCCATTTTTTCAACATGCATTATTATGGTGTTTTTGTTTGTTTTTTTTCCAACATTCTGTGCTAGGCATGTCTCAGTAGCTATTTTATGCTGTTTTGAGGTGGTTTCAGCTGTTTTTAGAACATGTCATATTTTGACATTTTTTGCCATACTATAGCCTTGCCTTTTCGGTCATTTTTTCAACATGCATTATTTCATTGTTTTTGGCGGTTTTTGCAACATTCTATGATATGGCATGTCTCAGCGGGCTATTTTATGCTGTTTTGAGGTGTTTTCAGCTGTTTTTGGGACATGTCATTTTTTGACATTTTTTGCCATACTATAGCCTTGCCTTTTCGGTCATTTTTTCAACATGCACTATTTCATTGTTTTTGGCGGTTTTTGCAACATTCTATGATATGGCATGTCTCAGCAGGCTATTTTATGCTGTTTTGAGATGTTTTCAGCTGTTTTTGGGACATGTCATATTTTGACATTTTTTGCCATACTATAGCCTTGCCTTTTTCGTCATTTTTTCAACATTCATTATTATGGTGTTTTTGGCGGTTTTTGCAACATTCTATGATATGGCATTTCTCAGCAGGCTATTTTATGCTGTTTTGAGGTGTTTTCAGCTGTTTTTGGGACATGCCATATTTTGACATTTTTTCAATATGCATTATTATGGTGTTTTTGTTTGTTTTTTGCAACATTCTGTGCTAAGCGTGTCTCAGCATGCTGCTTTATGCTGTTTTGATGTGTTTTCAGCTGTTTTTGGGACATGTCATATTTTGAGATTTTTTGCCACA
Organism: Plectropomus leopardus; assembly: GCF_026936395.1. Classification (NCBI taxonomy): domain Eukaryota; kingdom Metazoa; phylum Chordata; class Actinopteri; order Perciformes; family Serranidae; genus Plectropomus; species Plectropomus leopardus. The sequence continues at coordinate 28,182,176 of NC_142181.1, forward strand.
CTATAGCCTTGCCTTTTCGGCCATTTTTTCAACGTGCATTATTCCCTTGTTTTTGGCTGTTTTTGCAACATTCTATGCTATGGCATGTCTCAGCACATTATTTTATGCTGTTTTGAGGTGATTTCAACTGTTTTTGGGACATCTCATATTTTCACATTTTTTTGCCTTGCCGTTTCGGTCATTTTTTCAACATGCATTATTCTCTTGTTTTGGGCTGTTTTTGCAACATTCTATGCTATGGCATGTCCCAGCAGGCTATTTTATGCTGTTTTGAGGCGTTTTCAGCTGTTTTGGGGATATGTCATATTTTGACATTTTTTGCCTCATTAACGTTGCCTTTTCCCCCATTTTTTCAACATGCATTATTATGGTGTTTTTGTTTGTTTTTTTCCAACATTCTGTGCTAGGCATGTCTCAGTAGCTATTTTATGCTGTTTTGAGGTGTTTTCAGCTGTTTTTGGGACATGCCATATTTTGACATTTTTTCAGTATGCATTATTATGGTGTTTTTGTTTGTTTTTTGCAACATTCTGTGCTAAGCGTGTCTCAGCAGCTGCTTTATGCTGTTTTGACATGTTTTCAGCTGTTTTTCGGACATGTCATATTTTGACATTTTTTGCCATACTATAGCCTTTCCTTTTCGGTCATTTTTTCAACATTCATTATTTCATGGTTTTTGGCGGTTTTGCAACATTCTATGCTATGACGTGTCTTAGTACGCTATTATTTGCTGTTTTGAGGTGTTTTCAGCTGTTTTTGGGATATGTCATATTTTGACATTTTTGCCATACTATATAGCCTTGCCTTTTTTGCCATTTTTTCAATGCGCATTATTCCCTTGTTTTTGGCTGTTTTTGCAACATTCTATGCTATGGCATGACTAAGCATGGTATTTTATGCTGTTTTGAGGTGATTTCAACTGTTTTTGGGACATGTCATATTTTGACATTTTTTGCCACACTATAGCCTTGCCTTTTCGGTCATTTTTTCAACGTGCATTATTCCCTTGTTTTTGGCTGTTTTTGCAACATTCTGTGCTGTGGCATTTCTCAGCACGCTATTTTATGCTGTTTTTAGGTGTTTTCAGCTGTTTCTGAAACGTGTCATATTTTGACATTTTTTAGCAATACCATAGCCTTGCCTTTTCCCCAATTTTTTCAACATGCATTATTATGGTGTTTTTGTTCTTTTCAGCATTCATTGCTATGGTGTGTCTTGGCACGCAATTTTATGCTGTTTTTTGGTGTTTTCAGCTGTTTTGGGGATATGTCATATTTTTACATTTTAAACCATACTATAGCCTTTCCTTTTTCGTCATTTTTTCAACATTCATTATTATGGTGTGTTTGTTTATTTTTTGCAATATTGTGTGCCAGGCGTATCTTAGCACGTCATTTCATGCTGTTTTGAGGTGTTTTCAGCTGTTTTTGGGACATGTCATATCTTGACATTTTTTGCCATACTATAGCCTTGCCCTTTTCGGTCATTTTTTCAACATGCATTATATCATTTTTTTTGTTTGTTTTTTGCAACATTCTGTGCTAGGCTTTTCTTAGCACGTCATTTTATGCTGTTTTGAGGTGTTTTCAGCTGTTTTTAGGACATGTCATATTTTGACATTTTTTCCCATACTATAGCCTTGCCTTTTTGGTCATTTTTTCAACATGCATTATTTCATTGTTTTTGGCGTTTTTTGCAACATTCTATGCTATGGCGTGTCTTAGTACACTATTTTATGCTGTTTTAAGGTGATTTCAACTGTTTTTGGGACATGTCATATTTTCACATTTTTTGCCATACTAAAGCCTTACCGTTTCGGTCATTTTTTCAACATGCATTATAATGGTGTTTTTGTCCGTTTTTGCAGCATTTGTTGCTATGGTGCATGTTGCCACGTTATTTTATGCTGTTTTGAGGTGTTTTCAGCTGTTTTTGGGACATGTCATATTTTGACATTTTTTGCCATACTATAGCCTTGCATTTTCGGTCATTTTTCAACATTTATAATTATGGTGTTTTTGTTCGTTTTTACAACATTCTATGCTATGGCATGTCTCAACATGCTATTTTGTGCTGTTTTGATGTGTTTTCAGCTGTTTCTGGGACATGTCATATTTTGACATTTTTAGCCTTTCCTTTTTCGACATTTGTTCAACATTCATTATTATGGTGTTTTTGTTTGTTTTTGCAACATTCTATGCTATGGCGTGTCTTAGTGCGCTATTTTATGCTGTTTTGAGGTGTTTTGATGTGTTTTTGGGATATGTCATATTTTGACATTTTATGCCGCCTTTTTCGTCATTTTTTCAACATTCATTATTATGGTGTTTTTGTTTGTTTTTTGTAACATTCTGTGCTAGGCGTGTCTTAGCACGTCATTTCATGCTGTTTTGAGGTGTTTTCAGCTGTTTTTGGGACATGTCACATTTTGACCTTTTTGCCATTTTTTCAATGTGCATTATTTCATTGTTTTTGGCGTTTTTTTTCAACATTCTGTGCTATGGCATGTCTCAGCAGGCTATTTTATGCTGTTTTGAGGTGTTTTCAGCTGTTTTTGGGACATGTCATATTTTGCCATTTTTGCCATTCTATAGCCTTGCCTTTTTCGCCATTTTTGCAACATGCATTATTCTCTTGTTTTTGGCTGGTTTTGCAACATTCTATGCTGTGGCATGTCTCAGCACATTATTTTTATGCTGTTTTGATGTGTTTTCAGCTGTTTCTGGGACATGTCATATTTTGACATTTTTTGCCATACTATAGCCTTGAGTTTGTGGTCATTTTTTCAACATTCATTATTATGTTGTTTAATGCAACACACCATAGCATAAAATTTTTGCAACATTTTATGCTATGGTGTGTCTTAGCACAGTATTTTATGCTGTTTGAGGTGTTTTGGGGATATGTCATATTTTGACATTTTTAGCCGTACTATAGTTTGCCATTTACAGCTGTTTTTGTTTGACATACTATATTATGGTGTGGTGGGCCATTTTTGCAACAGTTTATGCTATGGCTTGTCTGTGCATGCTATTTCATGCAGTTTTCAGCTGTGTTTTGGACATGTCATCTATGACATTTTTCAACATTCTATTGTATGACATTTTCGGTTGGTTTTTGGGCATGCTATATTACGGTGTATGGGGCATTTTTGCAACATTTTATGCTATGTTTAGTCTTGGCACGCTAATTTTTTTTTAGGTGTTTTCAGCTGTTTTCGGGAGACGTCATATTTTCACATTTTTAGCCATACTATAGCCTTGCCTTTTCTGTCCTTTTTTCTACATGCTTTACCAACGTGTTTATGGCTGTTTTGCAACATTCTCTGCTATGTCATGTCTTGGCATGCTATTTTATGCGGTTTTCAGCTGTTTTTGGGACAGGTAACATTTCGACATTTTTACCAAACTTTAGTGTGGCCTTTTTGGTCTTTTTTTTTAAATGCTATTTTATGGTCTTTGGGGCTGTTTTTGCAACATTCTATGCTGTAGAGTGTCTATGCATGCAATTTTATGCGTTTTTTATCTGTTTTTGGGACATATCACATTTTGCCATTTTTTTGCCATAGTAAAGTATGGCATTTCTGGTTGTTTTTTCGACATGCTATATCAAGGTGTTTTGGGCATGTTATTTATTTGGTTTGTAGTTGGTTTCAGTTGTTTTTTGGACATGTTATATTGTGACTTTTTTCTCGTACTATTGTATGGCACATTTGGTCTTTTTTTCGACCTTTTATTATCTGGTGTTTTGGGCCGTTTTTGCAACATTCTATGCTATGGCGTTTCTCGGCATGCTGTTTCATGCTGTTTCATGCTGTTTTGAGGTGTTTTCAGCTGTTTCTGAGATGTGTCATATTTTGACATTTTTTGCCATACTATAGCCTTGCCTTTTCGCCCATTTTTTCAACATGCATTATTATGGTGTTTTTTTCCGTTTTTGCAGCATTAATTGCTATGGTGCGTCTTGGCATGCTATTTTATGCTGTTTTGAGGTGTTTTCAGCTGTTTTTGGGACATTCTATGCTATGGCGTTTCTCGGCATGCTGTTTTATGTGGGGTTTTTTTGCTGCTATAGCCATTTTTTTTGCTGCATGTTTTTGGACGTTTTTTTCAACATTATTATTATTATTATCATTATCATTATTTACTATGACATGTCTTGAAATGCTATATTATGTGGTTTTCAGCTGTTCTTTAGACATGTCATATTTTGACATTTTTAGTGCCAGGGATTTTCCTGGTTCCAAATAGGGTGGTGGTGGTGGTAGGTGGTGAAAATTTTTTGATTTTTCAATTTCATAATATATTAAACTGGCATTAATTTCATATGTCATTAATTTGAAAAATCAAAAAGAAAATTTCCTTAGGTTGCGCCACCGACCACCACCGCCCTATTTTGAGCCAGGAAGTTTTGGCCAGATTTATAGTACAATGTTTTTGCCAGAGTTTGGACCGCATGCTTTAGTATGACTTTTTTCAATATTTTGAATGGTATGCTATAGTTTGCCTTTTTGGTGACATTTTGGATGACATGCTATAGTATGAAGGTTTAGCCAGATTTTGAATATGATATGACGTTTTTTGCAGATTTTGGGCCACATGCTTAAGTATGACTTTTTGGTAACATTTTGGATGACATGCTATAGTATGGCGTTTTAGCCAGAGTAGGGACAACATGCTATGGTATGACATTTTTGCCAGATTGTGGAAGACATTCTACAGTATGACGTTTTGAATGACATGCTATAGTATGACTTTTTGGCCTGATTTTGGACGACATGCTAAAGTATGACTTTTTGGTCTGATTTTGGATGATATGCTATAGTATGACTTTCTGATTTATTTATTTATTATTTATCAGACATTTTGACATGCTTTGACATGTTGTTTTGATATTTTAGATGACATGCTAGTTTTAATTTTTTTTTCCCTTTTTGCCATGACATACTTTAATATGAATTTTGACGTTTGTTTCGGACAGCATCTTGTAATATGAATTTTGTTTTGCTATTTTTGACAATATTTTATACAATACTTTTTTTATTCTTTTTTAAATGACATGCTATAGTATGACTTTTCTATGGTCTATGTAACAATATGTTGTACTATGACCTTTTAATGCTTTTTTGTATGACATAATATACTATGACTTTTTGTTGCTATTTTGGACTACATGGTGAAGTATGACTTTTTAATGGTAATTTGGATGAAATGCTATAGTATGAACTTTTGATGTCATTTTTGATGATATGGTATACTAAGACTATTTCACGCTATTTTGAACATGTGATAGCATGATTTTTTTAATGATATTTTGAATTACATGCTATACTTTGACTTAAATGCTATTTTGGATGACATAGATGACTTTTTTATGCTTATTAGGATGATATGCTACCCTTTGACGTGCAAATAACAAATCATAAAGGTCATAGGATATTGTGCCACAAAAAAAAGTTTAAAAAAAAGTAATTCTATTGTATGTATGATATTCAAAACATCACAAAAAAGTTGTAGTACTATATATAATGTAAAAATTCCATAACAAACATGATAGTATAGTCTGCCATTAAAAAAAAAATCACAAAAACATCCCGGTATAGCAGGCTATAAAAAAGTGTCACAAGAACTGTCATAGTATAGCATGCCATAAAAAAAATCAAAGACCATAGCATATTTTCATGCCATGAAAAATATACTATAATATGTCATTTAAAAAAAAAATCATAAAATGGGCCAGAGTGTTGTATGCAATAGAAATTTAAAAAAGGGGCACCTGGTGGGTCAGTGGATAGAGCGGCGCCCCATGTGCAGAGGCTGTATCCTCACCACGGAGGCCGCAGTTTTGATTCAGGCCTCAGCCCTTTCCTGCATGTCGCCCCCTCTCACGCTCAAACTGTCCTGTCAATTCAAAGCAATAAAAGACCCCCAAAAATATCTTTGGAAAAATAAAGTAAAAAAAAATGTCATATAAAACCATTAAAAACACACACACAAAGGTCACAGTATATTGTGCTATGAAAACAGTAAAAAATACTTTGTAGTATAGTATGTCACAAAATGTTTTTTTTTAAAAATGTAGTATGCCATTAAAAAACATCCTAAAAAAAGTTCATGGTATAGCATGACATAAAAACCATACTAAAAGTAATAGTATGGCATGCAATAAAAAAGACATAAAAAGTACTAGCATAGTGCTGTGCATAGTGCTGTATGGCCAGTGTATATATGCCATTGTGCATTTTAGTTAGTGTTATATTTCCATCATCCTTTTCCTTTAAAATAGAACCTACAGTTGCCATAGAGACAAAAAATTCAGGGCTATCTTCTGTGAATGCACTCATTTTGGATAACCAGACAACCGTGAGCACACATGCATTCTGCACTAGTTTATTGTCAGGTCCGCAGTATGTTTTTCATTAATGTTTGCATTAAGCAAGATTTGTTGGAAGTCATATTATGGGTGCCTGGATGGCGGTGCAAAGGCGACAGTGTTCTTTCTGGGGCTATAGGCCTGACGTCATCATGTGACCCTGACAGTCAAGTGAGGTTAGAGAGTGTGAACATTCAAACTGCACTCATGACTAACTGCACAACATGTTGAAGTAAGCAGAGGGTGTTCAGATTATAGTTTTAGTGTCAACTAAAGCCTCTAAATAACATCCAGCGCTAACAAATACTGAAATAAAGCACTACATGCTATATCCAACATTTCTGTCAACAACACTGAACAAATCACTTCGATTAAATATAGAGAAATATAGAACTCCTTGATTCAGTTACAGTCTCTTTCCTTAGTGTGTTGACATTAGGTAACACAAGTGAGCAAGCCCCACAACTCCTTTTACAGAAGGCTATTCTGCTTCAGCTCTGTTCATTGTGCTTCAGCATTTAAGCCCTTGGGGTGTAGCAGTATAAGACGACCCTGTAAAATCAGCTGCTTTTCCTACATACCAGCCAGCCATGGACACAAGAGCAAAGGGGTTGCAGAATGATACTAGGACTCAGTGGGCTACTTCAGTTGTCAGAGGACATCTCCATTAATGTTGTATCCTTCCATGTGTTATCACACCTAGAAAATGTGATACATTATCAATAAATTATTTTACTTATTATTTGATATTTAAAAAGTATCAAAATATTGAGATTAAAATTGTAGTGTTAATTTACATTTTCTATTTTTCCACATTTTCTTACATTTATAATCTGATTTCATGTTACTTTTTTATGGTTTTGTCTCTCTACAGGACTTTGATAACAGGCATGGCCTCTGGCAGTATTGTGGCATTTAACATAGATTTTAACCGGTGGCACTACGAGCATCAAAACAGGTACTGAGGAGAGACACACCCACGCAGCAGGATGCAAGTGTGAAGGGTTAAGAGAAACACCAAATTACCAGTGACCAGGCTGTGCTGCAGAAGATCCACAGTGGGCAGGAGAACACTGTAGTGACACTAATAAAGAACAAGGTTTGCTTACATGTCCATCTGACCTCTAAGGCGAACTTGTTGCTGTGTGTCCGTTGCTGAACAATGGATGCATTTTCTGTTGGTTTTCATGTCTTACCCGACCTCCAGCTGATGCATTTCCCCAACTGAGTCAAGCAGGTCTGTTCTGGGCAAGGAGAGACTGAGATCAACTTAACACATCTATACAGTTAATAAAACATAAAGTTAACTTTTATGTTCCTGTTTCAAACTGTGAAAATGCAAAACAAGATGAATCCTCTGTTAGGAACATTTATACAACATTTGTATGGCAGATACATATCTCACTTGGAACATTTTTCTAGAAAAAGTTGAGCTGTACTGTAAATATTGACAATGTAAAGTGTTCCTTCCCTGTAAAGGCTGATGATCTAAATACTGTTAGACTAGCTACCATGTTACCAACATTTCCATCATGCGAGCCATGTATAAATGTTCAAAATGTCTCCATTGGACTTCAGATATTAGTTGGTTAGTAATATGTGTATATGGCCATTGTTTGCTCATCGTTATTAACAGTGGTCAAATGTATGTGTATATGAAATGACAAAATGTTCATTGTTAATTTGTTGTGTTTGATTGTCTATATGGAAGAAAAGTGAAATTCAGTGTGAGCTTAGTCTTTTGTGTAATATTTTGTTTTGATCATGATGTCAGCAAAAATAATAAATTGTGATATTTCCATATTTACTTAAAATTGAGAACTATTTTGTTTATTACTGTAAGATCTTAAAATAAATTAAGTAGAACATTTGAAACAACAGTTATCAATCCTTTCATTGTTTTGTTGTTTGGGCTTCTTTGGAAAATGTATACAGAGGATTAAATGCCAGATTTGCTGAGTAGTATCTCATGGCTGTCAAGTTGTTTGTGCAAAGACATAACAGACTTGTGCATCTCAGTTTTTCAGTATGCATATTCTTGGAAAAATGTTTGCGCATCCATTTTAAATATGTGTATTCATGAACACCAGTTAATGCTGCAACACAATGCACTGGTAAGCAATATTATGACTTGGCTGCTGAAAATGTCTGAAGATTTCAGCTGTTTAACAAAAAAGTGATCTAAGGACAAAGAGGATAGCATTCCAAAAATGACTATGGTCTATTTTTGGTCTTATGAGAACTATTGTGTCAGCATTTAATTGCAGAAATGAGAAGTGTGTCTCTGTGAGCTGACAATTTAAAATGAACACAAATATGCAAGTTGCATTCTGACTTTCTAGTGGTGCTACAAGACACCACCCTGCCCAATGCTCACATTTTGCATGCTAACAGTTACTGAAGGCCTTGAGTTTACTTTGCTGTCCAGTGAAATCATTTTCATTATTGTAAATTTACATTTGACAAAAATCATTTTCTTAATCAGTATGTTAGAAATTAAGGAGTGTGTTATGATTTCATGTATTATATTTCAAGATGTTATGATTTATATATTTTAGTTATATTACCAATTGTTTTTGCACAAGTTTTGGAAGAAGTAGGGTATGTCTGAAAGCTTATGTGATTACATCAAAAATTGATAACTGAAAATTCAGCTGCTTTCATTATTTTTGTGATTTTAATAAAACTGAATAAATATACTGTGTCAGAAGTATTTCATGATGTGCTTTTACTTGTGCACTTAGATTGCTTTCAAATCATTAATGCAATCCCAAGATAGAGTATGTATAACAACTGCTCAGTTAATGCAAGCTATAAATGAGTAACTGAGGGTGGAATTTAATTAAATATAGGCCTGAGTGTGATTATACTGCCACCTGCTGTCTCAATTTGTTGCTGCAGAGGTAGTGGGCCAACTGCAAGTTGCCTTCCAAAAGCAGTTACTCTGACTCCCAAATTAATTAAATCCTTTTTATTCCCAGGTTTGGTTTCTTTGCAGAGTACATTTTCGGATGTACGTTTTTTTGACCATAACAATAGATTTTTTTCTCAAGAATTGGGAAAGAGTGTATCACTGTTTTTTGTTCTCATTTAGATTGTTTTATGACGTCCTTACATTAATGAAATATGGGTGAATATAATACAGCATTCACATTCTCCATCTACTTCCACCTAATATGGACATTTCCTGTTGTCTTAACATTTTGTCCTTGTGTATATAAACATTACATGTTTTTCAGATGATGAAAAACACAGTGTTGAAAGCAAACACATTCCCAGAAAGTCACCATCACAACTTGCTTTCCCTGTGCTTTGTGGTTCACTCCCTTCTTGTCAAAACTTAAAAGCCCTTTTATAACAAAGTCAGTCGTGTGATGTTACATTATATAAGTCTTAACTTAGCTGTGGTATGACTATAGTCCGTTTTACCTGAACTGCATTCACCAGGACAGCATGTACAATGACAACAGAAATGGTCTTATCTCTGACAGGCGTATATCAAACAGTAGAAGACCAGAATAACTGATTAAGGATGCATATTAGCACACATGCAGGTTACAGTCTCTGATGGAGGTGAAGAGGACATTCTTATTCATGAATATTTGGTCTCTGGTAAACCAATGTACAAAGTAGTCAGACAACATACAGCACGTACAGTCTAATGAGCCAGACTTCTTAGTTATGTATTTTGAGCTGATTTTTTTTTTTTTTAAAAAGTCCAGCAAAAGTACTGACTAAATGAATAAATATTAAAATTATGGATTTTCCTGGAAGCACTGTTATGTTTACCAACATTTAACTTGTTTCTTATTTCAGTGTGTGAAAAAAAATCCATGTTGCACAAAAGCAAACTGCTCCCATCTGACTGATAAGTGGGTCAGTTGGCTGCCAATACCAGCAACAGATCCTTCTCACTCATTCCAACATTTCAAAGGACAAATTTGATAGTGTGCTCATTGGGCAGTACACCTAATTGCACTTAAATCCATATGTGCCAAGGCAAGGCTTTAAACATGCACTTACTACCAACTACACAGCACTGACATTCATCTGTATCACCACTGAATTACAACCACTCTCACAGACATGTAACAAGTTTCAAAAATCATCCTCAAGCACCCATGTGACCTGGACTATCAACAGTCAAACATAAGCGCCCTCAATTCTCGTAAAGAATCATGCTACTGGGTGGCAGGACAATATTTGTCATTCACAAAAAATCTGCTCAGTACACATAATACGTATGGTACAATATAGCAGCATGATTTTCTCCAGTTTCTTAAATCCTATCAACACTGTGTCTGAGGTTTATGCACCAGAACCTTAAGTACCACAGCACAAAGTAATCTAGATGTCGTTCAGGACAGCAGAAAGGTGACTGTTATTGGTGTATTGAGTTATTGTGAAACAAATTTGTTTTAAAATCAGGATAAGTGATATGTATTGTCATATCACAAAGTCATGTTATTTAATATTTAGAAGCAAAGGTTTCAATGTTTCACATTTGCATGTTTCATTAAAAAGCGTTTCATGAGCAGTGTTGGGAAGATTACTTTTGAAATGTAATAAGTTACAGATTACTAGTTACCCTGTTACAAAATGTAATGAGTAATGTGACTATTTTTCAATCACTACAAAGTAATGTGATTTATTACAGCTGATTTCTTTCTGACTTATTTGTAAACAAATGTTTTAAACTAGGCAATAAAGTGGAACAGTCCTAAAACATGTGAGAGTGTTGCACTTAAATTTGTCCCAATGGATTTATTGACCCACATTATCCAGAAATATGCCAAAGGGAATACAGTCTTACACAGTGAAAAGATGCAAAGCAACAAAATAAATGTTGTATTCCATATATAAACCTTTTACTGAAAATAATAGGCTATATTCAGATGCAATGCTTTGCAATCACCAATATTTATTAACTTTAATCTAATAAAATATTTTTTTCAGTGAAAATTATGGAACCAGTTACTCCCCAACACTGTTCATGAGGCAGGTTATCTTTCCTGCAGTATACAATATAAACCAGTAGAGGGCTCTACAGTACTGCAATGAACCAGTGCTTGCTTTGAAGAAATAAAGCTTTATCAGTTTGGTGTCTTTGTTAAAGAAGAGGGGGAAAAAACTAATATTAAAATTTGTTGCAAACTCTTAAGGTGTATTCTTTGATCCAGAGACTAGCTTGTCCCTTAGTCTGATCAATGCATTTTATAAGTACAATAAATATATGACCAGGAAAAAGTTAAATAGGTACAGCTAAGTGTGCAGTGTGTACATGTCCAAATCAGCAGACTGAATACATGTTGAATCTTCCCGTTTTGCACTCCACCCTCTTCCACTTATCCATGGAGGGGTGGGCTGTACTGTGGCCTCTGGGAGGCTGTTAGAAAGGAGAGATGGGTGAACGGACAGTGCCAGCAGAACTTGGGGAAATGTCCTCAGACTCAGAGGTGAACTCAGTGGCAGAGAGGCCGGGGTTGGCATTGCAGGAGGCGCCAGCACCGATACTGCGTGGGAGGTGGGGAGAAAGTTTCACATCCTGGTTGCGTCTTCGTCGGAAAACTTGCTTCTCTTTATCAAGTGGCGTGGTCTGAGAGAGGATGACACAGCAGCTATCAATAGGTTTCTCCACAAGACCACAAATATGGAGTGGCATCCAATCCAGTGTGACACTTGGCAAATGTTAGATGAGCCAATATTTGCATGCAGTTGTATTAGAAAAGCTGCATTTTATCTCACTACTATTCCCCTCAGAGTGTTTAAATGCTTGTGACAGAGAAAGTTTAATTTAATCTTGTGACGCAGCAAATTAATGCGGCAGTCAACAAAACCAGGAGAAGCAACAAGAGGCAAAAAGGCCTGTCAGTGTCAGGTGTGTGGCATCTTTATGTCTGCGACAGCACTCCTTGAAAGAGAAACAAAATCCAGTTGCTTTATCCATCACATGAATCCTCAAATGCAGTTAGCATTACAGATGCATAGTTTTCTTTTCTTGTTTAGAAAAAAAAGCTATGCACAAGTAAATAGTAGGGTATACTGCGTGACCAGCCAAGAGGAAAAAGCCACAGTAGTAGTGAGATGAAAGAATATGATGAAGTGGTGGATTTGATGAGGTAAAAAAGGGGCGAGGCATGAAAAGGACTTCATTGAGGGGAAATGAGTCACACCCTTTGGAGGGTGGGAAATGGAGACTGCCAGCACTTTGCCATGGAAGCACTGCATATTTGGGCTATGCTATGTCATACCTTATCCAGTACAATCCTGGATGCTGGTAGTGGTCCAAAGACCCTGATCTCTGGATGGTTAAGTCCTGGTCCAGCTGAGCAGAGAGAGATGAGTGCAACTCAGAGGATCACACTGAACTCAAAGCATTACTGTCCTGATTAGCATTAAGGTGCACAACTCGAAACTCCTGTTATATCTGCTGTGATGAGAGGGGAAAACACCCACAGAAGAGAATATGTCATATCACTACTATCGCCAACTGAAATTCTGTGAAATATTTCCAATTGGCATCTGATATCTGTGTTTGGTAAGTTATAAGGATGTATACGAAAAATGTAGAGAAAAATGTAGAGGACTTCAATGGCAAGTCGTTAAATAAAGGCAGTGTCTGATTTCCAGAATAAGTCATTGATCTACTAATTATCCAGCTCAGCTTTCAAACTATTCAAGAAATTGTATCTATTAAAACCTAGTCATTGTAGGCCAGCTATCTTATTGATAAGATCTCCAAATGACAGTGCTGACAGTCCATGTAAAAGGGGATGAGAGGCCAGAGCACACACAGGAAGACCTGGCGGCAAGAAGCAGATGGATGAACTGTTGATGTATGCACAGAATGAAGTGGATAAGTCATTAAATTAGGAATAAAAAAATAAGAAGAAAATCACATATTAATTTGCCATTTTGCAAAAGCATTTGCTGTTAGTTTCAACTGGACAACTGAATTTTAATGACAGACAGTTTAATGACAGATAACGATAAAACAGCTTTTGCAAAATTAAGGAGTTAAGCAGCAGGCGCATATGGGGAACACTGATTCAAAATTCTGTTTCCCAATTTTGAATGGCATCCAAGCATCATCACTAAAGCACATCAAAAAATAAATAGACAAAATGTAATCTGCTGATGCAGAGTTGCATGCAGTGTGTGTGTGGAGGTGGAAATCAGTGCTTACTGTAATGACTGACACTCCTGCTGTGGTGCTGCTGAGCTTGGGCCCAGTGTTGAAGTGCTTCTTGATCTTCCCAGCCACAGGCAGCTGGTGCTCGTTCTCTGACATGCCATCATCCTGGAAAATACAGAGAACAAAGCTTCAGAGACTCTACCTGCTGTATCAAACTGTACTCTTTCTTAGCAGCACTTGTATGAACACAGGCGATTCTGATGAAAGGACTGTCTTTAAAATACTGAACTTACATTGACCCAGCAGTGATCCAGCACCTGCACTGCTGTGTATCTCTGATCCACCTCTACTTGCAGCATCCCAGTGATCAGAGCCTAAATAAGGACAGTCTACAATATTATACTGGATATGCATGGCTAACATGAGACACCACAGAAACACATCACTGACAGATTCTGGTGTTTCACATAGAGCATAACAATGGCAGATGAGGGGAGCACTTCCAAACACAAACCTTGGCACTGTCAGACACATTGTCCCAGTATGGTGCAGGGAACTCAAGCTGGGCCTTCAAAAGCTGTTCAAAGAGAGCCTCCTGATCTTCACCGCTGCTGAGGAAAGTAAAACAACAGGTATTCTGCAACGCTCAAACTATATTCCACATAATACTCTACAATGCCATGCAATACTACAGACATTTTGATTAAAGTGATTAAAAAAAACATAGCACATACCCACGGAAAGGAGGAAAGCCACACAACAGTATGTAAGTAATGACACCAGCTGCCCAAATGTCAACCTTCAGGCCATACCTGTTATTAAAGAGGAGGGCATCAGAGAATATATGCAAATCTGTAAGCAGCAGTTTCTCATTGGGACAGTACTATTTTCTTACACTTTCTTTTAAAGCAAATGCCCAACTAATAATGTTTCAGCAGATGATGTTGACTCACCCAGTCTCAGCAACAATCTCTGGTGCTACGTAGGTGGGTGTGCCACACACAGTGTATAGGGGCCCATTGACGACAGTAGCCAGGCCAAAATCTCCAAGCTTCAGAGACTTACTACCATCTTGGTGTTCATACACCTGTGTAACACATGCAATAAGTGAAAGTGAGAAACAACAGGCAAAAAAGTTGCCATTTAATATTTATCCCTGTGGTGAAGATTCTCTTAATGAGCTCAATGTGATAATAAAATTAGGAAACACTTCAGTGCAGAGAACGAAATACTGAATTGAAGAAATAAAGACTTGAAAAGGGAGTAGCTATAAACTGTTTTTGAAAATGTACAGGAAAGTACAGATGGTCTCTTTCAGGAATAAAATTGAGATTTTTGCTTAAATCATCACATGAATATTAAGTGAAAATGTCAGGACTTAAACACAAAAACTGAAGTCTACACTAATTTCACTTGTATTCAAGGTACATGTCTTGTTTTAATCTCAAGCTTTTCTTTTGCTGATGTGAATGACTGTGCTGCATGCATTCAATTCAGAAATCCTCAGCATCTAAAACTACATTTTAGAGGAAACAGATCAAAGCTATTTGAGATCTAGGTCAGACTTTACAGAGGGAATGTGTTAGAATTTTGAGTGCCACAGTGAGATAATTACATAGGAAATGCCTTGTGGAGTTGTGTACAGTAAATTAATTTCAAATATGTATCCTTTGTATGTACAAGCTGGCACATACAACTAGCAGTTACGTGTGCATGAAGGCATGTAACATACAAACTCTGGAGGACAGTGGCAAGGGTAACAGGAATGGGGACTAAATAGGAACATGGACCTATAGGGTTTGAAGAGAGAATGTTTTAAGAATTAAGCTCCACTCACTGCTAGATCAGATACTTTGTAAAGTCATACTTACCAACAGGTTTTCTGGTTTAATGTCTCTGTGGACAATATTGAGACTGTGCAGGTACTTAATGGCACTTGCTAGATTGAACAGCATTGAGCTGGCA
This sequence comes from Plectropomus leopardus, assembly GCF_026936395.1. NCBI lineage: Eukaryota > Metazoa > Chordata > Actinopteri > Perciformes > Serranidae > Plectropomus > Plectropomus leopardus. The sequence continues at coordinate 28,197,648 of NC_142181.1, forward strand.
TCTCGTTCTGTGTATTTGTTTGAAGAGGTGATTGCATCGAAAAGATCGCCCCCCTAGAGAAAGAATATTTGGGATGTGAAAAAGTATAGTTTTCAACCATGTTAAGGGCTGATGCAGCTTTATCTATTAGTAGGGATCTGGTAAAATTATGTATTTCTATGTTTAGATATTTTATATATATTATATTATATTATAGACTAATATAAAATTGTGTCACAAAACAAGATCTTGCCTTACCTTTACCAACTCCATTACAAGATAAAGTTCATTATAGGTGTCCATTTCCTCAATTAAAAGCACAATGTTGGGATGTTTCACACGCCGAAGGATTGACACTTCACTCTGGATCATGTGCTCCTATAAATAAAGAAAATTTAGTCAAATGAAAATCTATAAATACTATTTTCAGAGAGGAAAAGCAGCAATACTTATCAGTGGGATGTGAGACTGGGGAGCCATCTTTTCAGAGCAAATATGACACCAGTTCCATCTTCGAAATTTTGAATGTCAGTTGCAATAATAATTCTTAATACGGTTCATATGATAGTGTTATCTAAACATGACAAAGAAAATCATTTTGGTCCCAGAGGAGATAGCACCATCTGCTGACCAATGAAGAAAAATAAGAAATTGAAAGAGCATCCAAAGCAGAACTCCGTCAACTATATAGACTGAAATAGCTTCTTGATTATGAATTAGATTAAACTTGGTGCTGTGATAATGGAAGTCAGCAGATTTTGAGGCAGGCTCACCTTTCCCCTACATTTATCTTTGCTGATGATCTTCAGAGCGTACTCTCTTCCAGTGGATCTCTCCACACACTCTCGGACGACGGCAAAGTTTCCGTCCCCTAAAGTCTTCCCCACTTTGTACCTCTCTGCAATGGACACAGGGACTGAGGGGTACTCATCCATTGGCTCAGCTGTGGAGCAAAACAAAAGATCTATAACAAAAAATGTATAAACAGGAGCATTTACGTACATTATGTGAAAAGTCTTTTCCACTACATTTTTGTTTTATGCAATGTCTTACCTTCACTACCAGGCCCATCTCCTTCATCCATTGAGCTGCAAACCTTGGTAGAAGCCAAAGAGAGCGAAGAGCCACTGTGCTGAGATCCCTGGAAAGAGGAGATAGTCATACAGTGAAGACACACTGATGCCCTTGTCTTACACCAACTTCAGAGAAGGCATAGCTTGTAAAAATGTGATTACAACCAGCTTACACAAAGCCTATTTGTTCCACCCTGCCAGCATTGAGTATGCTGTTCGAGATTAGATAGAAATAAATAAAGCATGGTGAAACATTATACTAACCTTTCCACCCGCATAAAGACTGACATGTGGTTCAAAAAGGGATAGAGAGAACATAATATCTTCCACCACAGCCACAATACCAACCCCAGCCAGCTTTATGATTAATTAATGATGGTATCACTGATAATTGGATTTTGCTGCAGACCCGACTGTGCTATGCAGTCTCAAAACTTGCTCGTCCTCCCCAGATGTATGATAATCAGAGCGGAAATGTGCTGCTGCAGTAAGAATGACATTTCATTCAAAAGATAGCTCTAAAGCATACTAATAAATGTACAAACACAGCCTGTGTTTACCGTGGGACATGATGTTTTGGTGAATTTCTTTTTCCTGAACTGGGAAACTTGTTGTATACATTGACTGTATAGCTGATATTTACATTTGCACACCTGTGCACACAGACCTGCAATAACCGTTGCCAACTTTTTATGATTTCTCTGTAACATAAACAACACGAACAATGTTTCCAGTCACATTACTGCGCAACAAAAACAAACAGTAACATCAGTAATGTATAGCCAGTGGAGGCCCACATATATTTGCCAGACAATATTGTGAAGGTGACAAATGTGTTAAGTTTATATCCATCAATAAAGAACAACGTTTCTGTTCAATTCCATGTTACTAGAACATCTATAAATATTATGAAATTAAATAAATAAATTGATAAAGAGAACTGCTGAACTCCTTCCTAAATCGTCTGTGGTATGATGTATGAATTTATTTAAAATAAATCTTTAAGACATTAACTTATTTGTGGGAACATCAATTTTTATTACCTGTCGTCTCCGGAGGCTAGCTGGACTGGTTGGAGAGGGGCTTGGTGACTTTCCAGAGCGAGGTGTAGACAGCTGACTGCCTGCAGTGCCATTAGCTGTCAGTACAAAAAAAATGGAAACACACAATCAACATAATAAAATACTGCAGGATAGACCAAAATGTACTTTTATACATATAGTATACATATAATCCTATAAGAACAATGTGTGATGCTTTAGAAATGATCATTTGCTTTGAGTCAGGGAACACATACACACACTTACCTGAACTAGCAGATGAAGGAGACTTGCTCCTGCGGGACATCCCACCACCTCTTGGGGAGGAGAGACCGTACACGGAGGGGAGTCGGCCATATGATGCAGACTTTGCCACCCTGCACTCTATAAAGAAAGAAAAAAGATTAGAAACATATGCTGCTGTAGCAACAATGTTCCTAGATAATACAGGGCGACTGTATTCTGCCCTCTCATTTAACTTTGACTCTGTGACAGTTTGAAGAATTATTGAACAATTTTATGTTTGTAAAATAAAGAAAGAAAAGCACTGAAAAAGAGCAGCGCAAATCACAGACACATTATAAATGGGAATTATTTTCTCTCGGGTACAACAGACACAGAGCCACAAACTGTGAGTGATGACATTCTCTATTCCAACCTGCACATTTGTCAAAAACATGTACAGACACCACAACTATGCTAAACTAGGTCAAGTAAATGATAATGTCCTTGATTTTATCTGTGTTCAATGTGCAGCAAATTAGTATTTTAGACAAAGTGTCTATCCCCACCACAACAACTAAAAGCATAAATGCTGTGCTTAAGACGTAACACAACTCAACAAAGGCTGCTACCCTTTCCATCAGTGACAGCGGGCCTTATAAATGGGAAGTTTAGCAATCTAATTTCCAGTTTATGGTGTCATATGGTCCTGCTGATTGATTAAGTCTGACCTCTTTTTTCTAAACACAAAGCTTTGTATTGAAAAAAAAGCAACAGGGTACAAGGTGACAGCAACTACGCATTCTATAATAGTTGTGAATCTAGTCTGACCTACCAGATGAAGACTGAAGGTGTAAGCCTGCCAGAGACCTATTTCAGCTACCACTCTCCTCCCTTTCTGCTATCTGTGTGCTACTGTTTTGCAAAGGCATCGTTGCTGTATCCAGGGATCAGCGCTGACTAAGATGATTGTGATTGTTTCAGTGAAACACAAACAATCCAGAATGATAATAGGTGCTTCCAGACCTTTCTCTAGAGCTGACAAAGCAGTGTGGAGTACCAGTATGAGCAGTAGCAGTTAACAGCAGTAGATATATGTGCAAACTTGTCACAAGAATAACAATAATTCTTGAATGTAGGCTACATTTAACATGTGACACATTTTGTACATATTGTATATATTCATATTGTTATTCTTACTTATTTATTTCTATGCTGTTCATTGTAGCATTGCACACGTATTTATATTTTTATATTTGAACTTACTAGTGTTATACCTTGTACTGTAGCATAAAGCAGTTTTATATTTTACACACTTTACACACTAAGCACATTTTCCACATCATAATTTAAATATTCACATACTATTGCTAATTTCCTATTACTGTATTTCTCTACGTTATATTTTTACACACTTACATACTCAGCATATTATACAATAAAATATTTAAATATTAACATATTGTGCTAATTGTTTAACTGTCATTTTCTGTAACCGTTTGTCCTCGTAAGGGTCGCGGGGGGGCTGGAGCCAATCCCAGCTAACATCGGGCGGAAGGCGGGGTACACCCTGGACGCCAGACTATCGCAGGGCCGACACATATAGACAAGCAACCACACACTCACAGTCACACCTAAGGGCAATTTAGAGTCATCAATTAACCTGAGCTGCATGTCTTTGGACTGTGGGAGGAAGCCGGAGACCCCGGAGAGAACCCACGCGGACACGGAGAGAACATGCAAACTCCACACAGAAGGGCCCCCGCCCGGACCGAACCCCGAAACTTCTACGCTTTCATCAGAGCGACTGACAAACCACTTTTCCCCCCAGGGATCAATAAAGTATTTCTGATTATGATAATAGCTCCATGTGTTTGGCATATTTAGTATGTACATGGGCCACAAAAAAGAATTGTTAAATAAAAGTTATTCACAGTATCACAAGTCAATGGCATGTGTAGCCACAGTGAGCAACCAACAGAAAACCCTGCAAGCTTTAGTACTATGCCCTCCCAACTAAGCAATCCAAGCTTCACAAAAATGAAAGAAAACTTACCACTTTCATCCAGGTTGAAGTCATCCTGATAACGGAACTTCTCAGGGCCACAGGCAAAGAATATATCATCATCCCCAAAAAAGTCCTGAAGGCAGGTAACCTGGGAAAGATACAGATGTTTCTCTCAGTTATGGTGCAAAAACCAGTTTGATATGTAATATGCACTCTCCACAGTGATAGTCTACAAAATATCAATTCCAAAATAGAGTACTGTGGTCTCGAAATACGTGAGACATACTAAAATAAACAAATAAAACGAACTATCAAAAAAGCTGCATAAGTGAAGGTATTATATTTTAATCAGTGCACAGACCTACACACTGAAACTGCAGCTACTGCATTCTCTGGACATATTTGGAATTTAAAGGAGCATTTACTGATAGATTTGGTAACAGCAGTGTGTGAAGGCAGCAACAAACACCCGCAGAGACACCTTGGAGAGTCACATATTTTTTAGACAGTATATTATGTTATAATGGCAACAAAGTCGTCCATATAAAATACATTTACTAAAATGTGCTAGCTAATGCTCACATGTGCAACATGATCCAATCAAAACAGAGATAGACTTAAAAATATATATTACAGTGTTCTGATTAAATCTGTAACAATGATTGGCAATTATATTGTGTTTCTACCTATGATTGGGATTAAGATTGATTTACAATCTATATTAGACAGCACAAATAGTATACACAGTACTGTATATTCTTAGTAAAAGGACAAAATTCAGCAAAAATACAATGTAGACAACATTAGCATGCAGTTTGAAGTAACTACTAACAAATTACTTTTTGAAAGCTGCCATAATTCATCAAATTTGAAAAAATATTCTCAAATCTGGATTATATAAATGGCAGTACAGATGGCACATCTACTTCCGGGCTATCTCAGTGTACACGGGAGAAACCATGAAAGAAATACCACTGGAATTTAAGATATAAGATTGCAGTTGAGCAGATACCTTGTAATTGCATATACAAAATGGCCAAAGTACAAAGTAAAAATAAATGCCATATTGTGTATGGATATGAATAATGGAATTAACATTTCTTTTTACTGGTATAACAGCCTAGCTGCATATGAAAATGTCTCAAGGGTATCTGCTAAGAAAAGAAAAGCTCCTTTTAAATCTGTTGGATATTATTCAGTACATTCTGTGACAATGGTGTCTGTCGGTCCTTAAATGGTTTCCATCCCAAGTGAGAGATTAAGTTAATTGCCCTCTATTGTCTTTAATATGAAACCATGTTAGAACATCAGTCATCTATTCAGTGGGGCCAATCACATGAAGATGCAATGAGCATATTGTTCCTCAGATGAAAGCATTTTCACATTTTTGGCACAAATCTGGTAAGTGATTCATAAATAGGTGTTAACACACTGAATCTACAAAATAAACCTAAAACTGTAACAAATGTTACATGGTGGGAAAATAAACAATACCTTAAACTAGAGGATGGCTTTGATGTTTAAGAACTTTTGTTTAAATAACATGGTTACCACATATTATTTGATGATAACAGAGAAAACACAAATTCGAATTGTTTTCATTTTTCTTCAAAGAGAAACTTGATAACTGAGTTGAAGCATCTGCTGCTCTCATTAATACAGAAGCCCATCACAGTGGATGCAGTGTCATTAATAAATGAAGATGCTGATGGAGTCCTGACCTTCTCCTCAAAAGGGTTATTGATGGGCTTAACTACAGTAGTGCACCAGAGAATGTTTTCATTTCCTCTACTAAGGGGTGCACTCAGCAAATCCTCTATCAAGAAAATGTAATCCCATACTGATATTAGTAATTAAGTGGACACCTATTTCATTCTGAATTAGCAATTAAGTGAGATGTGACTGATAATAAATTACAGATTATTTCTATATTATAATGTGTTAAATGCTGCTATTGAGTAAAATAAGCAATGCAAGAAGTACTGAAAATGGGCAGATTGTCACCTAACACAGAATGATTCTTTTCTTACTATCAAGTTGAGGACAACAATTTTTAGAAAACTGAAAACTGAAAAATCAAAACAGGCAACTACAAACATCTTATATGTACATACATTATTAACTGTCCCATCATTAAGACCAACAGGGAGTTCAGCAGGAGTCTAATAAGATGACTTAAGTGCTTAGACAGAGAGACAAGAAGGACAGACAAGAGAGCCACCACAGTCTATCAACCTGACGGCCCTCTAACCATACATTAAATGTGATGTTATCTCCTACCTTAGTTATAAGTATGACAGTGTTCTATTGTACAAATCTCAGATCATTTTGGAACACAAGCACATTTCAAAAATGATCTGTATTTGAGAGATTACAGTATATGCAGGTGTGACATTTTTTATCCAGCCTACTAAAATGTTGGATTTATCTGCCAAACAAAGGTGGTGGAAGTACTTTTTCTGCAAGTTACTGATGAAACAAACAGTCAAAGGTCATTCAGCCAAGAAATCTTATGATAAAAATTAGGCACAGACGGGTGCTTAACATGGACATTCTCTCCACAGACGCCCCACTCTGACAGCCCCTGCCCCCCACCCCTCCTCCAAGAACGTGAGATCCCAAAGGGAGGAAAGCTGCACAGCCGTTGCCATGGAGACCAGACAGAATCACAGCTGAGTTTGAGACGATGAGAAGGACACGGCTGCTTTAAGATTCCCTGTCAGATCCTATTGGGAGCACTGGACGGTACAAACTGCAGACAATAGAACAATTTAACCATCAGTCAATGCAAGGTGGAATAGCATAGAAAACTTTGTCAACCTATAATTTTGTGGATTCAAATCTGGCTTTTGGTGGATGTCATCCCATATAACTCCCAATCCTTCTCTTAAGACTGTCTAATAACAATCAGGAAAAATGGCTTAAAGTAAATGTTTTACAGAAAAAAACAAGTAAAATCAGAATATAGAAAGTGACATTATTCAACAATAGAGTCTCCTCAGTGATGACATTTATATACAGGCCTTATTTCAAGCATCTACGAAAAACCCATTTGAAAAACCTGTAGACTTTCAGATGAGGGAACCGGAAGTGCCAAAATAGTGATGCATGTCTGGGTTTTAGGACTCATTCCTGGGGCACTCTATGGCATCATGGAATCAGATTCAGATGGCATATGAATGTTACTAAGACATACATGCCATTTACAGAAATCTTATCAACAATGCACACCCTCTTAATAATGTGTGTTATTTAAGTGTCTAATTTAAGAGCGATGAATTATGGATTGAAGGTCTTGAGCCAAATGTGGCTGACTGATTTTATTAGAGCTTTTATATTTAACTCTGTAAACATATAAAACTAGTTTAATCTTAAATTACATATTGTTCATCTGAAATACTAGGAAACGTCAAACTTATGAAGAAAGAGGATAACTGGGGCAATCATGACTGCATTTCTTTTTATTGATTACTTATGCTTGCTGGCTCAGTGACACAGCAGCTCCATCAGGCCTACCATCCCCCTAACACACACACACCCTCTTTGCAGTCCTGGAGCATCCTGTGCAAATATTGATTGCCAGGAATTTATCTGTGCATTGCTCCTGAACAAAACACAGTGGGAGGTATGCATGCTTTAGAAGATAATCAATTTGAGCCATGGTTAAGACAATGAATTACACAAGAGATGCAAACTGGTTATAAAACACTGCTCCACCACTGGACAGGCAGAGCTCTCCAGGGTCCTGAATCTCCCCTTTGAAGTGTAGGACTGTCTACAGCGGAGTCACTCAGCATGTCAAGGAGAAACATGACTCATCATCACATGTAATTTTTAAATGGTCCTTGTTCATTTTGGATGAGCTGCCCTTATGTACAGTTTGAGAGCATGCTTTACTTTGAAAAAATACCTTGTAGTAATTTTTTTAGGAATCAGGATCAATTATTTGCTAACAGCTACTTGTTTTCCGTTTTCTATTGTACGTCCACATGTGCATGCTCAGAAGAATGTCAAGTAGAGGGGAAAAGACGTAAAGCAGTAGATTCACAGACATGCATAATCCAAGATTCAAATTAGGACTGCTGCAGAATTTTGTCATAACTGCAGCTGCTGCAAAGACAGATACGAGTACTAGCCACCTTAATAAGTGCAAGTCAGCATGATAAGGACATCCATAAGGACAAACCAACAAGCCAAGCACACACATATGAGTCATAACACAAGCCCACACATTCCTAGCTTTCCTAATCAAAGTGTCCTATTCTTGAGTTCTATATATAGCCCTTAGAAGTTCTATCCGTTTCTCACTTTCAGCAGCAGAAAAAGACCATTTCAAATCATGTTCCAAAAAGGTTTGCTGTGACAAAATGCATCACCATAATATGGGACATGTTATGTTATGTAAGACAACTTTGAAATGCTGCGTAACATGATATCTTACATGTCAAATACATGTTAAACAGGCAACAGATGATCATGAAGACAGATTGTTAAACTATTTTAGTCAAAGTTAATGACAATGTGTGATCTAAATATTTGCAGGCCCTATAAGCATATCTCACAGTGCTTACTTGACATGCAGTACAGATTCCGCAGTATTCTAATTAAAGCACAACACTTTCACTTTAGCTCAAGCATAATTAGTAGCCTCCCAGAACAAAAGAGGATAACAGAGAAAATTTCTTCTCTACACCAAATGCAGCAGGACACTGAGCAAGTGATTGTTCTGTGTCTAACTGCCCAGTCACAGCAGTAGGTGAGAAGAAAGCCAGCCTCCCTGTCTCCTTCATCCTCTCTCCCCTTTAGTTACAGGTAGAGGTTTAAAAATGTTAGGCTGATAATGATTTATTCGATCAACACCAATTAAGTAATAATTACTGGTAACTATTTTACTGTTTACATTAAATATCAAGAAAAGCACTATCTTCAATTGACTAAGTTATATAAAGAGTAGATGGTAGTTAGTCTTTCCTTTGTTTAAGGGAAACTATGTAGGAATTGTTACCGTGCATGAACAGTATCAACAGTGAAAGTAAAAACTGACCCCATATTAACTTTAATTTTGAAACATGTTTTGTCTGCTTGGTGTTTTGTCTGGCTACATTTGTGTTTTTAAGGCGCTTTGACTGTGATTTTTGAAGCTGCCTCTTGGACCTGGTCGCTATCTATTTATAAACCCTATGTGCTGTGCCCCAGAACAGCTCGAAAATAGCAATATAAGAAGAAAATAAGAAAATACAGGCAGAAATACTCGGCAGAAAAATCCTCTCCCACATACTTATAATGGGTCATATGTGATGATTGTGACGATTTACTTTGATATGAGCATGCCACTTTTTTTGTTTGTTTTAAGGAAAATCCTGCATATCTTACTTTTAATACTTTACAAATGCCATCTCTGTAAGGGCTCCTAAAACAAAAATCAAATGCCTACTTTTATGTTAAAGATATAAAATAAAGCATTTTCCTACAAAAACAAAAGACTCATACAGAAGTAATCCCTCCAACTCATTCCTTGAGATCACTTGAAATGTGTATCAAGGTCAGCCTTTAATTTTTTATGTTCTTATTTTTTGTGTCCTGAACACAGAAAATAAGATGTTGGGTACAGACATGCCAATACTGCCTCCACCGAGCTTTTTAAGGCAGCCTATGTAGCAAATCAGGGCTCGGTTCTTTCATGATCTCATGATTCTAGCGCAATCTCGCGAATCCTGTTGCCTTGCAAGTTTACATAATTTGAGCAGACATGGAGAAGGAGAGCAAAGCTGTAAATACAGAAAACTCTAACACTTGAATTTACTGTTCTAAGGACCCATAAAGCTCAATTTTTGAAATTATTTTGTTTTTATTGTTTCAGTCCTTTGTTTTTAACTCAAATATCTCATGCAGGTTTTTTTTTGTTTGTAGAAATTCTAAATAAAAGAAGAAAATAATATGTGATAAAGTATGGTATGGTTATTTTTTAACTATTTTTCAAATAGAAATTCCAGAACTGAATTGTGATTTATACTATAATATACAGTGTGATAGAATATATTGGCTGTATTGTCAATACTGTATTACCAAATGACGCATGACAGGAAACCAAAAGAGATTCATTGTGGGCACACACCAGCCAAACCAGGAAATGGCAGCGTCAAGGTCAACATGAAGAGATGAGTTGGAAAACATAAGTTAGATTTTCCTCTCTGGCACATAGGGCACCATAAATCTCATAATGACTCACCCACTCTGTATCTAATTTCTAAAGCATGAATGGGCTGTTAATCTACTGATACATAATTTTACCACAGAGAATTAAGTCTCTGCTTTCTTGCATTGATGTTGAGCCAGGCTCTGTCCTCGGGTGGATGTGTTGACATCTATTTCAATAGAAGTGTTGACTCTAAAACACAGTGAAGTTAGCAGTGCCCTAATGCAATTACAGTGCAGAGCCATATCCATTACAGCAGGGATTGAAATGTCATGGCCCAAGTCTCCTCAGACGTACTCCGTCATGCAAATATTCTCTGCTCCATCCCACACAAACAACAGCAGGATCACACCAGACCAAAGCATGTTATCTTGCCTAAAGGGCCTTGTCTGCAGTTTGTCTGCTCCTCTATTGCTTTCTTTCTACCTTATATGTTCGTACTACTTTCAGAGTGGACATGGATGTTTTATAAATTACTTATCATCTGAGGTTTATAAAGTGCAGCCGAATACATTAACTTGGCTCAGCCCATCTGGCCAGAGATTACAGCCATCTAGCAGAGCCACAGGCTAAGCAGATCCATGAATAGAAGCATGAATCATGAGTCTTAAATAAATGTGAATAAACAGAAATTGTCTCTCCATTACTTTTGCAGCAAGAGAATGAAGGTATAGAAGTATGAGAACATCATACAAAATTCTAGTATTGTTAAAACTGCAGAAAATACATTAATATGAGAAATGGATACAGCAGTTATATGATTTTAAGTATATGCTATTCAAGTGATTGTGTTTGGAAATTTTACTTACTGAACATAAACAAAGGTTTCTCGGATTAATTGTTTCCACAGAATGTCATTGTCTCAAGACCAGCAGCACAAGTAGGTCATATACCAAAGGTTAAACACCCATGAAAACAGGCCCTTTGATGCCAACGGGTGCTCATTGGGCCATCTGGAGTCACAACATGACAAAAAGTAGAAAAAGCAGAGAAACTGGAGCACAGAGCTACACTGCCAACCCATAACACAACAGCTTATTATGGAAGCATCATTAAAATGATTCATGCTAAAGTGAATCAGCAACGACTGCTGGCAAATACAGTGCCATAAAAATAAATTCTAACACAGCATAGAAAATGAACATCTACCTTTGATCTATTGCAGTGTGCATTTATTCTTTCAAACAATCTGCATTCCTAAAATAATTGAGAGGATTTGTGGAGGCAGATTTGTTTGTTGGTATGAAAATCCCCAAACTGTTCCCTCTACACAACATTACAGAATGGGCCCATATCCGGGGATTATACCTCAGCCATGTGCTGCATCTTGCTGCCATGTGTATAAAAAGGCTGACAGACCACAGTGCATCTATGAGCCCTCTCACACTACACCTACAGTCCTGACATCACTACTGCACTGCTCTGCCGCAGAGGCTGTTCCTTAGCAACCAGCTCAGGAAACCATGTCACCATAGAAACTATCAGAGGAAAAAAAAAGCCATCTAGGCACTGGTTTGTTGATTCATACTTCTATAGTTGGTTGAAAAGTATCCCTTTTAGTGTTGTCCATCCAACCATGAAGGACTAAATCCCCTGTAACTGTGATAATATCGACACTTGCGCCAAGAACCCACAAATATATAATAATGTAAATAATGGCTACAGTCTATTAGAAAGTTCAATTTAATGCAAATATTATCTATGTATGTCTGGCACAGACTTACTAAGTGAATAACAATTTAATCGTGTGCTGCTGTTTAGTAGGAATATTAGATGGAGTCCTAGAAACCCATTTCTCGTAATACATTTAGCAAATATTCCCAGCTGACTTTGAACCTACTGGGCTGTCTCTCTCTTCGGGTAAGGAGCCAGTTCTCAAAGACATGAATGAGGAACAGAACAGACCACCTCTGATGACAGAGAAAAAGTTCTATTTCTTCTAAAAACCTTATAATTTACTCAATGTGCTAGATAAACTCAGCTTGTGTTGAAGGAAGTGTGTACCAAGTCTGCTTCATGCACTGTGTGCTGATTTGAGATTCTTATGTGAGATACAGTGCCAGAAATGGGAACACAATGTGGAGAGTGTTAATCTACAACATCAGAATACCATCTCCACAACAAATACATTAAGGAACTGCGCACAACCAAGCTATGAACTGCATAGTAAGTTATGTCAGCCCCCTTTGACTTCTATCCAACAGAAGCATCCTTTCTTCTTCCGCATTAGTGAGCAATTAATGTATCAGTGATGGAGAAAAAAGGCATAAGATGTCCTGGATGCTTTGCTCTATAACTTTAAAATGAAAACATAAAGTCTAAAATCTTTAGTTTGAAAAAAGAATACTGTAAATGCACAAATTGGAAAATGGGCTATATACAGTGTGAAACTATTCATGGAATTTAAGTTACTTTTCAAAAATGCAGTTATCTGATGTTAACTACAAATGCGCAACCAGTTTCACCACAACCCAATGGAGTTACTTAGTCAGATTGAACCAATTATACACTGAGAGGATCATCAAGCAAATGCGACTTTAATCAATTGTTTGCCAGTAATTGTGCTCTCAATGGCACAGTTGTGCCCAATCTGCATCTTATAAGACTAGGTTGAATACCTTGTCTGTGTAAGGGGAGGGCTGAAAGTCATACACAGATGTAGGACAGGTAAAGGTCTAGGTGACTTTTACCAACCTAAAAAGATATGATTACTTAGTAAAAGAAGCATTTCATTGTTGGAAAGATGGCCTTTTCATAAAACTGGGCTGTCTATGCAGTAGAAAGGGGCAAATACTCCTGAAATTGGTACTACATGACCAGAGAAAACAAATAAAGAGGGCTGTGGCATTCACTTTTGCTCAAGCTGTAAATAACAGCTACCAGAATGAACTGTGCCGCATCGGATCAATTAATGCTCCTACTGGTGGGGGACATAATGCAAGCTCAGCTGTTATGACAAAGTAAACTACTTGGCGCCTGCTGGTAACAAATGCTCTCAAATTACAGTAATAGAATATGCTTCTAAAAACATCTAAGGTGAGAAATAGGCAACAAAGTGAAAAATCTTGGTTTATATTTGATCAGCGCTACCTAGTTTAACCATTAGATCTGAGTTTTTTCAGCCTCTGTTTTTACAATACAGGAAACAGTTTGTCGGCCACTTCCTGTTCATAAATTCACATATTACAGCCAGTGCACTGAAATTGGCTTTTAAAGACATTTTAGGCGAGAAATGGGCGATACAGTTACAGACTTTTGGTTTATATTTGATCCGCACTGCCTAGTTTTATAGTTTGATTGGAGTTTGGTCTGAGTTTCAGAAAGAGAGAGAGAGAGGGGGGCATGTCTCTCTCTCAATCTGCCTCTATAGTCTTTGTGTCCATGGAGGCAGGCATACAAAGACGCAGAACAAAAACCTGTACAAGAGCAAGCGAATTTTCAGCTGAGAGAAAAGCGGGGAGATCTGGGCACTGGTAAGATACAGGTAAGTTTACCACAGTTCATTTACACATACTGCCCACACTGTTATGAAACAAAGCTGGTTGAAAATCAGCAAAGTATTTCTTTAATTGGTATATGCACTATACCACATTATTTTATACATAAATCCTATAGTTATTTAACTATGGGCTGTGTACTTCAAATGACAGTGGCATTACACAAACAGCTGAAGTGTCATCACATAGGCCACAGTGTATTATATTCTTATTTTATGAACAGCTTAGGCCTGTTTTCAACAGAAAAAATGTTGCTAGACTTCAAAACCATGTCAAAAAAATTACTGTATCTATCCATTACCAAATGTAATTTTCTCAAGTATATCCAACTTGGAAAAAAAAACCCAAACGCTTTTATTATTAGGAATCTGAAAATGGGCACAAGTGAGGTTCAAAGAATCACTACTTGAAACAACAACTTAACACTTACCATCTTGCCATCAACCGTGTAGAGCCTTTTAACGACTCCAGAGTCCAGCTTGATGGCGTCTGTGACGTCAGTCATGACTTGCTCAAAGGAGTGTGCAGTCTTCTTGTTGAGCAAGATCCGTACGGCCTTGCGGGGCTTTACTCCACTGCGGACAATGGTTACCAGTTTGGGTCTGATGAAGTCCTTGCTCTCCTTGGTTTCTGGGGATCCAGTCTTGGCACTACCAAGGGAAGAAGGGTCACGCACAGACGCAAGAGTCCTAGCACCAACTGCCCAGTTGGGATTTACATTCTTTGTGTAGTCCAGCTTCTTGTAGGGCTCTATGGATGCACAAACATAGCTCTCCCCTGCAGAAAATCAAGACACATTGAGAGATTGTTTTTTTTAATTTTCCCACAAAAAAAAGCTAAGACACATATGGAAGATAAAAAGAAAAAATCATATGACAGTGTAACACCAGCTACTTTCACTCTTTAAGACTAAGGAAGTTGTGCATTTGGTTTTGATCTGCATCAGAGTTTGTGACTTAACTGATATCACATTACTCATTATAAACTAAATCTGTGTTAGCATTTGCAGCAATTGCAGGAAAACTACTCACCTTCCACCAGCTGGTCCATGGCAGTGATTTTTGTTGTCCCATCAATGGTATATATGGTCCGCACCCCTTGTGGCAGGTTGACATTATCTGACAGAGATCTTGTGAGGTCAGCCAGGAGTGCTTCGATAGACCTAAATCTGTCCTGAGAAATGGCATACACAATCCCCTTGAAGTAGCGGTCCCCATTGCGGTAGAAACGGATCTTCTTGGCCTTCTTTTCGGAGGTCAGTGCTTGCAGCGTCCTGGTTCTGTAAAGGCTGCAGTGCGCGCTATGAGTGGGACTGGGGAGCCCATTCCCTTTTGAGCCCCTCCGGGTATATCTCTGAGCCTTGTCCCGCTCATCAAAGTGCTCCAGCTCCATGACTGTGCAGTGCTATCACACCTTAAATGAAAGAGGAAGAAAGCTTACTATTTAAATAAGCCATTTACTTTAACTTATATACAATACATTACAGCAATTAGGTTCTCTGTCATGTAGTTTCTAACAGTCCTAATACAGCACTGATGCAAGTTTGATGCTGCCACTGCTGCTGTTACACACATTATGAAGTAGGCATGTCACACCCATTTCATGCTCCCCAGTGTTTCTCAATTCAATCTATATAGCCACGAAATTCACACACATTTACAGCAGACAGTAAAACATCAACAGCATAAGCATGGTTATGAATATTGGCTGAAAGCTTATTGTTATAGGTAAAAAATATACATATATATATATATATATATATATATATATATAGCATGAAAACGATAAAGAACATAGCCTATGCATTTTTTGTTCTGGTGCAATCTTACCTTTGAGGTGAAGACAGATGTAATAAACGTTTCTCTGTAAGCAGAATTTGTCTCAATTAATCATTTATTCATTTGATGCCTTGGATGAACCACGCGTCCCTTTGTTGCCCCTGTGATGGCGCTCTGTCTGCTGCCGTGTGTCTACTCTGCCGTGTGCACGCATGCAGAGAAGAGGCAGGGCTGTAGCCGGTGTCCTCCACCCTCCCCTACTCCTCTGCTGCCATTGCAGTGATTTACATCGGCCAGCTCGGGTGTCAGCGATCCTCGTGCACGTCGCTGTTAGAGCGCGGCCTCGCAGAAACCGTAGTGCGTGTTTAGCTAAATGCTGCGCGTTCACGTCGGCTTGTTAATAAATAGCCAAAACAGAACCCCAGTAATGAGTCCTAGAATCAAGTGTTGTGTTGAAGACTGTTTCCCCGTCAATATGCGTTTCCCCCTGCCTAAACCTTACCCAAACCCTGTACTGGTATGTGCTTTATTTATTAGAGGAAGTGAGTGGCAGGGGTGTGTCTTGTTTTTTTAAATCATTTTATTTTTATCCTGACACTCCCTGAAGCTATAAATGTTTTCCCTAATCAGTCATTTTTTGTATTCACACCAAATATAGGTAGTATTGAAACCAATGTACCTAGCAAACAGCACAGGCCTTTGTCATCACCAAAACAAACAACTAATGTTTTAAGAAAAAATCATATACTCCTAAAGATGATGTGTCAAACAACCCTCAGAAATTTTGTTTTTCTGTTTTTACAGTTCCTGACTATGATACATTGTGTGATTTTGTGGATTTTTACAGAAAACATGCTTTTCAAACCAACCAGCAGGATTTAGGTTCAGAGGTTATTTAAAAGAAATACAAAATAGTACAATTTAAAGTTTTATGTCGCCCATCTAAGCAAAAAATTTAATTTAAAAAAAAAAGACCATCCCCAGTACTTATTTATGCCTTGGCCGTTTTTCAGCAACCCTTCCCCCCTCATAAATAACAAACAGTTCCTAACCCTAACCACTGAGGGAGGCACTAGCATTAACAAATGGGAAACACTATTCAAAAGGGCAACACATTTCAACACAACACCGGAAATTATTTAACATTTCAGCACCTCGTGTTCCCTTGTCTCAAAGTCGTGGGTTTATTGGTTAGAAGCCTGAAATTAGGTCTGTGGTTAACACTAACTTTCACTTATGTTCTACCACATAAAGTATGTCAGTAAATACCCCATTCACACACATTGAAGCTTTGTGTGTCTTAAAAAGTTAGTTGCTAACAAGTGGCTAAATGAGACTACATAACGTCATTACATCGAGCCACGCCAAACACAACTTGACAAATTTTTCATAGTGGTGGCGACGCGACTATAGTTTAGTTTGTTTTAACCTTGCAATAGCTTTTTACTTCTGGGCCCAGTTGTTCAAAACTAATGATTGGATTTCAACCATCAGATTGGATCAAATCTCAAAAATGAGTCTTTTAAAGGAAAAAAAAGAAGTCTGAAATCAGATTGGATATCTAATCCAATCTTGATTTTGATCTGGATCAAACCTTCAGTTTGTGTTCTTTCACACTTTTTAGTAGGATCGGGATACATATGATCCAGGAAATCAAGATTAACCTGATTCCAGCAGAAGGGTGAATTAGGGTGCATACTAGAGACAAAATGTAATAAAATTAAGACTTTTCTCGGTCAATACAATCATGTGGTATATATACATTTTATATTTTGCACTTGACATATTTGAGCTTTACACTGATAAAGTAGACATATAGCCTTTCAGTACAGTAAAGAAACATAATAAAGGATTTTGTCCCTAAGTAGTGAATAGTATCAAACACAAAATATTTTATTTTTACTTCACTTTACATTAATTACAGTGACACAATCAAAAGAAGCTTCTTACAATTACAATTGGTAAAAAATCAAATAATCCCCAATGCATTTGTAAATATGTATTTTATTTTCCTTTTTTTATGTGGTTCAGATATTTGATGGACATTGAAAATTAAAGGGGAGGTGTGTAATGTTTTACTGTTTGTTCCTGTCACTTAAATTTAAATGCAACATGCTGGCTATTTTACCTGTTGTTCTTTACATAGCTAGTTGCCTACATTTTTAAATTGATCTTCTTTTAGACCTCTAGTAATCCAGATTTGGTAGTTTTTAAAAATATGTATCTGGATCAGGGAGATCCAATCCAATGTTGCTATGAAAAAACTGGTACAAATGTAAAACGGACTAGCTGAACCTTGATAGCATGACACTGGATTCCCAAATTTAGATCATTTTGATTAGTTTTGTTTTTTTGTTGCTGTTGTTTTTAACGACTGGACCCTGACAAATGCATTAGGGCTTCAAAAATCCCGAAAGCGGTGTTCATTTGTTAAGATTATCTTGTTGAACAAAACACACAAGTATCATAAACGTTTACTTAACACAGAACTTACTTCCTACTACGACCCAATCCGATGGAGGGGAAAATCCATTGGTGTTTTAACGAAGGGATCAGGGCGACGTTAGCTTCCGGGCTGGCCTACATCCACGGGTACTTTACAAAACAAATCCACCTATCACCACTTGTAAATTACCAAAGAAAACCGCTGCTCAGTTAAAATGCAGTAGTTTCGGGTTGGCAAGCAGGTGTTTCCGGGTACCTTTAGCAGCTAACGATAGCTAACTAGCAAACTGACTTTACGGCTTTAAGTTACAAAAAACACAAAAAGAGAGCGTATATTCATCTGCTCTTACATTAAAAGCTTCAATGTTTATTTCATCTTCATTTAATTCCGCTGGTGGGAAATAAGGATGAAAAATCACTACACACGGAGAATGCAGAGGACACTGATATGTTCATGTTACAGTTTGCGCAGTAACTGCAGTTCAAATTTGACGAGCGTGACGTTGCGCATGCGTGATGCCCCTGCGTGATGCCCCGCCCACACAAGTGTAGGTGATGTTTGTAATTGATTGGTTCAATAACGCCCCGCGCGCACGGATGAGCGTGGTGAACGCGTTAAGGACGATTTTCACACGAGAGCTAATAAACATCACTTAAGTATGAGCAGAAGACCACCTAATGGGTAATTTGCACGTGTTTATGTCTCAGAATGTTCACAACAGACTGTTGTACTTCAACTGGCCCACATCTTGCATGAAGAGCCAAGTGGATGTGGGAGTGGGTCTAGGATACACTTTTGGCTATCATCAGCACTTTTGAATTTGTTCAACCAATTAATACAAACACTTACTTTATTACATAGGGCCTCTGTCCAGCTGGCCTGTTGCAGAAATAATTTACTCATCCTCAAAATTTGGAAGGTTATTTAGAAAAAGTCACAGTTTGCTGATCAGGCTGACCAACTAAAAGATCTTCATGGGCACACTTGTCTTGTTTGAGTTCAAGATGAAGTATACATCTGCAAATATTCTCCTTAAAAGCTTATGGACATGCTCAGAGGTTTGAAGTCAATATTATGTACAGTAGGCTATATGCACCTGGAGCTTTAGAGAAGCATATTTTATGCTAATCAAATAAAAGCATGATAAGTGTACATTTTTTTTAGACAAACCTGGGAGCAAATGATTCCAAACATATTGATCTTCAGCACACAGTTCTAGGGATTAACACATGGGCCCCTGGGCACATGTGCAAAAGGCCCCACCACCTCTCGACATAGAAGCACAACACATTTAGCCAATGTGGTGGTTTTGACCCTTTTCTTGTTGTTTGGCATTTCTTTGTAGCTGTAATGCATCCTTTTGTGGTTTTAACGGTAATTGTGTGTGTCATTGTGGTTGTTTTGCCCCGTTTTGTGTCTTCTTGCAGATATTTTGCATGTTTTTGTGTGTCCTTGTTTTCATTTTGAGTCTCTGACTTGTTGGTGCATGTTAATTTAAGTGACATTTTGCAGGTAAAGGCAAGGTGGGCCCCTCAACACTTGGAGCCCCTGTGCCTGATAAGGCTGTTCAGTAATTTATTAATTGATAGAGGATTTCTGATATTTCAAAAAAATGAATTGATGTGACTAAGAAAAAAAAGCACTGAACGCTTTTACCCAACGCATAAAATAAACTGTTTTGTTGGTTGCCTTCAGGTCCAAGGATGATATTAAAGATGAACCTGCAAGAAGGAAACATTGTCCCTCTTCTAAGAAGGAAAGTGAGCTTCAGGCTTCTCTTCATTCTTGCAAGGAACAGAACCGAAGGTCGGCTTTAGTTTATTCCAGATTGTGTTGGTTTCAGTTAAAATTCTTATGTTTTCTATTCAGTCATGGGCATCTTGTACATTGAGTTATGTTATTCTGTGCATCTTAATCGTAATTTGGACATATTAAATTGATTGGTGACAGTTTATTAATAACTTGGGTGTCATGTTTACTAAACACAAATTCTCATGTAACATTATCCCAGGCTTCAAATCAGAACATCTTGTCGACGCCTGTGTGACCTTCTGCCCTTCGTCAACAGTCAGTTAGACACAGCAACCACACTAGAGCTCACTGCGAGGTACACAAGCTACCTGAAGGAGACTCTGCCACTGAACATTCTGTCAAAAGTAGGTCTACTGCATCCTTTTAGTAACAAGGAAAGACAGTCTTCAACAGTGATGTTTTTCATGACTTAATGTTTTTGTACAGGTAAATGAGGCAGTTGAGGCCAAAGTGAGTGGTTTATGGAAGAATAAAGAAAAGCCACAAAAGAAAAGGTACAAACTGTCCAGAGTTTTTAAGATTGGGAAAGTTATTTTTTAGCTTTTAAGTTTTTAAATGGCAAAAGTGTTAAGTGTGAAATACTTTTTCCCCACAGAAGAACAGTCAGGCTAAAGAGGACAACTTCACAGAGAGCAAAGCCAACTGCTAAGAAGTCCACTAATGGTATGAATATTTACTTTATTGCATTTTGCATCTCTAGATGCAGTTGTATTGACTATGCCTTGCAAGCCTGAGATAACATAAAAATGAACCGTTTGAGAGTCTTTGCTGCAGTGTGAGTTTAACATGGTATCTCATTTCAGAATATGTCTCAAGAAGATACACTGAGCAGAAGATCTGTAAACAACTAAATCAGCCATCCAGCACAATAAGCAATCCTTTGACAATGGATGAAATGCTTCCTCCAGCTGATGGCCTGACCTCAGTGCATCCCCCGCCAATACTGCTGGACAAATCGTCTGTTCCCCGGGGACAAATGCTGCCAGTGTGCCAGGATCAATTTCTCTCTGCCTCGTTTGGCTGTGTGGAAAATGACTGGATGAACCCATTTATGAACCCCACTTCATGTTCTTTCACATCACCAGTGATCAGCAACACTTTTCTACCACAGATGGGACTGTACCCATCTTCAAGCCATGTGTTTTGGGATGCCAGTCCTGGCCTGGTGGATCCTGTTGCTCCCCAATCAGTGAAATTTGGCCTAGCCTACAGCCCACCTGAGCAGAC
The DNA here is from genome assembly GCF_026936395.1 of Plectropomus leopardus. Taxonomy (NCBI): domain Eukaryota; kingdom Metazoa; phylum Chordata; class Actinopteri; order Perciformes; family Serranidae; genus Plectropomus; species Plectropomus leopardus. The sequence continues at coordinate 28,218,926 of NC_142181.1, forward strand.
TATGGTAACAAACTTCACCATACCCCCTGTAGACCAAAGCCAGATCGAATCACCTCTGGTCTGGTCTGATGGTGTTTTAGCGGTAGATTTTACAAGCCAGCCACTTGTCCCATTTTCTGTGTTTCAAAGTGCAACTTCAAGTTCTGATGACCTGACATGTGAGGCTGGATATCCACCAGTGTTGGATACTCTTTGGGATCCAGGAGTCCTTCAGGAGAGTGACCTCTGTACTAGTAGCCCTTTGACAGACAGTCCACAGGATGAGGTCAATCCATATTGGCTGGATTTACTATTGGATGCCAATGGTAACTTGTGCTTCCCTGATGCTAATCTTGTAAACATTGTTCTTTCACCATACGCAGGGTCAACTTAAGTAGAGCTGTCACAGATTATATGTGACAGCTCTACTTATTGTGTATTAGCAATTTTGAATGGCAAAATATGAGAGAAAAATATGTAGATATTGGTCTGAGTTTTTTAAAAATATATTTTATGTTCTGTTATGGACAATATATGTAAAAATATATTGTAAGTTGTTTTTGACCGTATTTCTCTCACACTTAGTATTTCTTCTCAGAGCTGCATTGCTATGATTTGCTTTTGGGGGTCTTCATACAGTAGGTTGGTGTGTAACACATCACTGTATACTGTAGGTCTACATTACAGCCATGAAATTAGTTATGTCATAGTGAAAAGGTCCATGAGGTCTACGTGCAGCATAGTCAATGACTCCCAATACACACATTTTTGAGCAAAAAGTGTGGCAGTTTTTCACCATTTTTTGTTGTTAAAAATTACAGATGGCATTTCAGATTGTTTTAACCTCAAGTTGATATAAGTCCATATGTCATCCTTCAACACATTGTAAGAGTTATTCTTGCTGTGCATTGCATCCATTTCTGAACTAAATAAAGCAGATCAGTCATATTTTGTTGTATTTTCCATGTGACTTTTTTAAAATTAGCCAAACAATTCACAATTCATATCATAACTGGAAAGCCACTGAAGGACTGTTTTTGTCTTTGAATAAAATGCTTTTCCAAATACTTCCATCAGTTCAGTTATTATAATGAACACAAATATAGCCAATGTTAATTTTTGAAATTAAGGCTGGTGAACTCTGAATCTTACACAAATAATTTTAATGACTTAAAAAAAAAATTCTTAATTTCTGAAATGTTACTAATTCTGAATATTAAACATTGTGCTGTACTTCACATTTGGTACAGAGCATTTACTCCAGCCCTGGTTAGAACAGTAATGTATAATTAATTTGGATTTTTCTCTTTGATATCTTTCAGATACATCTATGAAAAAAAATCTGAGTATGACATAGGAAAAAATGACTGTGATAAACATGTTGCAAAACATACAGCCAGTAGATGGCGGTATTAAGCTGACTGATCCAATACAGCATTTACTGAATTTTTAGTAGATAGATTGCTGAGAATCCCCAAATCATAAAATAATAAAAATACTGAATTTCTTGTTTCTTTGAGCAATTTATTTTGTTCATAAAGTTCTCAGGATTTCAGGTGGCAAAGAAATCTCAATGTGCAACTAGAGTACTTGAAAGCCATCAGAAAGTTACCTTTACCTGCTGAGGTCTTAGGTCTTAAAGCTGAAGTTCTAAAAGATTACAAACCAGATCACTCAAAAAAAAAAAAAAAGACTGGTTTGCAAGCTAAATTAACATCAAACGTCAAATATCACATTTTGTTAACTGTTGTCAAGTTTCCATCTAAATAAAATCTAGATTTTTAGATGACACAATATCACATTACCATTTTGAAAATATGTGGATACAAATGAACTGAAATGCAGAAGACAGCACTGCACATTGTGGCAAAACACAAACTGAAACAGTCTGACAGTTTCAAATTCTTCAGACTTGCAGTTGAGAGACATTAACATTTTAGTAACCCTCATTCATAAGAGAAAAAATATATAATTGACTTCAATTTTAAAGTTTCATAACACATTAGATTTTTGTACATCATTTGATATTTGCAGGCACAGTAAGCAGCAGTGATTACTCCTTATGTTGAACACCGCAGGGAAAAGAAAAACAGTATAATACACTTTTTTGTCTGCACGTTACATGTACACATACTGACATATAGATAATACATTAAGATCATTCATTCAAAGTATATAAATTGCACTTATCCTACCAGTGGGAAACTCAAGCACACAGATGCTTCACGAAGATTAGGAACATTTCCAGTGTTTAGTCAACAATTTAATGCTGTTATGACAAAGAGAAGAGTTAAATTGGTGTCTTCCAAGTTAGGTGATAATACCTGAACGTTAACAGTGTGTACTGATACACTCTTATAGCCATGTTTTAATTTGGGTTATACAATCTGCAGTTACTCTTCATTTAGGTCCATCTACCATGTTTTACATAAAGATTAAAGTGCTTATGAGCTGTATCAAACTATAGGATATGCATAGAACAGTAGTTATTTTGTAAATATATAAAGTGTTTTATAAATAATGATTATTAAATATAGATTTCTTTGATAGAAGAATACAAATTATGCTTTAAGGCATTCCGAGGGAATGAGGTTGGGCAGTAACATCTATTTTTTAGATTTCTCCACTTGCTTCCCATTCTCTGGCTTTTCCTGAAGCTTGTAGTCTTCCAAAATGGCCTGCGCCGTGTGCTTGCCAGTCTTCTTCACCACAGCTTTGATCCCCAGGTTGTCAACATTGAAGGCAGTGAGACCGACATTAATGGCAGAATTGACGGCGTGGTCTGTGGCTTGTCCTGCTGCTGCCCCATACCTTCATCAGAATCGGATTGGATGAGAGGTCGGAGCAAGAGGCAAGGAACAGATGATTTGGGGAGAATTAATTAAAATACAGTGTAAGGAGTGCAAAGATACCATGCTATATGTGAATTTCCCCGGGAGGATTTCATCCATGCAGTGCACAATCTTAAATTAAGAAATTTCTTCCTGCCAGAATTTCAGAATTTGCATTTTATTCAAACCTTTTTCCACTGTGGCTCAGAATTCTTAGGGTGGGCAATACAGATATAACTATCCATCATATCTATATATCTATATTATACTCCAGTAGTGGTTTTGATGTATTAAAATTTAGCCTCAAAATGGTGACGTGACTTAGATTTCAGCATATCTTTGCCACAAATAAACACATGTATAACAAAAATAATAACAACAATAACAAAAATACTAAACGATCAAGTTGGCGGTAGACTAGCAACTCCCTGTGTGCTGTAAGGTAAAATTATTGTTTCTGTCAGTGTAGTCTGGTGGCTTTAAAAATAGCATAAATAACAACTCCAGTTCCTTGTCGGACAGGGCTGTCTGACGGCAAGGTTAAGTGGTAAAACAATCTCAATACAGCGTGTATTTGAACTAAGATTTTTTAAAATGGTTTTCACTTAAATACATTTTGCTGTTCCACAACCACCAGACTCCTACCTACATCAATGCATTTTGAAAACAGCTGAGTTTGAGTTCCCATTAGAAAAACACAAAAAAGAATGCAGACAGACCTGCCCTTTATAGGGAGAAATTGTAAGACATAAACTTAATGGTTTCCAAATTTATATCACCTCATGATATCTTACATATCGCCCAGCCCTATAGAATTCAATCATTTTGTGCAGATATTTTGCGTACCATTGGTACATGTAGCACCAATTCATACAATATGGAAGATTTTTTAAATCAGGCAGGACAGAAAAGCTGCTAATTGTGAAATTCCTATTAGAAACATTTAGAGAGCAGCACTATCATGTGAATTGCCAAACAGGAAAGGGCAGTGGATTAGCACAGCAAAGATGTGCTTTGTGCAAGATCATTCATGTCATGCTTGTGATAGCAGTGGAAAGAGTTTAATAGCTGTGTAAAATTATGAAAAATTACACTTTTCATTGGGTGGGTCAAAGATGTTTTGTAGACCCCTAAATCTGCAAAGTTGAAAAGGAAAATAAGTGAGTGCACATTTGGTTTTGCATGTATAATGCAAATATGTCATTTGCAACATACACATTAAACCTGTTTATAGAGCAGTATGTGTAAAGCAAAACATTGCATTGCTTTATATTAAAGCAAGTGACAGTGGTTAAACAAGGAATTTAAAGTGGAAGGGGAGACTTACTTATGTTTTACAGTGGTGACTGTCTCTGATGCTACACTTGTAGTAATGTTCTTTGCTGCTACTTCCAAACCAGTCCACATGGTTGCAAATCCTGAGCAAATACACAAAATACAGAGCGTGTCAGGCACATTTCAGTACTTCTCTTATTATCTTTGAGAATACAAAGTGTAGTCTACCTTGCACTCCACTGGCAGCCACCACCATGGCTCCATCTATGTTGGAACGCCCATCCTTGTCTTTTTTCATAGACTCCGGGATCAGCTTGCCTCCATGTTTTTTCACATGTGGTGCCAACTCTCGACCCACACAGCCAGCGACAGCACACACCCCGTCCACTGTGGTAACACAGCATTAGTCAATTAGAGGTCCACTGCCAAATAACCACACAAGGTCAGTAAAACATGCTGACTGGGGATGACTTCGTCACCTAGAAACTGGCTGACTTTGACAGCTCCGCCCGTCGCTTGCTTGGCAACATGGAGGCCTTTCGTAACTGTGGGACTGACGTGGGTGGGTTTGTCCTCTGGGGTGATGTGTTCTCTGAGTTTTGATGCTCCTTTGTGAATGGCCTTGCCTGTGAACTCAGCTCCTTTCACCAGGCCCCAGCTTAGCCATGACGCACCTGAGAGTCAACGGGATCACACAGGGCTAGTCACAGAGTCTCTTGTCTTTCCTAATTTATTGTTAACAACTGAACCATAAAGATATTTTTGGGGAAGACACTGTTCAACCTCACCTGTCAGGATGCCATTTGCCACCTTTTCACTCCACTCAGGGAGAGTCTTCTCCTCCTCACTTGCTTCTGGTGCAGTCTCTTCAGGTGCAGCGATGGACACCTTCTGACTGAGATTAATGGTGTCTGCAGCTTCATCAGGAGCCTGATCATACAGACACATTGGTTAAACACTGTAAGATGAATACAGACAATGTGAGCTGAAAATAAAACCTATAAGTCAGTCAAATCTTTGACAGCTTGTCTGCTACTTGGTGATGGCTGTACTCATCTCCGCTCAGATGCTCGCCTTTGAATAACCCCCAAAAATCACACAATAGTTCCTCTTATTATTCTGTGCTTCTCGTTACAATAGACTGTTTGTCTTCAACATAGAGACTGCCATTTTAAAATGTCTCCTTGCAGTCAGAAAACAGTCTCCCTTTGTGCTGAAAACTTCAAATTTCCTACTTGACCTAAAAATGAAAATGCAAAAGTGCCTACTTGCTGATGGGGAATCACGTCCATCAGAGAAGGTAAGTAGCCTGATTGCATACATCAAAAATGACCTTGTTTGGAATCGATCTGAGCCAACGTCTCTACCTCCATCACGGCTGAACTGGCACTTGTCTTTCAGCTGAAACTCTGAGGTTGTTCTACCGGCTGCAGATAAGAGCATTATAACTGATTAATTCTCCTCACCTGCCTGTCTCAAATCCCCACAATGCTGAGGTAGGGGTAACTTGGAGAAGTGTGCCAGCTCAGAAGTAAGCAGAAGCAAGGCAAGAGTTTCATGCCAGGCCAAAACAATGAAAAAGTTTGCAATCCTGTTAGTCTGCAGCCTCAAAGAATTGCGTAAATACCAGCTGCAACCTTTTTCATGTGAGGAGCAGATTTAATATCTGCAGTGTGTGTTATGCTTGCAGAATTTGTTAGTGATGTTTGGAGGAGGATATTTTGGGGCTGCCAAAAAGCAATGAAATCACAATATAACTAACAGCTGCACCATTTTGGTCCACTTTTTATTTCAGTCTGCACTTTAAACTGCATTTCAACAACAAATTTGTAAAGTACAGTGTGAGGACAAATCAATTTAAACACCTACACTTATCCAAATTTATTCTTCTGTGTTGAAAACACTTATTTTTTATGTGAACATTAGCAGCTGAAGCTCAGGCATTCTAGTATAACATTAATATTATTGAACAGTCTGACCAACGAGTGGGATCTCAGTTTTCAAGGAGTATGCAAAATGAGGATGCACCCACTGTCACGTGCCTGTAACTACCAATAGCGGCAGTGCACTTTAACTTCAGTCTCATTTGCCAAAAATAGCCCTCTGTGCTCCCCCTGGCACAAGAGGATTTGCCAAAAGGCATTGTGTAACAAATCTTTAGTGAATTCAAGTGCTTATGATGTGAGCATATTTTGATGTGAAAACAAGCACATTTTAGAGAACAATTTCTCTGAGAAATCTGTCAGTAAGAAATACAGCATAAAAATACATGGCGTTAAGCTGCAGAGAATCTGTATTGATATATCTTCAAATACATTGGCCCCATTTGAATTTGTTGTCCTTCGAGTGTAAAAACATGTGTTGTGCTGTCACAGAGCTGACTGCACAGCAACACTGACCTGAACCCTGAGATCTGTCATCTGGGACAGCAGGTCCTGGAACATGTCTCTGTCTGCAGCAGGCAGCTCAGAGGACAACACCACCCCAACATAATAGCCAGGAGCAGGCGCCATCATGTCCGGAAACATAAACACACCAGTGTTACACAGCAACACTGGAGAGTCCATGGCCATGAGAGGGTACAGCCACTCACACACCTGTAAGGAAGCAAAATTGAAGTAAGAGAAATAAATGAAAATGTGATGATGAATAACTGAATATATGATGTCATTATTAAGTGTATCAGCCCCAAATGTCTGAGTGATTTCTGAACAATGTGCCCAAATATACAGAAAAAACACAATGACGACTGAATTGGAAGTCATATGTGAGAGGGGGAGAGTGCTCTGTAAAGACATCTTGCTAAAGTAGAGGTTCCAAAATATAACCTCAAAATGACAAGCCTTAACCGTCTACCGGTGACTCTGATTAGTGCAACACAGTGAACCGTCTGACAAACCAGAGGACAGTGTCTCCCTCTGACGGCTGCATGTCTAACAGGATTATAGGGAATAACAGTGTAAGTAGGATTTAGATCATTACTTGCACTGGTGGATCCCTGATGTCACCCTCTGGCAATAGCACCTGGGAAATTCCCCAATGAAGAGTCAAATTTCAGTCTCATGATCCACTACTGTAAATGTATTGGCTGTTTAAACAGCAAAAAAAATCTCTAAACAGGATGAGCAGGATAAGTTAGATAAGGTACTGATTTGTCTTTTAACGCAAGCCTAAGCTGATATGTTTACAAAGCTTCATTTTTTCTGAGTGTGAAGGAAGTTAACCCTTTGAAACCTGAGAAAATTGGCTTGATTTCTTTTAAAAACATAAAAACAATGAGCAACTTGAGAAGAAATGACACAAAAAATAGCACAAAATTCATATAAAAAAGTGCATCCACTCCATGTATTTGACAGAAATAAAACAGATTTACTCAGGGTCCAAAGATTTAAATACCTATGAAAGGTATCTGAACCAAGCACAAGAAAACTGATGTCAATCCAGGTTTCAAAAGGGTTAATGTGCAGTGAGTGGGGTACCATCTATGTCCAAGTTTTGATCCAGTAATGATCCTGATGTGGGGCTTCCCAATAAGCTGACGTCATATCTATAAACCCCTTGGGCTTAGGGCACTGAGTGAACACTGCTCACATGATCACGTCCATGAGGCGCGGGATAGAGATCATTAACAAGCGTATCTCCTCCTACTGATGACTCATACAGTCAAAGAGGTCTTGGTTAGCCGAGCAAACATCTTACAAAATCAGGTTAAAGGGTAAGAGAACGACTGGTGACACTGCAGGGATATTTCACATGCACCTATTGCATCAGATGGGCTTGACGGTGCCTTATTTAGTCCTTTTAAGCTGTATACCAAAGTGTTTTTGCAGAGTCCACAAAAAATGATGGTGGAAAGCAGTTAAGGTTGAAAAAAATTAAATGGTGAGAAAACAGATGGTGGAAAAAAAATTAAAGGTAGAAAAAAAAATCTCCCCAGAAACTTTCTAATTTTCCCCAAGAAACTTTCCTCAGAGAAAGTTTCTTGAGGTAATGTGAAAGTTTCTATTTTTTCCCACCATCATTTTTTAAAATTTTATTTTCCACCATCTTTTCTTTTTTTCTCTCCCAGGTTCTTTTTTGGGGCTTCGTATGTTTTAGTGTGCTGGGAGAAAAATATTTATCTCATCTTACCTGCAGAAATGCTGGTGGTCTGTTGGGCATTCTGTCAGAGTGGTCACTTGTAAACTTCACCAGCCGCAGGTAGCCCGGGTACGACGGAGCGCTCACCTGCCCTTCAGGCGTGACAAAGAATATCTGTACACCATGAGGGATATACATCAGCTCCTCTCCGTCTTCACTCATACTCTGGGGAGACGGTGTCGAGTTAGATGTTCGACTGTAGAATTCTTCTCCAACCAATGACATTTCCCCTGCGTCTGTCCCGTATGAGATAGAAAGGTGTCCATCAGCTGCCTGAGGAGAGTAAGCTGGAGGCTGTCCGGCTGGAACCACAGGCTGCCGGGTGGGTGAGAGGGGCAGACCACTACCACTACATGCAGGCATGCCTCCGACAGCTCCTGCTGCCTTGCCATTAGCAGAGAGGAGGTTTGGAGGAGCTGGCTTCTCTGGCTTGTTTACGGAGGGAAGTTTTGGGTAGAGAACTTCTTTAGACTTGTCTGTAGCATCGGGGACAGGCACACCGCTGGTGTTCAATGTAGGCTCAGATCCCAGGTCAGAGCTGGTCTCCAGTATGGCCAGGCGAGTGGTGATGTTGTTCAGTGTCTCCTGCATCTTCTGCTGCATCTGCCTGGCTGAATCCCAGGAGCTGCCCACACACTCCTCTCCCCGAGAAGGCACGCTGATTGCCCTGAGAAGGTGCTGCCGCCCTCGCTTATAGAGCTCCACGGCCTGTACCTTGTCTCCAGCTTCATCCAGTGTGAGTCCTTTATTGATGCACTCGAAGGCCCTTTCATAACCATCTTTGATCACTTGAAGTCTGGCACTGTCAAATGCATCTTGTTTAGCTTTCTCCATTCCCTCTGAAATAAGATCAACAGTTAGATTTACTTACAATTTGCTGAATCAATCCAAACACACTCACACTGGCACGTCACATATACAGCACTAATAATGAGACAAACTCTTGTACAGCACGAGAGAGCAGACGGTCACACACCTTATAGGCGAAAGGTTATTCTACTTATATTTTATGGATTAATAAACTTCCGCTCCAGTGTCAGGCTAGCTTTACAAAGTGAAACTCTCACACAACTAGTTGCATGTTGCAAATGAAACATGATTTCCATACAAATTGATTAACAGTCTTGTTAACTCGATATATTAGGTCATTTGCTACAGTTTATTAGCTGCATTCGCAATTTCTCATCTGCCGTATTGCGTTCTTGCTAGATTAGGGTGGGAAATGTCACTGTTACTACGCCTGCATATTTGCATCTTTGTTTCATTTTGTTGCCACATAATGTAAATCCTGACTTTTTCTGACTGGCTACTATGTCTCATAATGGCTGTTAAACATGATAGGGAGAGAGCTATTGGTGCACTACCCTTTAAAATCTGAGCAAATTAGCTTTATTTTTTCAAAAACTTGGGAAAGAAGGCAATAAGCAATTAAAAGAAATGAAACTAATAAATAAATACATTTTTAAAATAGTGAAAAATTAGAAAAAAAAAAAAAAAAAAAAACGTACAAGAAAATTACCACAATTAATATTTATAATTATTTTTATTATTGTTATTAAAAAAACACAACAAATAACAAAAAATAAAAGTAAAACAACAAAAAACAGGAAATGACCAGAAAAAAAGTTCCAAAATAAAATATAAATAAATAATAATAGATATTTTACTTTAACGTTATTTTGAATATATAACTATAATAAATATAAATAACGTTTTCTTGATATTTTTCCCTTGTCATTTGATAATATGATAATAACTTTTTCACTTCTTTTATTTTTATTTGTTTGAATTTACAATCTGCAGTGCCAAGTTGCTGAGTGCCTTTCCCCCCATGTTTTCGACAGAAACTAACCATGTAATGCTTGTTAAAGGCGTCTGCACATGAAAAATGTTGTTGATCCACAGTTTAAAGGTTGAATGCATTTTGATTATCCTGGAAGAAAAACACGAACTCGGGCTAAACTCACCTTATCCCCAGTCAGCAGTCATTTCATGACTCGGATAAAGTGACACGTATGAATTAGTCTGTGTCTTTCTGACTGAAGATAAGTAACGTTACCTGATTCACTCAGATTATGTGCGGTGGTTTAAAATGTGTAAAGGAGCTCGTTGAAGTGAGCTAAAACAGGCTACTGTAAAATGAAAAGTTGCCAACACAAGCTAACAGCTGACGTCTTTGCACGAGTTCAAATGTTACGCCTCGTCATTGTCCCTAAAACAACATAAATATGAGAGGACCGTTAACATATGATCCGTGATAGCTACAGTAGTGTTAGCACATTCATTAGCTAACGATGCCCACTTACCCCAGCAAGCGAAAGACTCCTTAGAACAGCTTAATTAGCCTGTTAGCTTTCTTGTAGCTTCCCCTTTGAGCTACCAAACGCCGTAAATTTTAGCAGCTGTCTTCCTGCGTGAAGTTGTGGTTTGCTTTTAATCTCTGACTGACCTTTTTACGACTTTCTTGTATGGAGTAGTGCTGTTAAACACTCCAGCCCACACTGACGACCTTTAAAAACTTGACGTATCGTGGTAGGATATATCGACGCTTCCCTCCAACACGACAAAATAACATGCAGTGTCTCACATGTGTCCCAGAGGTATCTACATTTTTAGTTTTAGTTTGAAAATAACCGGAAGTAGTAATATGACACCACGCTGCATCAACAAAAGCTTGACCTGAGTGTTCTACCATGGATGTCTGGATCATAGATGTATTATGAAGGCCTGAATGGGAATGAGAGTTAACCTGAGAATCACGGGAGTTTGATGCCCTCTAGTGGACAAATTGAAGAACTGCAGTTAGTCTAGTTCTTACGGGTGAATGTTTTTATTTATTTACAGTAAAATTATTTTAAAAAAAGAAAAGGAGGAGGAAAAAACAACAGAAAAAGACACACAAAAATCCTCAAATTATTAATTAGAAACAAAAACAGAAAATCAAAAACAAAAAACCACCATCAAAATTTTGTTTATAAAAAAATAATTATTTCAAAACAGTAGGCAATATTTTTTCTTTCATTTAACTGACTGACTAATCCACTAATTGTTGGTGCTTCATTAATATAAACTGTTTGGTAATATAATTTATTACAAAACATATTTTATAAACTCTTGTTATATTTCAATGCAAATATCTTAAGTGGTTAAGTAACTGAAGTGTTCAGATAAATGTTATTGAGTAAAAAAGTACAGTTATTCCCTCTGAAATGTAGTGGGGTAAGAGTATAAAGTGGCATGAAAAGAAAATACTCAAGTGAAGTACGAGTACCTGAAATTTCTACATAAGTTTTGTATTTGAGTGAATTTAATCAGTTACATTAAACCAAGTGGTCCAACCAGAAAATATTATATAAATGTTTTTGTAAATATGCAAGGCTTGTTGGTTCTTATATATTTCAGGGCTTTCTTATAAATTGTAAATTCATTCATAAAGAGAAGAAAAAGTGATCTGACATCAATAAATCTTTTTATGTGGATAACTTGTTTAGCCATAACAATCAAGCTATTGTTCATCATTTCCCTCTTTAATTCTTCATTATCTCTCCAACTGTCCACTGTTTATTTAACTGTCTTAAGCGTCTGTATCTAGTTAATGTTTTATGTTGTGTTTATGTATATATTTTCACATTGTTTGATTTAACTGTCTTAAGCGTCTGTATCTAGTTAATGTTTTATGTTGTGTTTATGTATATATTTTCACATTGTTTGATTTAACTGCCTCAAAACGTCGTATCTGTTTCATGTCATTGTTATCTTTTTATATTCCTGTTTATTTATTTATTATATTCTAAGACACAGACAGAATGTAGCAATCTCATCTCATTGTATTCTGCATAATGATAACAAAAGCTTCTGCCTCTGCTTCTTGTTCAAATTTAACACCACAATGTTCCACATGAACGCTTGTAAATCCTCTTCCGATATCCAATTCCGAAATGATTCCCAAGAACATCTTAATCCCAAGTAAACTGTAACGACGCTGTTTTGACTAATGTGTTGCAGTTCCTCGCTGCGGCCATAGGAGGGCAGTAAACACGCCGGACACTTAACTTAACTGCTTTTACTGCTACCTGCTGGTGAAAGTGAAAAACTGCAACACATTTTTATTTTTCCAATCAACATCGATGTCAGATGTTTATGGGGACCGAAATTGTGTTTATAAACTAATAGCCAGGCTAAAAGTGCTTGTCTATGAAAATTATTTTCTTTAACTGGGATATAGTCAACAGGAAAAATGCATTTTTGCTACTACTACCCCTTTAAATATAAAGATAGCATTTCATCCAATGCTTTGATAACATTTGTTGGGACACGGAGTGACAATGACGCAGACGGATTCAGAGATTTCTTCTGTTTTTGATAATAAAACACTGCCATATATATCTCTCAATAATTTCGAATTGAAGTTAAAGTTTCTGTTTTCAATAAAATTGTCAAAATTTAATTTACAAGTATGTCACATTTTCTTTTATCAGGATCCTATAACAAGTTACAGGTTACAAGTTTTAGTCGGGAATAAAAACAGATTTATTTCATTTTCGAAGCCTGAGACACAAGTTACCTTATATTCCCTTTTCTTAGACCAAAAAAATGAATAGCTCTAAAATAAGTTCATGATCTATCTTGTTAAAAGGTAAGTTTGCTCATTAGTTTCAATTAACCTTTCAATCGTGGCGTTTTAATGCCCTCTAGTGGACATAATGAGCCAATGCAGCCAATTCAAATGAGTCAAGTTAACGTCAATGCAGAAAAAATAGTATATTCTTAATTTCCGGTTAGCACTTTCAAAATAATAGTTACCAAAACTTGTTAAACTACAAACGGTACAAATTAACAGCTGCTCATAAAACTCCAATAAACAACAAACAAGCAAACAAACAAAATAAATAAATACATAAAATAAAGGGGTCAGTAGTCCAATCAGAAAACAATATATGGATGGTTTTGACAATGGCAAGGCTTGTTGGCTTTTATACATTTCATTGCTTACTTGAAAATTAATAATTAACCCTTGAAACCTGAGCAAATTGGGTTGAGTTCTTTAAAATACAAGGGGATAAGGCAATGAGAAACTTAATAATAATAAATAATAATTAAAGAGTTTATTTGTAATGCACTTTGCATTTGGAACAAATCTCAAAGTGCTAACAAATCTCAGTCTAAAGACTTAAAGCACAGGACTTCTCACACCCAAATGTAGCAGTTAATTAGTAAAAAGTAAAGAGAAATTTACCCGAAAAAAGCAAGAGGAAAAAACGACAAAAAAAAGACATGTATAAAAACAAAACAAACAAAAAGTGAGTTTTTTTTAAATATACTTTTTCTCTGCTACATAATATTAAATGTATAATTATAATGATTACTAATATATTTACTTTTATTAATTTCTTGCAATTGGCGGGACATTTCTAATCAAGTTGGACATTGTCTTTTCCGCATGTTTTGAAAGAAATCAAACCAGGTTATAAAGGGTTAAATATCTTGCGAGATGCGTCTGAGTACAGCACAACACAAGAAAGTTCATGTCGCACCAGGTTTTAAACAGTTAAAAGCGGTCTGGCATTAATATTCAGCATCTGTGGATAATAATAATCAAACGATTGATTTAATTTAATAATTTCCCTCCTTTTCCCCATTTACATCCAAAAGTTAGTTATAATATGTTCTAAAATGGGTGCTTTAATTGTTGTTGGTCACAATAAAGAACTGCAACAGATTTTTTTTTCATTAGTCAAGTTAACATCAATGCCAACATCAATTCATCATGAATTGAATACAAATACCTCGACTTTATCTTCATCATGTTGTAAATACACACTGATCTAATTGACCAAGACTGCAATGTTACTGCAGCACATGCAAAAAGTATAAGAAGTTGTCAATTTACTTCTGTACTGTTTGTGTATTTTTCAATATAGGGCAGTGTTAAATGGAGAGAAGTACTAATAGATGACTATTTTCTGCAGAGGGCGCCAGATCCTTTTTAAATGGAAAGATCTGATGAGACATGGAAATGGAGAAAAACACAGTGGTGGTTTTATTACTCTGGGTTCAAGTTCGTCAGATCTTTTATAACCCTTATAATTTGAGCATTTTGTCCAAGCATGGAAATGATTAGGCCTATAGCTTGGTATAAATGTGCCACTAATGACCATTTAATAGCCAGCATATGGGCATTACACAGAAAGGGCCACCGGCATTAAAAGCCAAATGAACATGCAAAATGTACTAAGAGGTCACTTTTTAACAATCTTTCATGTCCCTGTTTTATTATTCTGACTGCTGCCAGTTTCTGCGGAGGACAGATAGTCGCTGTGAACCTGAGGGTGAACATCAGTCTCAGATTCCCAGCATACATCCTGCACAGATACCACAGGAGGGGCCAGACTGGACACGCTTTTCACACATGAGGAGATATATAACAGTATGCCTTCAGCTCATGTTCATATCTTGTTTAACCATGTCATACCCATGATTTTTTTTTTTTTTAACTCTTGTCCTTGAAATTCTGGTGCTCATTATTGAGTTAATAACCATGTTTGGTATTCTTTATATTGTCAAAACTTTTGTCAAAGTGAGTAAAAGAGAATTAGTAGATAATTTTTCTTTAAATTAATTATTAGTTAATACACTATACAGTACTTAAACCCTTTGAAACCTGGAGCAACATCACAAATTGGTGCAATATCTTTCAAAAACATGGCGGGGGGGACTTTAGCAAGTTGGAAATAAATGTTCCACAAATTGCGAGAAATAAGTAGATTTAGAAAAGTAGAAAAGTAGTAGTAGTAGAAAAGTATTCTGAAAAGCTAGGGAAAAAAAGAAAAGAGCTAGAGAAAAACACAATTTAAAATGATTATAATTATATATTTTTAAAAAATGCTCGAAAATTACTGTAATGTTTTTTTTTATTACTTTGTCATCATTCTATGTTTGTTTGTTTATAGGGTTAGGATTGTTTGTTTTTAAAACAAATTTTCATGGAATTTTGTTATACTTTTTACAAATTTCTTGCTAATTTTGGGGGCATCTTTTCTTTTGTTGCTCGATGTGTTTTTCCCATGTTATTAAAAAAAATAAGCCAATTTGCTCAGGTGTCAAAGGTTAATGTCTTAAAGGGCCTACTTCTACACTTTTTTGCAGTTTCTTTTGCAATATTTAGATATATGGATCTTATGTTTGCACATTATATGGTTATTTATGCATCAGAGATATACTGACTATGCTGCCAATATACTGCACGTCTTCATGTTTTCTGTTTTGCTCGCTGAACCTCCAAAAGGAAGCTGTATATTTACTACGTTTCCTCATGGTGAGCTCAATAACAACAAACGTCTGGAACCAAAACAGTCTGGTGACACTCACATTTTGTCTCTCATGCTAATTCACATATGAGCAACACATGTGCTCTTCACTGTTTTGAAAGGCTGATTTCTTTTAAATATAGTCTCGTATCCTAATAGATGCGGTTTGGTTAGTGCAACAGTATTTCAAGATGACATCAGAATAACACTGTAATTTCTATTTACCAGTGTAAATGAAAGCCTGGACAGCCACTAATGATGATTGTAGCCGCACTTTTAAAAGTTGATACCATGACCGCTTTATGTGTTGTTGTTTATTTCATTGTTATTGTTTTTCATCAACAGCTGCCACACACAAAGAAGCCACGTTAAGATTTAATCTACCCCAAAACAACCTGTCAGCATTCTTTATGCAGAATGAGCAGACTCAAGGGTTTCTGTACTCACAGAAAGAAATGATAACACAATGATAAATGAGGAGCGATAATCCAGACAACATTTAAATAAGAAGCACGTGCTTGGTGAAAGAAAAAAAAAGAAGCAAAATTAAGTTAAACATTATTTATTGGTTTAAATGCTCCTCTGATATTTAAGTTATTTAAATTAACTAAGCTGTGTTGTCATGGAGTTTTCTTCACTGTATTGAACATACAGCCCTGCACCACTGATTTTTACAAGCTGCTCTGTGGATCTCTTTTACTATACTACTATTAGCTTTTATATGTACATTTTACTCCACTAAAAAAAAAAAATCAGAAATTTGGGTTTGCCCTTTGTCTGACGTCTTATTTTTCCATGGTGCTGGTCTTCAGTTTAACCGCTGAGCACATCAAACACTCCATCACATTTAATAATTAGTCAGTTAAGTCCTGTTTTGTAGTTTGTCTTCATGTTCTTTGTGCCAGATTTTATTTGTCAGCCATACAATTATGACAGTAATTTATTGTTGTCTTTTATATGGTGTTATATATTTAATTCCACTTTGTTCCAGACATATTTATTCCACAATGTATTGTATGCATTACGTTATGCTGTGCAGTGTTTGAGAAGCTACATTAAAAGCATTGCTTTGCAGGCTAACAAATATTTCACACTAGAAGAAGTTGAACTACAGCAAAACTACCCTAGGAAAAAGTCTAGTTTGGTCAACCCTTTAAAATCTAAGCAAATTTGCTTGATTACTCCCAAAAAAAATGGTATGAGAGTGATGAGCAACTTAACAAGAAATGACCCTCAAATTAGCGAGAAAATAGTTGAAAGGTACAAGAAAATGACCTATCCCCGGCTAAGTTTTTGAGAGAAATCACACCAATTTATCTCAGATTAAATTGCTTGAAAGAAAGACGAAAGAAAGACGCCTGACTGAAGCTTAAGAAAACTGATGTTGAGGTGTTTAAGTGTTAACTTAAGCTACTCACAAAAAGTATTCCAAACTTCCAAAAAGCCTCCAAATGCATGTAGTTTACTACTCCCTAACACTTCTGTTATGGTGCATGTTTATTGTCAAAGTGATTAATGATGTTATCACCTAATTACACATCTCTACTAGGTTTGGAACGCCTTCAAAATAATGACTATATAGGTCTAAAGAAGTGCTGCAACAGCTAAGAGTTTGAGGCATAGACTTTATATAAAGATTTTCCTTATAGGTATACAGTCTACTGGTCTGTTGAGCTTAACAGCTTTCTCAGGTATTAATCACACGTGTTTAAATCAGCCCCTGCCTGTTTGCCAAAAACAAGAGCCTTTATTTCCTTTATTTAACTTCAAAAACATGTATTAGTGCAAAGAGAATATAGGGGACTTTTTAATTCTTTTTTTCTTTTCTTCTCTTCTTTTTTTTGCATCTTGTGTTTCCCTGCAGCAAAGCCACAAATTAATGCAGCTCTAATAGCACACTTTCAGAAGGTGTGTGTGTGTGTGTGTGTGTGTGTGTGTGTCTTTTGTACCATAAATAAAGATTTCTGACACTAATGTCACTGAGAACAATACTGTTTCAAATGAATTAATTTCCTTTAGTCTTTGTATTGGCTGCAGTGGTCACTTGTAATTAATGTTGCCAGTATTCTTATTTAAAGCTGCTTGGGCAAGCCCATTAAATAAGCGATCATTGTAACAAGGAAGTTATGTCACAGCAATTCCATATGAAGTTAATTACATAGACATGGCAAGCGATTACATCTACAGATGTTGAAATCAATATAGAACAATGTATGCTGTCACCAAAGAAAAAATTATCCATCAACAAATGTATGAAAACATTAGATGTTTAGTTAATTGAATTCCTGTTCGTAAAGATGTATTATAGGGTGATAAAACAAACTATGCCATAACTGTAGATGGATTGAGAATGAAGGTATGCAACCAAGTCAGAGAGGAAAAACAGACGGCACATGATTCCAATTAAGACTAGTGTCGAAACTCATGTTGTCTTTCTTTTCCTACTGAAGATGTTTAAAAAAAGAAAAGAAAAAAAGATAAAAACACACAGCAGCTGTGTCCTGCAAACCACATTGTGTTTTGTTTGAGGCAGGAATACAGTACATACCTCTTACACACTCCTAATAAAACCCATATGAATTAATACGGCTCCTCATGGACAACAGAACCTTCAGTCACAGTTTTCCCCTTAACCGTCCACTGAGGCTTATAATAGGGTAAGTTATTGTCCCCACAGTGCAAAGTTTATACTGGTTACAATAAGTTTTTCCTTCAGGCATAACAAAATGTGCTTTAGTTTTGGGAAAAAATGTTATTCAATTTCACAAAAATTTCTACAACTTTTTAGAAAAGAATAACTTTTCTTTTGAAGTGAGGCTGTAGTCACGGGGTCAACATTGGGGGGGGGGGGCACATTTGCCTGTGTGGGTCTGCAGGATGACATTTTGACACTAATTTTACCTTATCGTGCATATCCTGACTAAAGTGAAGTGTTACTACTGTAGTGTTATTACTGATACGATGTTACAATTATAAGATGAAGAACAGAGAATCAAAAAAACAAAAAAACAAGCACAACGCCAGCACACAATGATTTCACTTACTTAATATGAGCACAAATGAACAGAAATGGACGTGTTTCAGCAAAAGAACCATCATCAGTCATTAACTTAATGAATAGTAACTTTACGCAAAGCCAGCGGGTGGAATATGCTGAGATTATGGGCTGTTTGCTAACTATAGTTAGTTTAGTTAGATAGTTTCTGAGACCAGTTTTGCATAACTTTACAAAAAAAATCACCATTTGGGGGGCCCAGTAGCTCATCTGGTAGAGCAGGCGCCCCATGTTCAAAGGTTGTGTCCTTTCCAGCTCATGGTCCTTTGCTGCACGTCATCCCCCCTCTCTCCCTCTTTCACGCTACACCTGTCCTGTCCAATAAAAGCAAAAAAGCCCCAAAAATAATCTTTTAAAAAGTTACCATTCATAAAACAGGCTGATCTCATAGAATGTTTGTACATTTTCCTATGAGAAGTACTGCACCAAAATTCATACATATCCTATGTCAGGCATATGTGAAGTCTGGCTTGGGGGCCAATCATAATATTAAACTTCCCTCGGCTTGACTTTCAAAATATACTGTGGCCCACCACATAATATTGGTTTATCAACCACGATCAATTTGCATTTATTCCCTTCACGTCACAAGCAAGACTATAATTCAGCTTGTAGACATGCATCAAGTAGGAATATGCTTTAAACAGACAGTAAACAGGCAAACTGAAAAGTTACCTAACAGCAGACATTTCCTGGAAGGTACCAGACATAGCCACAGCAAAGAAACGTAAAATGGACAGTGAGGACTCCTGCATTTTCACTAAAAGATAAAACTGTAGCGTTTGTCTTTTTTTTAATTTTTTTTTTAACTTAGCTATTTGATGTGAGAAGCCACTGGCCCCTAGGTATTTTCACATTATAGAAATTGGCCCCCATTCAAAAAAGTTTGGAAACCCCTACATAATCATGAGCCAGGTACTGGCATATAAGGTCACTGACCGAATGTTACCATATGAAGAGTTTGGAGTGACAGTGTGATACATATAAACATTTGGTAAGGCAAATTTTGGAAGGCTGTGATCACAACTAGTAGAGGATAAAGAAGGAGGAAGACCCCATAAGGTGAATGGGTCACAAAATAAAGGACTTTCCCCTGGAGACCGAGTGAACTTTGAGTGAACTTTGAACCAATTTAAGGTACATCTTCACCATGTTTTTTTTTCGTAAACCCAATCACAGATTTTACTCATCTAAGCCAAAGACCCCAACCATTTTTCTTACCTATCTACAGTAACCTCACTTGTCTAAAAATAACCTACATAACTTTAGTTTAAGTATGTAAACTAATGTGAATTCATTCATTCTTAGAACCCCAGTTTGTAGGCAAAATTATAAGAACCAGTATATGAGGATATAGTGCATAGAAGTTATTTTCGTAACATAAAATAAGTGAGGTTGCCTGTTGTAGCATAGCATTTATCTTAATTTAGCATATATTTGTTTTAAATCAGTATATTGATAAAATATATCTTGAGCATTTTGAGTATATTTGAATATTGGAATATTGAATATTTTAACAAGTAATTATTGTTATCACTAGATATCATCATAAGTTACAGGAGGCTGATTTTTTTAAAAAAAATTTTTTTCCTAACTGTAGATGAAGAAAAAAGGACTGGATCACACTCCCTAGTAAACCTTTCTCTGGCCTATGATTTACGGGCAGAGAGATCCTGTTCTCTTCTGACTCCAAGAAGTTGCAGAGTCTTTGAGCTATGGTTCTCGAGGTGAAACAAGGCTCTCATATTTGGAAAAACAATCTGTCCTCAGTTTAACCGCTGTGTCTGGTTGAAAGTGTACTAAATATGGAGGGGGTACAGCTAATGTGAAACAGTCTCATAGTAAGAGTGATTAAAGTATAACATGAAGGTAAACCTTTAAAAGCTTTCTCCTGATAAATAGATAAAAAATAAAAAAATAAAAAGGTTTCTTCAATAAATCACTTTGCTGTTAAAAAGTTATTCGCTTTACCAGAGGCTATATAAGTCCTTCCAGCAACCTGACAGCACATGAGCACTTTACTTCAGGAGAAACGACTGTGTTACCTGACGTCATTTGCACTAAAGTAAGGTATGCTTCCCATAAACTTCAACACAGGTAGTTTGTTGCACTTGGACAAAGTTTTTCTTTGTAAAAAATCCATATCAAATATTATTAAATTGAGGTTTGCCCCTGTTGCTTCTTGTTTGTGTGTTCCTACATTTTTAATTGGATTAAAAAAATATTGAAGGGAGTGGCAGTTTAGATTTTGGCTGTGTATTGATTGTGCTTTATGGTTGTGGGTTACTCTGAGGCTAAAGAACATTAAGTAGTTCAGCTGAAATGTAATTGTAGCTATATATTTAGATAAGATGTATCACTCTGTTTATACTTTCAGTCCGTGGTGCTTAGTGCACTCTCACTGTAACAGTGAAACTTTATCTCCTTCCCCCACTAATGCTCATTACGATGTACATATTGCATATTGTCTTGCCAGAACTGGAACTGTACTGATGCAGACACATGTAATGGCTTTGCTCCCAGCTAGTCTCATGAACCACATTTCCATTTCAAAATAAAAAGCTGCCAGAGGTCATTACAAATAATGTCCTTACTGAACAAATACTGTGCTTCTGAGTGAAGTTCTGTCTTTGTCAGGCAATGTTTGATATTCATGGCTGAGCGACTAATGATCACAAACCCAATTCAGAAGTAGGAGTCAGATCAAATGTATCTCACCATAGTTGCATGTTTAATATCGCGTGTATACCTAAAGCCACTAAGGAATATCAAGTACATGAGCTTTACTAATGAGAAAGCCAGTGATGGAAGATTCACAAACACATGCAAACATCATTGGTGCAGTTTCCCAAGACAGTAAAATATCACTGGCACTGGAAAGTGTTGAAGGAAGGCCAAACATATTGGGTCTGCTAAATCAACATCAAGATAGCCAACAACCGATCTAAGAGATAGAAAAATAAGGAACAAATTGAGGGTTTTGCATGCATTTGATTTTTAAAAATTGTTATAAACGTTATTTAGATGTAAATATCTTTTTGTAGTCAATGATTTGATTTTTTTAAAGGATGCAGAATACATAAAAATGTGGAAAACAGAAGCCAGCATCGAAATACATTTACTCCATCAAAGCATCCCTATGAGAGAAAAGATGCTGTAATTATCATCATGACTGACAAAGTTGCATGTGTGAAGAGTGTTGAAGAAAGCATGATTAATGACCTCCACTTGTACCCTGAATGCATGGTAATAACATGGCTTAGCATAATGTTTTTGTTTTTTTGCCAACATCATATGCAGTATGATACTTTAAAGGGAATTTGTTTAAAGGTCCAGTGTGTATGACTTAGGGGTATATATTAACAGAATTGGAAAAAATATAATTTTATTTAGTGTTTAATTATGTAAAAATAAGAATAAGCCATTTATATCTACATAGGGAGTGTGTCTTTGTTTACCTAGATTACATCGTTGCCTTGCCATGGACTGCCATGTTTCTACAGTGGCCTAGGGCAGACAAACCAAACACTGGGTCTGAATACGGCAAATAATGTCTGCAGTTTTTTGTTTGTTTGTTTGTTTGTTTAGTAAGCAGACCCTCCGAAAAACACAGATTTTTGACCTGAAACTAATTTTTTTAAGCGCTTTTACAGGTTTAACTCACTCGTTTCATTTGTTTTGGAGACAAGGAAACCTTGGCAGATAATTTGGCTCCTGGTAAAAAAACAATGTCTAGATCTTAAGTCATCGGTGAAAAA
Organism: Plectropomus leopardus; assembly: GCF_026936395.1. NCBI lineage: Eukaryota > Metazoa > Chordata > Actinopteri > Perciformes > Serranidae > Plectropomus > Plectropomus leopardus. The sequence goes on from NC_142181.1 coordinate 28,241,271, forward strand.
AGGTTAACAAAGATTTGGAGCATGAAGGGTGAAACTGCTTTTTTTTCAGTGTTTTATCAGTTTACCTGATCTGTTTGTTTTAGAAAGAAAGGGGCCCTTTGTGGATAATTTAGCCCCCAGTATAAACCTCCTGAACATTAATGCTAAAGGACTTCTAACTGGGAGAAGTTTTAGCTGGTTGCAATGTGTAAATCCCCCTGAATCTTACACACTGTACTTTTAAAGACAATAATTCAGAATTAAACAATTTTGTCATGATACCAATATCAACATTAAGATAAACTTTCTGGTGAGATTTCTCCATTTTGGTTTTGGCCATATCCTGTTTTTGATGCTAGATGGATAATATCATAAAGAATAGTCAAACAAGGTCAAATAAATGTAGTTACTTGTGTAACATAACCCACAATCAAGGAGAGAAGCCCATAAAAATCTTACTGTAGTGAAAATCTCACCACTTGCCTCAACACATCATGACTTACAGCACTCTTGGCTCAGTTTCAAGTGTAGAAAATGGAGATGTGTTCAGCATGCCAGCACAGATAGAGGAATTCATCAGCTGTGTGTAGGTGTGGCTCTGCTATATTATTATATCTCAAGGCTTTCAGAGTCTGAAAAACTTGGCATTTAAACATGTAATAAATTCTGGGTAATGATGCATGAATAACATGTCAGGATGTAGTGTTGAGGTCAACCCTTGACTCCAAAATCATGGTGTAAATTACTGTAAAAATATACCTGTTTTAAGACACATATTTGGTTTTAGCTGTTTATTGATGCACAGTCATGGGGCTCTGGAGCTCCTTATCCATTTTCAAATACCCGTAAAATGATTTAAAAAGTTTTCTTTACCACTGTTAAGTAAATCAACTCATTTATGATCATCTTCTTGGATGTTAATATCTCCTTGAATTTTCCAAAGAGGCTCAAAGTTTGATCAAAGTCCCCCTCCAGTCAAAACATTTAATTTGCTGATTGTAGCTTGGGATGTTTGACCTGTACTGTGCAAGATGATGTATGTGCAACGTTTGAAACTTGAAGGCTGTTTTCAACTTGATCTGCCGAAGGGGGAAAGTTCATCTTTGTGTTTATCTCAAATCTGAGTCTCAGGCATGTACATACGGGCAGGATTTTGTATAATCACAAAATGTTTGGCAGTTAATCAGAGTCCAAGTTGCAGTTTCCAGTGATGTATTGAGCAAACTCAAAGTGTCTGGGGCATTTAGACCATTGAGTCAAGAAGGAGACATCTTGTATAGAGCAGTTAAGGCCCAGACATGCCAAACCATTGTTAAAAACCCGGTGTGCTGCCTCTGTCTCGCCTAAAATTGCACATAAATAAACTGCGAACACTTCAACCAATGACCAACTGGCACATACGTTTTGTGCCTATGTGAGAGGAAATAACACTCCATACCAGCAGGTGGTCTGTATTCATCATTCAAAAATAGGAAATTGGAGACCAACAGGATGGATTCAAGATGCTAGTCAGCCTGTTAGCACATAAACAACACAACCCGCTGTTGAAAGAATTCCCAACATCAATAATTACGGACCATTTAAGCTAGGAAGAGCTCATTGGCTAAAAACAGAATCTTACCTAATAGAACAAGTTTGTTTCAATCTCACTCCCTCTTAACTTTAGTTGCTTGTTTGCTTTCCTCACATCCAAACTGCTAATCAGAGTGATGCCATCTACCAATGAATCATCTGAAAAAATGGCAGACTAGTGCCAACAGTGAGGGACATGCTACAAAAACTCACCGAAGGCCCAACAATGACCGATGGCTTAGCGTAAATCATCTTGTTTATTATGAACCTCTTGAATGTTAACATCTCTTTGAATTTTCCATCAAGACTCAAAGTTTAATTTAAGTCTCCCGCCAGTCAAAACATTTAAATTGCTTTACTGGGATGTTTGACCTTTTATGTTCAGAGTGATGTATGTGCAGAGTTTGCTCTCCTCTTTGCTTCCTCAACGTCAAACACCTTTATACACCTTCAGACACACCACCAATGTCCACGTAAGGCACATTAACTACATTACACAATATGAAACAAAACAAGGAACAATTACTGTGTGTGCCTCTGGGACCACATGTAGAATTTCGTCACTCTGGAGTTGTACATTTGTTGTCTGCAGCAGGTCTGCAGCCATGTTGCTCTTACCAACAATGCTACTGACCTATGACCTCACCAGATGACATCACATTTCCCACAATGCCATCATCTACACTGGGTGATGTTACTCTCTGCATTTTGTTAAAACCTTACATGACAAGCAATATATTTTCTGACCAGCATTTTTTAAGTACCTCTGAGACACATTTTTATCATTTGTTTTTATCTTTTTAACACCTCTTTTATCACATTTTCAATGCTTTTTAAAAAAAAAAACTTTATGAACTTAAAGGTAATGAATTTATAACTTAAAGACATAAAAAACACATCAATAAAACTGTCTCTGAAACAGTTACAAGGATTGTGTGTCATCACAAAAAGTTTGGCAGCCAATCAAAGTCCAACATGCAATTTACAGGGAAGTGCTGTGCAAACTCAAAACGTGCAGAGAATATATATCGCCATTCTGTCCAGCAGGAGACATCTTGTAGACAACAGTTAAGGCCAGACACACCAAAATCACATCTACAATACAAAGGCATACTGTTGCATCACCTCATTGTTGCCTGTTTTTCAGCCCAAAAGTTGCACTAGAACACATCCCAAAGCATGTACATTCTGCACCTGCATTAGACGAAAGCAAGCGGTGGTAATAATTCAAAAAGGGAGACCTTAGACTGACAGGAAAGACTCAAGACACTAGTTGGCCTGGTAGGACATTAACAACACAACCTGATGTTGAAAGAACAAAGGATATTTACTATGTGCCAGCGAACAATAACACAAAAAATAATGACCCATTTCTTTTAAAGAGCTTAATAGCTAGAAATAGAATCTTACCTATAATAAAGAAGGTTTGTTTTGATTTCACTTCTTCTTGACTTATGTCAAGTTAAGTTTGCTTTCCTCACTTCCTTTTCTCTTCTTGTGTGCTGTGCTCAACTGCCAATCAGAGTGATTTCATCTGCCTATGGGCTCTGCAGTGTCTGACGCCGATTGAACATGCTGAGCCAGCCAAAAAAACAAAAAAGGGCTGAATAGTGCCATCAGTGAGGGACACACTGCAAAAACTAAGGTGACAGATGCTTAACCGATTAGTGTGTTGGGGCCCTTTAGACTTTTGTAATTGATTGACTCTGGATTATGTAGATGTAGAGGGAGTAGATGTGATTTTTAGAGTTGTCAAGCAGGCAGTTGTACATTTTTTAATGTAAAAGCAAATCTGATACAAATATTATCCAAAGCAGAGTATTACATAGCTAAACAAGTCTTTTTTTCAATGCTGTTTGAACTCCTCATGTTTCATTCTGTCTGGTTCTAATGATTGAAATATTAATTTCCAGTATTGTATCACATGGAAAACTCAAAATATCACGTGTATCATTTTGCACACATTTTCCAGTAATTTAGTTTGACTAGTTTCTTTGAAGACTCTGCCTTAAATTCAAAATAAACCTCTGTGGGTTGAACTATGCTCGACAACATGAATATGTGATGATGGACTTGCTGCAGTCCACGGGGATGATGAGTTTAGGTCAGGCGTGGCCTTAATGGAAACAAAAATCTGCTTCTTTCACTTTAAGTTTTATTCCAGAAAAAACAATTTACACCGAGTTTCTTTAGAAAATTCCTCCATGTGTAATAAACTGTAAATCAATAATTCAATGAGTTAGCTTCAATAGAATATTACACTGTTCATATTTTTGATTGCAACTGTGAACTTTGTTTTCCTGCAGTGACGAAGAAACACTGAGCCAAGTCTCAGACCATCCCACTACCAATGGCTGGACAGAGAGGAAATGATAGACTGGAAATCTGGACCGTGAAAGCACAGGGAATCCCGTCTACGTGGCTCCTGACTCCCAGAAACTGCTGGAGGAGGGGAGGGGGAATGTTGTTGGCACCAGCTAACTGATCTTGAAGGAAAAGAGTGAAATATGGCCTTCCAACTCCTGTGACCAGCAGCAAAAACAAAACTATTATATGTAGCCTGTATGAACAGTGATAATAGTGTGAACCTGTGCACTAATGGCTTCATTATGAAGTAATGTGCAGTGGATAGTTTTCAATATCATTCCCCGAGGGACCATAATTCAGAGTTTCCTTGGCTCCCTGCTGTGCAAATGTGTTCATAAATCCATGCAGATGCATTGTAACTTAAAAAAGCACAAAATACTTGAACTGAAAATAAGGAAGCCCAAGGGGAACATTTTTTTTTTTTTTTACAACTGGTTTAGGTCACAGAATAAATAATTAAATAACTTTGTAAAATTTGTAAATAGAGCCATCTAGCTCTAAAGTTGGGGGACTCTGAAACAGCAAAGGGAACTGGTCAGAATTAATGCCACACAGGGCAAGATACCCAAACTTTTAGTCCAAGCGCCAAGAATGCATTATCCTTCATTTCCCACAATGCAACTTGCTTGAATCTTGGCTCGAAGCCTCCCCTAATGCAATGTGTTTTTCATCCATGCCCAAAAAAATAGCTACACAAAATAGTGATAAAGTATAGGTCAAAATACAAGGGTTCGAAAGGATTTTTCTCTCTAAATATATCTATTTTATTAAAACAGCGGCTAAAACAAAGTCTACTTTGTTCTACCGTCATCATATTAGTTATTAATCTTACATATATAGACAGCAACATAATCTCATCGCTATGCATCCTGCAGAATACTGTGTTTAAAAAAAGAAAAAACAGTATTTTAAAAAGCCTGTGGCTTTCTTTCATTCACTTCCAAAACAAATACACAGCAAGCCAGATCAAGATTTCTAGGAGGCGGTGAGGCTCATGGAAACAGGACTACCCCCTCATGTGGCGCCAAAATCAACACAAAATAAAACTTTCTTTAGTTGCTTTAACTGGTTGTTTGCTGTGCTTTTACAACTGTGCTGTACTGTACAACAATATGAATTTGTAATAACCATAACCTATTTGCAATCATAATCATGGATAGATTACTGAACACGCCAACCAGACACATGCCCAGTGGCCCAAGGTGTCAGGGGAACTTTGAACTTCACCTGGAACTGCAGAGACATGAACTAACTACTAAAACTGGCAAAACAACCACAAATAAAGACATAACAAACACAAAGATACACAAAATGACTACTAAGTGACACAACATGACCAAAAGAGACACCAAACTACTTCAAAGAGCCAAAATTACCTTAATAAGACAAATAATTATTCCAAAGCGGCAGGGGCCCTTCTGTGCGGAGTTAGTTCTCCCCGTGTCTGCGTGGGTTCTCTCCAGGGTCTCCGGCTTTCTCCCACAGTCCAAAGACATGCTGGTCAGGTTTATTGGTGACTCTAAAATGCCCTTAGGTGTGACTGTGAGCGTGAATGGTTGTCTGTCTATATGTGTCAGCCCTGTGATAGTCTGGCGACCTGTCCACGGTGTACCCCGCCTTCCCCCCGATGACAGCTGGGATTGGCTCCAGCCCCCTGTGACCCTTAGGAGGACAAGTGGTTATGGAAAATGAATGAATGAATGAATGATTCCAAAGCGACATAACACGACCAAAAAAAGACACAAAGCTACTTCAAAAAGATCCACAAGGAGATACAAAATGACCAAAAGAGACCACAAATTACTCCAAAAAGTCAAAAAATAACAAGAAGGAGACACAGAATATCCACAAAGCCACAAAAAAGTTGCAAAACAACTGCAAAGAGGGAGCGCCTGGTGGCTCAGTTGGTAGAGCGGGCACCCAATGTACAGAGGCTATGTCCTCGCCACAGCGGCCGCGGGTTCGATTTGCCGAAACCCTTTGCTGCATGTCAACCCCTCTCTTTCCCCCTTTTATACTATAGCTGTCCTATCACCAATAAAGGTAAAAAAAAGGCAAAACAACTCCAAAGAGATGCAAAAACACAAAGTCTGTGTCTTGCTGATGGAGAGGTGGTTGGACCTTTTCCATCTGTGCCCATAAACCCAGTGTCTCATTATCGGCCCATGATCTTAACCATATTGTAGCTGTCGTGTACAGTTACTGTAGAAACAGAGCATTGTTAAACATTTGCACTGAATATATTGTGGGGTTTTGCAGTATCATCCAATACTGACAGTCTTGGCAAAAGGTTTAGCACTCCTTGTGACAAATACAATGATTTCAATGTGTAAAATCAGTGGAGTGCTTCTTTTTTGACTTCCTTTTTAACTACTTCCTTAACAGTTTATAGGTAAAAGGTAAAAGTTGCAGTTAATTATATTCTGAGAAGGAGTTACATCATTAACTGGTGTGACTTTACACCGTTTGGATACTGTACACACTTGAACACTACGCTACATGTCCTCCTTTAGCAAAGTGGAAAACGCCTGGACATTTTCCATACTGGGTAAGTCGTGAAAAAACACAGATGAAGCCAAACCAGCGCATGGTCGGTTTGTGATACTGTCCAATTAAACCGTTTCCCAATAATAGTGAATATTCTCCAAGCTGTCACTTGAGCCAAGAGTGCTCAAGTCGGTATCCAGTAAAAATAAAGTGTGTTATGACACGAGTATCTAATATATGTGTTATATAGGAGGATGGTGCTCCAGAGGAAAGCAGAATACTTATTTTAATGTTACACTAGACTTTAAAATTCCAATTTAGTGACCACATTCTTCTTGGAAGCACTTAAGCTGCACTGAAAACACTTCCCAACTCTTGAACTTGTTTCTAAGTTGAAAAGGACAAAGAATCTGTAAATATTAATACCAGACTCTCATTTGATTTTGCAGAAATTACCTATAGCTGACATACAACAATAGCATAATCAACAAACTGTTCTCTGTCTCCTTCATATTGTTGCGGGGTTCTGAAATAGTTAAAATCCTCATTGTGTCATGCAAGCTGTCCTGCAAGCCAGGGCTCATGATAAGTAAGGCATTTCACAGTATTTGCGTTGGCCCAGGTAATAAAAGATGTTGAACCTGAAGGCGATAAATTGCTACAAACATGAATGATTTGAACTTCGTATCCTCATGTGTCCCTTCGTCAGCACGCAGGAGCTGCTTGCTTCCAGGTTGTAATTCAAAACAAGGCACCAGGTCAAATGTACAACTGCACTGCATGTTGTGTAGAAATGCATAAATGGCGACAAAATAGGAGTGGAAACGGGACTGATACCCTGTCAGTGATGTGCTTGCATTGATGCTGGAATGTGATATTTGTCAGTACTAAGATAATAATCCAAATACTGAACATTACAGTTCGTACTATCAGAGGACTTTATATCTTTTCATAAGAATTTAATATTACAAAATCTCGCCCATCCATGTGTCTGTGTTGGAGGAACTTCTTGGGAAGTTGTTGTTGATCCCTCTTGTGACTTGAGCCAGCCATGGAATTTGGGAAAAAAACACGAGCATGCAGCTGGTCAAACCGTATTGTTTTTCGTAATCTGACTGGGCGCAATGTTAAGATGCTGAAATCTAGCAAAGCACTGAGAGAGTGCATTTATTTGAAACCTCCCAGCGACATCTTTAAAAGAAGTTGAAGGCAGAAGAGCCTTGAGTTGGAAAGTACAGTTTGTGGAAGAAGATGAGGAGGGAAAAAGTGAATTATTTATGGATCGAAGGCTCAGTTTCAGGAAACATTGATCTCTGCCACAATTTCTTTTGAAAGGTACAAAAGACCCTGTCAAGCACTTAATTCATCATTTCCATGGCATTAGGGGTACAGGAAACACTAAAATGACAAATACTTTTATAGCTACATGTTGCATAATGCATTATAAATCACAGCATGCTCAATACAGGTTTGTAAATTTAAAAAAAGAGAGAAATCTAATTATTCAGCCGTTTAAAACCGTAGCAAACTTGCCCAATTTCTTTCAAAACAGGGGAGGAAGGCAATGAGCAATTTAAAAAATTGCAGCAAATTAGTAATTTTTGCAAAAAAATTACCCAAAAATTAGCAAAACAAAAGAAAAGTGAAAAACAAAAAGAAACAAGGAAATGACCTCAAAAGTGCCTAAATTCAAAAATATTATAAATTCTGAAAGTGATTTTGAATATATAACTCTAATAATCATAAAAACAGTAATATTTGTGATCTAATAATTACTGGGCATTCTCCTTTTTATATTAATTCAATTTCTTTTCTTTTTTTTTTTTTTTTTTACCAATTTTACATTTTGCTCATTGCTTTTTTCCCCATGTTTTTGAACAGGATTTAACATTTTTGCTCAGATTTCAAAGGTTTAAATACTTGTGAAAGGCGCCTGAATGCAGCAAAAGAAAAAGTGATATCCATCCAGATTTCAAAAGGTTAAGCAACATGAAATAGGGTTGTACTTGATACAACTATGTACTGTGCAAGCATCCTTTTTTTTTAGGTTCAGGTGAAACAGCACATAAATATTTACCATATCAAAAGCATAAAACTGATAGACCTGACCTAAATTCACAGGTTTGCCAAACCTCTGAATTACCACCCACATCTCACATGTTGTTGAGCAGTTTGACCATTCAGTGTGGATACCAGGAAAAGTCATAGGTGCCATGTGAATTACACAGAATTTTAGTCAGGCATCAGGAAAGAGTCCGAAAATAGATTTCTCTTGAAATATGGTCCATTAAATTACTGCTTCCGTGTGGCAATAGTCCAGTGAATTTCAAACTTGTTACAGATACTGCGGCATTGAATTGAACACTTGAGGTTTGGTGGTTGAAGCAATAGAGGAGGCTATTGTGAATAATTTTTGTTTATGTATTGTGTCACAAGTTGACTTTGGCAGACGTGGGCCCTTGAAAGGGAATATGGAGCAGTTTGTGGGTAAATAAAGGGATAATTTTTTTTTTTTGTCTGACTCAAGATATTATTTAATCCACATGTGCTTTTTATTGCTTTTTACATAATTATCTATACTGGAGCCAAATGCTTGCTATTTTGGTCCTGCATGGAGTAACATAAAACATGACTGTCTGTTTCTCACAGAAGAGGAACATTGAATCCATCTGAATGCCGCATAAATGTTTACATCAAAGAGATCTTGATCTATTTAGTGTACACCCATGTGAAAATATGAATATGATACAATGTGAAATATTTACTGTTTTGGAAAGGCTCAGAAGCCATAGTTTCCCTAATAATAAAGCTCATAATCAGTATTCTTAGTATTATTTCTATGTGATTATAGCATCTTTGGATTTATTTAATTTGTTGAAAAAAAGTAAGGCACCACTGATAAAATTTTCACTATTAGGCAGTTGCAACCACACTTAAATGTTCAGTTAGCCCCTATGTTGTTTTCCTTAAGGTTGGTGTGAAGTTTTAACATGTTTTTGGTAATTTTGTCTCAGTGGATTGTATGAAGGATATGGTAAAGGAGGCATGAACATCATTTTACACAGATAGATGTAGACATTAGGTGGCTGTTGGCAACATGTTGAAGTATCCTTGAGCAAGATACTGAACCGCAAATTGCTCCTGATGCTGCGTCATCAGAGAGCGTGTGAATGATTACTGAGTAGCAGGTGGCACCTCGGCCACCAGTGTGTGATTGTGTGTGTGAATGGGTGAATGTGACGTGTAGTGTGAAAGCACTTTGAGTGGCCAATACGACTAGAAAAGTGCTATATAAGTACAGTGCATTTACCATTAGCAGCATAAGAAAAAAAATAATGTGAGCCATGTTTGGAAAAAAGTTTGTTGTATTTATCTGAATGTATTAATTTGTTACCATTTCTATCACATTTTGAACTGTGATAAGAATTTAACCCTTTGAAACCTGGAGAGACATCACTTTTACTCTGCTGCTTTCAGACACCTCACAAGTACATAAACCTTTGAGCATTGAGCGAATTAGTGCAATTTCTTAAAAAAAAAAAAAAAAAAAAAAGACAGTGATTTAAGAAAATTTCCATGAATTACAAGAAATTAGAAAATTGTTTAAAAAAGCTAGGGGAAAACGGTGAGGAAAAAAAAGAAAAAGTCAGGGAAAAACTTTTAAAAAAACTGTCATAACTACATATTTAAAATGTATGTATGTTAAATAATTAATATATTTTAAGCACTTTTTCCAGGTAATTTCCCCCTCCTTCCTTTTTTAAATCAATCTATTTATTTATGTTTTATTTGACTTATTTACAGGTATTTTCTACTAATTTCTTGCTAATGTTTGGGTCGTTTCTTTTTTTTTTTTTGTTGCTGATGGCCTTCTTCACATGTTTTTGAAAGATATCAAGCTGATTTGCTCAGGATTTAAAGGGTTAATTTTGTAAAATACTGACAGTTTTTTCAGACTATATGCAGAGTTCACTATGCCAGATTTGTTCTTAAATACATATTGTATTGTGTTCTTTAATATATAAATTGAAAGCTTTCAACAGTGATAGAGACAAAAGCTGACAGGTGCTTATGAAGACGTCCAAGTGAAATCTGTTCTTTTTTAATTAATTCATCCTGGGGATGAACCTTTAATCTTCCTCTCATGCATCATTCTAGCAGCCCAAATATTATGTAACATCTTGGTGTTCATGAGTGGAAACAGTCAGACAAAATCCAAAGACTGCATGTTTTGGACATAGCCATAAGATGGAACATGCCTTGGATAACTGGCTTTATTATGATAAATAATTATAGCTGGGGTTTAATTTTGAATTAAATAAAATGCTACCCAAAAAGATTCTAGTGTGGAAATACATTATACACCGATAGAAAGAAATGCATTTAGCCACGTAGCATTAGTAAAAATAAAGCGCTTGGTAAAAGATGTTCAATAAACTGTCTGATTTAAATATAGAGGATTATTTATTGGGCTCCATTTATGTCGCTCTGGCAGTTCTTCCTGGCAGTCTGTCAGAGCATGACAAGTTATGTAACTTTTGAATCTGCTTCTCTGTATGACACATACCCCAGAGATGGAAAAACAGAAGTCACTGCGCTCTATAGAGCCTTATCACCGTGTAAAATGTTAAAATATGAAATTAACTTATAGTATTAGGCTTAATAATGTGAGTTAGGATGGTGTAACAGCTCATATGATAATAAACCTGATAACAGCCCTGCAAATACTTAGATGTGCATGATTCACTTCTTAGAACAGTAAACTTGACTGTTGCAGTCTGTATTTCTGAGAACTAATATTTCCTCAGTGACTCTATCAGCCACTCAGAAACAACAACACTGACAGAATACGGTGTCTTCTAATGAAAAATTGTAAATTCACATTTTTACACAAAAGTAAGACAAATTAGAGCTGACACAAAAGGGATCTAATGATGTCTAATCCTTTTACTAGATGTCTAGTGAAAAAGTGATACATTACAGTGGATTTTTTCGAGAAATAGGAGCAGACCTACAGGCTGGAAAGTTTTTTGAAAGATAAAAATCTTGGTGTCTGAGGTCTGTCTCACAAAATCACAGTCATGAAGCCTTCATAAAACCTAATACCAGTTATACCTGGGCCCACAAAGTTGGTTACCTGGCTCTGGTAGTATACTTTCCAAACCAGCTATATGAGCATTCATATTAGTAAAGTGGGATTAACAAAAAACACACACACACAAAATTAGCCCAAGACAGGCTTGATAAAGCAAAAACTTAGTTAGTTTTTATTAGTACTGATAAGCTACTGTTAAAGAATGTTCAAAGCCCTGCAGATAGTCATTTTGTGTTACAGAACAATGAAAGCGGGGCTTAATTCACATTTTAGCAAATAAAATAGATTTGTAACTTAGTCGTTTGGAAGTTCCCCTGTTGATTCAGATAATTTGCTATGGTTTGGCAGTCATGCAAGGTAAAGAAGTACTCCTCTGACCTGGAACTGCCACTCAGAACTCAGTAGGAGGATATAGATTCATGTTGGCTTCAGTATCAGTAAATTTTAAATTGCGTTTTTGCTTGGGTACATAATGTTCAGTTGTACTCCACTCATGTAGATATGAAGACAGATTTTATTGAGCCAGGTCTATGCTCGATGGCATTACAGTGGAGACTCATTCAATACTCAGCACACAACGGCCGTGCCAGGAACATGTCAGCTATTTGGAGTTACTGATGCATCCAAATGACGAGTCACTTTCACACAGCTGCATCCAAGGCATTCAAAGACATGCACATTTACTGGGCCAGAGAGTTCTGCTGGTATGCTTATATGAGTGATTTGGGGCAATTAAACAGAGACAGAAGCCTTGTTTGAACTCCAGATTTTGTAGTTCACATGGGGTATACTTGTATATTCCATCAAAATGATCATACTCATGATACTTATATGCAAATGTAAACTTCTTGCATGTTGAAGACTGATGAGATTATTAAATTATTAATTTGCTTTGGTGACACCTGCATGCCTAAAACAGATATTTAATTACTGAATTCTTGAACACTCTTTTCTAATCTGTCTGGCCTATTTTTTTAAATACAGAAATTAATGCAATTCTATCATAAAACAAACAACAAAAGCCTGACAGACGAGTTAGAGCTCATTTGGCATACAGATACTGTATTTGAATTTGCTGCCTGCATAGTTTGACTTAAGGATGAGCAGACAGCTGCCTGTTGGTGATAGTGACAAGCAGTGGAAACTGTCAAGTGAAATTTGAATCTGTTGTTGGTGATACCAGCAGTCTCATAAATGACTTAATAATTGATTGGGAGTTCACTGCTGAGTAAATTGTGGAAAATCCAAAACCGAATGGAAAAGCAATATGACCCTCCAGCAGATGTTTTCTCAATTTCCAGACAATGTTGTAAATGTATAAAATATTGCCTGCTGTGTGTCTGGCTGCAGAATGTATTCACTCCTTCTGTAGCAACATTTGCATGTTACTGTAGCAGTTTGCTTAAATAGTTACTTAATGTCTGCTGCCTGATGTAAATGTGACTGATACAGTTCATACATCATCAGGGATTTTAGCGAAGGGGAAAATATTATATAAACAAACAGATGGTTAAATGATTCATTTTGGTCATGGAGACTTGGTTCCCAGCCAACCTCCAGCATAACAGTGCCTCTCCTTCCGTCTTTACATTGAAAAATAGCCACGCAACATCAATATTTCCTTTTTATCAAGATGTACGAAGAATTTGGCATGCAGATTTACGTATACCAGCAAGATACTGAACTGAGCAACTTAATGTATGTTGTCGTGACATGCATTCAGTAACAAAGTCTGTCAGCTTTGTGTTTTAATCAGATATGTTCAGTGACCCTTTTGGTATGGTGTTAAATAAGCAAGCACCTTGTTGAAACAGCAGTGTATGAGGATATGTTCATTTATGCATCAAGGTACAGAATTTAAGGCTACATTCTATTTTTTACCTTCTATTTTCTTTTTTCTTTTTTTTCTTGTTTGGTTGGCAGGCAAGTTATTATTTTGGTTGTCCACAGTCCACTGAACAGATAGAGTCATTCTCTTTAAATGTCATTTTATTTTTACTTTAAAAAGCAGCATTTTAATGGCATCACAATAACAACCCCCCCTCTTCAAATGATGGTGCACTAGCTTCCTGACCCATAAGCCTTTTGTTGCATACAGTTAACTATTTTTAATATAAAATCACAGATGAACAAAAAAAAATGCTTTTTAAATTTTGTTAGTGTTTTTGTATGTTGCAAGAGTTTGTATTTGTATTTTGGCAGTCACTCAGATTTTTACCCCTTTTACTCCAGCCAAGAAACCATAAACTGTACTGAGGAGTTTTGCACATGAACCGAATAACAGAAGAGGCAAGGCCCAAGTGCCTGTACGCAACAGCTCACAATATGTCCCTGCAGCTTCAGGGCAAATATTTTAACTAGCTGTATTGTCTCAAACACGGGTTTAAATATGATTCATCCTTCTGATAATCATATAGCAATGTCTTAAGTTTTGTTCATTTCATAATACCCACTGTAAATAAAATTATAACCACTGATATTGAAGTTAAAATGAACAATTTATTTGTTTTCAAGTTTATTGTTGACAGTTGTTTTCAAACTGTCTGCAAAAGAATAGAAAAAAAATAAAAGGAGAGTTATCTTGCACATTAAACCCGTTTATTTCATATTTTAGATAATGTATTCTTGGAAGTTTCCAAAAGTGGACTGCCATGCTCCCTCTTAAACATACAGAAAAATAACTGATCCATTAAAAAGGATGACTCAGAATCTTTACAGCCTAATTTAAAGACCTCATATTTGGAAACAGAAAATGCAGATGATAATTAGATTTGACATTTGATATTTTAGATTCTATTTTATGACCCAATATTAACAAAGTTCAACAAATATAATAGAAACTACTCAGTCTATACAGATGCCCTTTTCAAATTGGCATATGTATGCAAAAAACTGCACTTTATTAGATGTTAAAAAAAACAGAAATGAGTAAAAACCCTGCAGTTGGATACATTGCTCCAAATGACAAAAGCATCAACAAAACTTACATGAAATCCTAAGCGCCTTACAAGCCACAGAAAAAAAGAATGTAACAGTAAAAATCTGAAAACACATCATTATTTCTTTTTCAATCTTTATCATGCTGAGATTTATAAATCTTCCCCAACAGCTACTAAAATATCCTTATTTAAACTTTCACCTCCAGCAGAGTCATGGAGAAGTTTAGATCTGAAATGTTTTTATTGCTACTCTAATGGCTTGGATTTTATTGCTACCCTAACTTGCTCTGTGTCTTTGATGTCATGCCAAAATGTTAATTTGAACACTGTTTACGTACACTGAACTCATTTCAGACGTTGCACACTCATAAGAGATATACATTCAAAGCACCATTAAATTGTTTATGAGAATGGTTTTATTTTGGTCAATTATACCTTTTACAGTATATCTGGAATCACTGACATTTTAAGTGTAACCCCTTTATAAATCACCAGATTGATCCTCCAGGTGTGGTGTCAGTCTCTGCCTTTACTAAGTTGATATTTTCATCCGTCCATGCTCAGTCCCTTCCCCGCCTTCTGCTGCCAGCTGGTAAAAAAACAAAAAGGTTAGAACCATAAATACGAGTGAGTCAGCCAATACGTACTGAAGTTTGGTGTCGAGGCTCTGATCTCATCATTCCCCACAAAGAAATACCAAGCTCAGCTCAGCACAGCAGGAATGGGGATTGATGATAATAACTGTACCCATACAGTGATGTATGGACTCAGAGCCTACAGGTACAGTACTTTGCAAAAGTCTGAGGCCACCTTAAGCTCTGTTACTTTAGCAAGATTAAAATGATCATACATATTTATTTCTCAGTAGTCCCTTTACTAACATACAGCCAGAACATACAGGAAATATGTATACAGTATTAAAAACGTGAATATTTTAAGAATAAAAAACTTCAACAGGCTAGAATTTCAAGTATTATATAGTATATAGTATATATAGTAGTATGACCTCCATATCCTCTTAGTGTGTCTTGAACTCTCTTGTGCAGAACATGAGATTGATAATCAAATCCTCTGGTGTATATACACCAGACTGCATTCAAGGCATGTCCAAAGCGCAGTATTGATTGTCTGAGCAACCTTTTGTTATGGTTTTACAATTTCATGTTTCACACATGTTGACTTCAGTCTGATGAAGCCATTTTGTTCTGACATTTTTGGTGTTTTCATGCATTGTACATGTTCTCTGTATTTTTTTCTGTATCTTTACAAGTAGACTGAGAAATAACAATATATAACTCCATATCAACTTTGCTAAAACAACAAAACTATGGTAGCCTAAGACTTGTGCACAGTACTGTAAATGTTTCAGTGGAATTGGGGCTCATGAAATGCTTCATGAACAGCAGCCGCTGTGGCATTAGTACCAAGTGTCAGCATAGCTTTCACATGAATATTGTCGCAGCAAGCGTGGCAGCAAAAGAGTGAGTAGTGCACAGTCGGCTTAGAGGAATAGGTTGACAATTTGGGAAATGTTCTTATTTGCTTTCTTGCCAAGGGATAGATAAGAATACTGACACCATTTAGATATGAGAGTGGTATCAATCTTTTTATATAACTCATCTAACTCTAAGCAAAAGGTGAGTAATTAGCATTAGCTAATAATAGCATTAGTGTTTTTCTCAAAATGTCAAATTATTCCTTTGAGTACACCTGCCATGATAAAAAGGCTGTGTTGCATATATGATGCAGCGAGAAGATTATGCCATGTGAACATAGCAGCAAACTCTGGTTAACTGCCTGAACTATCTCACAGACTGCACTGCATTTATTGCAAATGCAGGATTTATTTTACACCAACTAATTTCTTTACCTATAACTCTGCGGGGAGAGGTTCTCCTCGTACCGCCTGCTACAAAAGTAAACAAACATATCAGTCACACACTGTTTATGTATTATTCCTTCCCCGTCACCAGGATGTGCAAACTATTAAAACTCACCCTGGATAATTTTGGTAAGTCTTTCAGCATCATCCTCGGTGTCAATTGTTGAAAGGTCAATTCCTGAAGGAAAAAGAAAACATCCTTTAAGTGAAACTGGATGATTCTGCAAAAAAAACCTTTGCCTTAAATAATAATCTGGTTATATTCTGGCTATTTTAGCCTTATGTAGCAAAAGCAAGCTTCACATTCTACCTGAACATGTTTAAACAGCTTAAATGTATTACAAATTAAGTCTATTTAATCACCCATTAGCATCAATAAAGCTGTATGAATATGAACTATTTTCCTATTTTTTTTTTTTTTTTACACAAGTAGGATTACTTCTAGTACATTTCTTGAACTAATGTGAATCTTACAAATTCATCCACAGGGGAGGCTGATGTGCAGAGAAGTGAGCGATAAAACTTTTAACTTATAACTTACACTTACTCTTTATAATTACACAAACTACAACCATTGGCCCTATGCGTCTAAAAACTACAATTATCCTGGAAGGTCGTGTGTAAAATTTAGGGGTAAATATAGTATATAATAAATGTGTTTTTAATTGTATAATCACTTGAAAATGCTGTTGTGTTTCCATTACCTTAGAATGAGTTGTTTATATTTCCAAAGGGAGCAGGTCCTCATCCACAGAGTCCACCATGGTGCATTGGCATGTTACAGTAGCCAAGAACTGACAAACCAAGCACTGGCTCTAGATCGCATTTTTGCATTGGCCACCATAGTTAGCAGCACCTCTACAATATGCAGTATCCGAAAAACGCTGCCTTTTTAATGTGAAACTGCGTCATTCAGCGTTGTCACCCATTTAAATCTCTGGGTCCATTTGTTTTGGAGAGGAGGAGACCTCTGCAGAAAATTCAGCTCACGGTAAAAACTTCCTGAATGTCTAAATTGGAAAAAAGGTGAACACACAATAGCAGGTGCCAAGCTAGCTGCCTTTCTGGGAAGAGTCGAATTGCATTAGAAAAACACTGATTTGTAGCCTGAGAGAGATCTATTCTGTGTTTTTACTGGTTTACATTGGAAGGTCCATTTGTTTAAGAGAGAAGATGTTCTCTGTAGATTATCCGGCTCCTGGTAAAAACCTCCTGAACAATGAACACTGAAGGATTTCTAGCCAGGAGACGTTTCAGCTGGTTGCAGTCTACAATCCTGACTGCTAGATTCCACCACATACTCCTAAATCTTACACACTGTTCCTTTAAATTTTTGTGTTCAAATCTAAATGACTTTCACTCACCTTCCAGGGCGATGTTGGTGGTGCCACTGCTGACTGAGTACTGGGGGCCTGCAGAGGACAGCATTCAAAAATTTGTAAGACGATAAATCATATAAAGCAACTGACATATTAACTCTAGTAAAAACTATTTACCTTCAATGACCCTGGTAACTTTGGTGATAGAGGGTTCACCCTCAATGACTTGGGTGACCTTGGTGATGGAGGGTTGACCTTCAATGACTCTGGTAACCTTGGTGACAGAGGGCTGACCTTCAATGACTCTGGTAACCTTGGTGATAGTGGGTTCTGCTTGAATAACTCTTGTCACTTTGGTTATATCGGGAACTGTAAAAGCAAACAAGATGTGTCACTACATTGAAATGACAGCACAGCATTGCCCCTCGATACAGAGAATTTTCCATTTGTATGCACGTCTATCATAACAAATGGACCTTTCACTGGATCAGAAAGGTTGCGTTGACAAAAATGTGATTCATAATCACAGAATACCTGTCATCTAGTATGTAAATAGTTAATACACTGCTGTTTTAATTTAATTGTGTGACTTTTATATTTGTGTTTACTAAATGTTTCTATTTTATTCCTGACTGGTACAGGAATTAGTCATTAGTGGAAAAAAAGCCCTTTTCTATCTAATGCTGTCAAACCTTGCATGTGTTTGCATGTACTTGCATATGTGTGTGAAGTTATGTGGATAAATTAAAAGTGTCAGTAACTGATCGTTTGATGTTTCAGCTCAACAGAAATGAGCCTCCCTATTTTTCCCAATTCCTTGCATGCAACTGATTCATTAATCAAATATAATGTGTCGGCTTTAAATGATTAGGAATCACATGATGATGACACTCTGTAATCATCATTACTGTACCTTCCTGGACCACACGAGTGATGATCGTCTCTGATAACAACAGGAGATATAAAGCCATTAATGACAGTGAAAAGTGCCTCTTGGGAGATTAAGAGGACTGTATTACAAAAACAATAAACAAGAAATAAACAGAATAATGCTGCTACTTACTCATGAATGTAAGGGGAATCTCCTGATATCTGAATCCTGAGATGTACTGAAAAAAAGAGAAAAAAAATCTGTTACAGCAGATACGCCCGTTTTGTTTTAAAGCCACTAGCTTAATGCTTTGCACAGATGGTTTTCAAGCAGGTTCTTGTCTTGTACATATGTTTGTTACATAAATAATATTTTGGCAGCCATAAAGGACTAAAAAAAAAACATCTGCACACAGATAACTGCACCCTTCCCTCCATAAGCTTATAAACCTTGGAGCTTAAATAATAATGATATTATATAAGTTTCTGATATGACACCTTGACTTGCATGTAAGAGATGAGCCTCCTCAACAGCATGAGGAGATCCTGGCTTCCAACAGGGATATCTAGAAGAAAACGCAGGGCTTTAACGCTTGTTGGGCATTTCTGCAGTTACAAGAACAATGCAGAAAGTGCATCGCATGACAGATTATACAAAAATAAGTTAATATTAACAAAGTTTACTTGGTGAAAATTGTACCTGCAGGATATAAGACTTGGTTGACCATGTGAATGACTCCATTTGTGGCCATGATATCTGACTCAGGGACTTGGACAGAATTCACTTTCATGGTGTTGTCTGTCTGAGGGGGGCGTTAAAACAATTAGAAACAAGAAAATGAGGGACCTAAGTTAACCTGTATGAGGAATGAACTCTCTTCTACAGCATATCATGTTATTAGCCTGCGGAGGTTACAAAGATTCAAAGTTGAGGGTGAGATTTTATCACACAATAATGACTGCCAACAGTTGAAATACATTTCAAACCTTTATACATTAAGATAACAAAATGTATGAAGCTTGAACTGCTCAAGGCATAAAGTGCATTGACTAATACATACACACATACAATAGTAATATTATCTTATAATATAATATATATAATATCTTTCAGTTCAAAAATATGTAGAGGAGGAATAATTAGACAATATAAAATTGCTGGGTAATGTTTTTTTTTTTTTTGATTGATGGTGAGTTGTTTTGCATGGCTTTAGGTTCTATATTAGGATCTATATTAATATATATGTATATATATATTTATAATACTTACAAACATCACTTTGAGGTTGCTGCCCTGAAGAGACTTGAGAAGGTTTGTCACACCAGTCTCCAAACCACCACCAATGAAGATACCGTTATTGATGTGATACAGAAGGATGGTTCTGAGAGCATTAATGTCACCTGAAATTAGGAGTGGCAAACACATAAACGATCATTTTTTTTTTTTTTTTTTTTTTGATTTTAAACTATTAACTTAAGTGTTTGAGGCATGTTAAAAGATAAAGGGAGTCTGGGGGACCTACTCTTCAACAAGTTAAAGTCACTCTCGCTCAAACCAGCAAAAGCCTTATCACTTGGGGCGAACAGAGTAAAGTCTCCCTCCTGTTTCAGCAGGTCAGTCAAGCCAGCAACATCCATCAGAGACAAAAAGATCCTGCAGCAGAGAGAGGAAAACAGTAACTTGGCTGTTACAGAAACCACTGAGGGCTGACATATTGCAACAACAGCACTTTCTCACTCTCATCTGTGCCATGTGGATTTAATGGAAAGATACAGAAAGACGCGGTTTGAGTATTATGCTGCGTTATAATACCACAGTCCATTTTCAATAAGCATTTCTCTGTACTTACTTGAACCCTCCATTTTCTGTCAGAATCTCAAACATAGACTTTTCTGCTGGTCTCAACAGAGTCTTCATGAGATGAAGGGCCCCGTTGCTTCCTTCCTTACTTCCTCTTATCAGACAGGAATTCTCAATGCACACAGCCTGCAGAAACAATCCAAAAGTTAAAAGCAAGGGGATTAATGTCACAGCGCAAAGACATGAGGATTGATGGTCAAGTGAGATGGGTAATGCATATAGTGTGTGTTTAATGGCACCCAGCCACAATTTTTGGGCTCAGCTTCAGAGAAGAGGACGCACTGTGCGATAGATGAAGACCCTCAGAAATTTTCCTGCAATGGTCTCCAGCTTCTGGCCATTGAATAACTGCCCAAGGACAATCTTTCTCTTTAAGATGTGGTTTTCCAGGATAATCTTGAGCAACCTCTGATCCATGGACATCACCTCATCTGTAGAGAAAAGAAATGGTTTTCTATTTCCCATGAAAAGTTTAATATGCCAGCAAAAATGGTCATTTACATCTAATGCTTTGGCTTAAGCAACAGAAATGACACTTATGTTCTTAGAGTGCAGTACTGACTAAGACATATGTGCTATAAGTGACTTGATTTACTGTACAGTTCTGCAGGTGGACCACATATATGTACACATCATGAGACATCATATATTGTATATGGAAGAAATCACAGTTTAATGTAAGATTCCTGTTACATCCAGCTGTTACTTGTGTAATCCTTGCACCCATTAAAAACGGTATGCCTATGAAGATAAAAGTTTTCAATTTCGGTAAATAACACATTCTTGGTATAGACAAAAAAACATCTCTACTCCCTTTGGGTGAAGTCCAGGAATGTTGTCTGGGGGAATGGGTTTTTGATCTTAGATGGCAAAAAAACTTCTGCAGTGCCCCAATAAATCCACAATTTCCCCGAAGCTCCATATATGTGCACATCTATTTACTTATGACTCAGCAGGCGAGGGGAAACGGGGCGTGCATGATATAACAAGCAGTATGTTACTCACCATTGAAGGCAACGTTGAGGGGAGCCAGTAAAGTATAATCAGTGTCTGCTCTCATTTCAGCTGAAAGGCCAAGCTCGGACACCATGTCGCCGAAAGTTGACTGGGAACTTCCCACAAGTTCCATCACCTGCTTGGCTTAAAGGGCACAAGAAATCCCAATACCATAAAATAGGTGGATTACAGAAAAACAAACATCTGGCACAATTTATGCATTTACGTAGTAAGGCATGTATGCTTTTAGAGGATAAGACTCTAACCTGAGTCTGGCATGAGCACTTGGTCAATAAGATGGATGACACCGTTGGTGGTGACAATGTCCTTCTTGCGCACCATCTTGACTCCATTGACTGTTAAGCTTTCGCCATCACACCCAATCTCAATGTTGTTGCCCTCCATGGTTTCGTAAGAGGTACCAGTCATGATAGCTTCAGAGCACTGGACTGAGTTCAGGAGGTGGAAATTCAAAAGAGCTGAAAAAGCAAGACAAAAAGTCTGGTTTGGGTGTGTATTTAGTCAGTTGGTTGTTTGGGCTGTTTTACGATCTCCTTTATGTTATACTGTAGCTGAGGATAAGACACCCTTGGAACCTGCAGACCCTTTGGATCCCTTGGGTCCTTGACTGAGACGACTTGTGATTTCGTTACAGTTCTGTTTAAATTTGTGTGAAATGGTCTGATCTCACATCATACAGCAAGCTGTGGGCTAATAAAATTTTTTTGGGTTGATGCCAATGCGACCAGCTTTCTCAATAACGCAGCTGTTTCCTGTCTCTCAGTGTTGATGCAAAACAAGCTATTGTTAAAAATGTTGAAATTCTGCACTTTTTTGTTGTTTTCTCTAAGATTTTTCAAGAGCTTACAGTCACTTTGGTTTTGAACACCTTAACTGGCTCTGATTGATGTTGATAGTGTTAAAATTCTTGCAAATGTTTGAGAAAAATACTAGTTACTACATGATTCTGACTTACAACCAGTAACTCTGAAAGATGGACAAAAACATTACCAAAGTGTCAAATTATGTGTTGCTTTGTTTGACTTTCCACCAACAATTTCATGTGTGACTTGAAACCTGATACTTATTTTTATGACTCTTCGACACAACTTTGCTTGCCAAATGTGTGTAGGTTCCAGATCCAATGTAGCGTCATCTGTTTTGAGTTAGAAGAAGTTGAACATGCATGAAAAAAATACTTTATGGGTGACTTAGTCTAGGAAACATGCCACCCGTGAATCACGGCATTTCTTTTCCTGTACCTTCATCACAAATGTAAATATGGTTCTAGTTTGTAACAGTTAACATAAAACCTTAGTCTCCGCTGTAATGTTTTCAATGGCCTTGAATGATCTTTTGGTGCAGAGAAAAACCTCTACACATAACAGTCTAGTTTACCTTTGAGGACCTCTTTGTCGCCCAGAAGTCTCTCCAACACATCACTGCCCAGACTCTCAAAGGCTTCGTTGGTGGGAGCAAAGAGAGTGTAATGTCCTGGCTGACCCAGCTTCTCCAGAAGTCCAGAGTTTTGAGCTATATCCTAAATGGTGATTTCACCAGCAGGATTATGTTCAGGGAACTTCAATATACAATAGAATACAGTAGAAACATTTGCAGGAGATAGACATAACAACTTATCATCTATAGAGATCATTTGAAAGGTATACTTGGATTGTCAGTTGCTGTTACTGTCAATACACTCCTCAGCAAAAGTAAAAGCGTTTTGACTATATTTGCTCTTTTTTTTTGTGGCACAGCCTCTTGGATGCCTGCTGCCTAAAGTCTAGCACCTGGTTGCTACCTTTTAAAAAAAAAGGCCCTGAACTCACCTGAGCCTGGTAGGGGTACACACTCACAGATGTTCCAAATACAAATAATCAGAAAAAGCAGAAAAATACACTGCCCCACACGTCTAGTAGGTTAAGAGTGATGACTGATGGATTTGTTTTGTATGAGTCCATACACTGTTTTTTTTTTTAAGGAAATCCTGCATAGTATATCTTTAATGTAAGTATAAATAAAGCATGAATGCAAATTCTGCAAGTCCCTCTAATTTCATGCATAGGTACACAGTCTGCGGTCTTTGTCCAGTTTTGCTGTTTTCTTCGCATATGCAGCTGCAATATTTTCAAATTGCTTTGCATGGTTGTATTCTATTTTAACAACATGCAACATGTGTAAGCGCTTACTTCAGAATGCTTGTCCTTGAGGTGTTTACATGATTTCATCTATCCCTGTATGTGTTTACTCACACTCAGAGTCGTAAGGTCATCATCAACTTCAATGACATCCTGGATTGTGTTTCCAACAGCGCTGATGACACGGTCAATGACATGCACAACGCCATTGGTGGCGACCTGGTTGCCATAGATAATCCTGGCACAGTTCACAGTCACCACCTGCACATGATGTACATGTCAATATTAAACCACTGAAAAGTGTTAGTAAGTAACAAGAGGCCAGCTATGATTAAACTAAATGATTATACTCACGCCATTGGGGTAATGGTTAATTTGGAGACCAAGGTCATTGTACATGGAGGTGACTGTCATTCCATTCTTCAGATCTTTGGTCAAGAGGCGTTTGTTGGCCATGTGATAATGCAGAGCGTTGAACAGTTCAACGTTGACATTGCTGACCAGTGCATTCCTCATTGACTGTTTGGTGAGGAAAATAAGATATTAAAACCTCACAGACAGAAAGCTTCCACAGCCTTTCGATTTGCTCTGACTCACTTCATCCAAAAGCTCCCAGGCCTCGTTGCTGGGGGCAAAGAAGGTGTAGGAACCAGATCCCTCAATCTCAGACCTTAGCTTAGAGATGTCAGAGTACTTTTGGGTGGAGGTGGCCTTCACCAGGCCCAAAGTGCCATACACGTTGTCAATAGGGGCCACTAAGATAGAGATTTTCAATAAGCATTAGTTATTACATTCTGATAATAGACTAGAAAAGAAAGACTCTACATGTGTTGACAATATGTTACACCATCCTCTTCTAGTTTCAAAAACAGCACACAGCTGCTCCACAGTTGGAGGCTATGGCCTCATCTAACCTTCATACACTGACTACCTTCTAGCACTGAAACCCACTGTACCTGCAGGGCAACCACGCATGCCCTCCAGCTTCATGTACCCAGGGCAGCACTCATACAGCACAGTCCTGCAGGCGAAACACACAGATGACAAGTATGGGTATCATCTCAAAAAAGTAGCACATCCTCTGAAATTCTGTTTACAAGCAACTTTCAACATAGTTGTGTTAGAAATCTAGGTTTTTCTCGGGCTGCTGTGTATTGAGATGAATCATCATTCCACATTGGTTTTATGTGTTTTGCATTTCCAGATGTTGCACATTATCGTCTTCATTACCCAAACAAATCAAGTGATCCTATACAGCGTAGGCCAAAACCTAATGGAAAGGGAAAGTGTGCCTCAGGACTATGCTACCATTACAGTAGATTTATATTACCCAGACCTCCACTCTGAAGCTAAACAATTAGTTCGGACTCTATTTGGCTTTAGGTTAACCTCAGAAACATTAAGATTTTGGCCTTGAAAAACTGCAGTATAATTACAGTTGAGTTTAGGAAATGATAGTTGACACAAAGAACATTTAAAGGGTTTGGTGGTCTTTCTGGAAACAGTTGCACTCATCTGAAAAACAACATACATTTGTCACCAGTTTTTTTATTAAAAGACTTGTGTTTTAGAGAATATCCATTGTGATTAGAAATATTAGAAACAAACGAGAAATGTTTATTTGCTGTAGCACAAACAGTGAGAAGCAGTGTCTGCTCTCCACTTACTGTAAATCATGCTGGACATCATAGCCTGAGGAGGATTGTAAAATTCAAAGTGCAGCTGCTACATATAAACATGACTATCCCCCTTGTGTCAGCAAGTCTGAACATGTTGGAACTATATCAGTGTTTCCAGCTCTTTGGAAAACCAGACATTTGGAAATTTACATTTCAGTTATGGTGGGAGGGGAATTAGGGTTTTGGGTGAGAAGTACAGTATCAGGTTGTGTTGTTGGGTGTTCATGCATTTTGCAAGCTGATGTTGGGCTTTTATGTTTGGACCCCAGGAAGAATATTTGCTACCCTGGTAGCAACTAAATGGGGGTCCAAGTTAACAAATAAACAAATAAATAAACCTCAAATAACTAACAGGTATGCAACTATAAAAAGACCCACAAAACATTAAGAACATCACAGATGAACCTATTAGTGGTAAACTATAACACATGCTTTTAGAGTTGGCTGAGGAGTTCATTACGGCAGACTGCCCAGTTTTTACCATTAAAAAACTCTTAACAAGGAAGCTGCTTCCTCCCCCATTTATCAGCTCGACGTGATTAAAATAATTATGACAAGTAGCATTATATTCGGTTGTGAATGGGAGTGAACAGTACTTTTTCTACATATCACAAAAGAAGATTAAAGATGAGGAGTGCACCAGCGCTTAGCAGTTCCTCTTCATCAGCAGTTTCCATGTGAAATCTGTACACCAGGAAAGCTCCATATGTGTGCCACGTGTAGCTCAAAATACATAACAGTGACATGGTTGGCATGGTTAGGAACAAAGAAAGACGTAATTAGATTGAATGATTGGAAACTATAAAATGCTACATGTAGAGCAATTGTGAATGGTTGCTCTTAGGCAAAAAAAAGAAAACCCCAGTAGTGAGATTCCAACATCTCAAAATAAAAAGCAAAACGTTTTTGTTTGAGCAAAAAGAGAAAACATGTCGACTAATTCAGACAGGGTACAGACTGAGGCTTCTGGGTCATGGCTAACTGCACTCCAGCTGAATGGAGTTGGTGGGACTGGGATGAGATCACACAAGCCCCATTGGGGCAGAGTCAGCAAAACCCTTGCTACATTGCTCTCCCACACAGTGGGATTGTGTCTGGCCATGGCGTTGGAAACTTTTGACTTGTCTCTATAAAAAAACGTTCCACTAAGAATGATGATAATTTGTTTCTAACATAATATAAGCTGTATGTGACTTTATTCCAATTCAACCCATCACTAATAGGCAGTTTGGTTGTACAAAGTTTTTGTAGTGACAGAGCTGCTCTGGAAGCAGTAATATTCTCATTTGTTGAATAAAACCTCAGTGGACAAATACGAGTACCTTGGCTGGCTACATAAAGTAAGACTCAGCAACACTTGCCAGAAACTACAGTAAAAAATGCAATTCAAGCACTATTAGATCATCTTGGTTTGTGACAGGGCCAGAATTATTTTATATGTTCAAGATGGTAATGCTTCCCTTTTGCTTCTGTGGTACAGTGGGATAGATTTCTTGCTGAAGTATACCCTACACACAAGCTATTTTTTTTTTAGAAATTTAGTTATACCAATACACATATTGAATAAACCTTGTTTTCTTGATTACTCTAAAACAGACAGAGAATCTGTCAAAGATGTGTCAAAGAAGTACTCTGCTACAGGTAAAATTTATTGCTGATTCTCTATCCCATATGTATGCTGACTGAAACAATTATACATCGCCTTTAATTGAGCTACAGTACAGAGTTTTTTGTAATTATGTTTGTGAACTGCCAGGAAACATCTGGGGAGCTTGTAGAAGACGGGTGGGTGATGGGAAGGTTATATGTTTGATTGGGGAAGGTAATGTGTTCAGTGTCAGGATAACTGATGCATTTAGGAAAACATTGTTTACATTTGTTATTCAATGTGTATGTACATACAGTTTGTATGCTAGCAACTGTATACTGTATGTGTACACCACTTATTTTGTATCATTCTGTGCAAAGTTTAATTGCCTTTTGCCATGTTTGTCCATCCCCTCAATCAAAAACCATGTAAATTATCATTTATTTATGAGACAAAAAAATCTATTAATCTTTAATTAACCAAGTAATTTAAGCACTTTTTTTATCAACTAATATTTCTGCCACCAATGCGGTCTGGCATTTAATAAATTTACGTAGCTCAAACTGGAATCTGCTAATTATAAATGATGCATTCAGGAGCTCTTGCATCAGCATACATTAACAGGTGTAAAACAGTAAACCAGTTTACCGTGTGAATTCAGCTTTGGCCCAGCTTTGTTTTGATTGATTCTACAGTCCCATGTCAGACTCCCATTGAAACAGATAACATTCTTTGGCTGTTTCCAACATTATCATTTGCCAAGTGTGCATTCATCATGAAGAGCTAAGCCTATTTAGAGTGCTAAGCATGACTTGGGCATAATGCAAGCAAAGAGGGCAAGCTGAATGTGTGGGTTTGTGCATGTGAGAGAGGAAGAGAGACTGTAAAATAGCTATGGCTGTGATCCATATTTAAACACAAAAGTGCTGAGGGGGCTGGAACAATAAGAGAAAAAGAGGTTGCTGAGAATGATTGAGCTGAGCGCTTTTCCATTCATGAACAGAGTCAACATTTTGCAGCCACACCATATCCTGGAATCAGTGGTTCACCACTGCGGCATTCAACAACCACCAGGCTTCCTAAGTTATGAAAACCCTAATGTACATTTTATAGGATCGAATAGGACCTTCTCCAATACAAAGGATTTAGGGCTGCGTCCATGAATGTGTTTTTCATTTTAAGCGCTAGTTTTATTCAAAGTAAGATAACAGATGTCTGTCTCTATGGAAACATTCAAGTTTCCATGAAAACCCTTGAAGAAGAAGAAGCAGTAGAAGTACACACTCGGGATTTTCAATAATTTACAGAATTCACTGTTAAACCTTTTAGTCATTCATTGCGCTTGTAGTGTTTTTCTTTAAACAGCAGAAAAAACTCGTCATGTTGGAGACATTAGACAACACTCACGCTTTCTTTCCACAGATGGCCCCTTGGTACCAATTACGGCAAGTGCTGAAGTACTTCTTCTTGGTCCCCATGACTTGCTGGAGTGCGCAGACATTGGGTCTGAAGAGAATTGAAGGTGGAAAGGGGATGGAATATTAATCAGCAGGTAAAACAAACAAATACCATCAATCAGCAAATAAAACAAATAAATACCATTCTAGAGAAACTAAGGAAATTGAAATTACTATGTAACAAACATCCCCGCTGTGTGAGACACCAGACTGTCAAGTGTGAATAATTATTTGGCAACTATCCCTGGTGCATCTGAAACCAGACAGTCAGATATGAATAAAGACATCCACGCTGGCCGGATATGAAATTGGTTTGTCAAATTTAAATTGGAATTCAACAACTATAGTACTGCAGGTTTGCACCTTTATAAAGTTAAAAAAATAGAAGTAGAATATTCAATAATGTGCCATAAATGAACCAGTGACAGACACATATTACATCACAATACAAAAGATATATATATAAAGATACATAAGAGACAAAATATGAAAAAATGATTAGAATTTCTGATTGCTGATGTTCCATGGCTCAATTCTACTACATGCAAAATGAACTAACATGGCATAACAAGGTTTAAAAAAAAATCCTAATGAAAAAATATTAATACTCTTACCCTTCTTTCCTTGCCCTGATGCGACTGTGGGCGACTATTTTGTCATAAGCTGAAGAGTCAGCCTTGTCAAATGTAGAGAGCACAAAGAGTGCAAAGGCAGCTACAAAAAGAAGCTTCATCCTTGATATCTTAGCTAGCCCCTCCAGACCCAGAGTAATGGGAGCAGACTTAGAGTGGGAGTTTATATACCACAAGTCTCACCCTCCACTCAAGGAGGATGGCAACATTTCATGCATGCATGGACCACCCAGAACTTCTCAACCTCATTCTATACAAATATATTATGATCTTATGATTATCTTTTTTGTTTGAATAATTATATTATATATATATCAAACACTTCATGGAGAATATTCAAAAAAATGTTTTAGTAATCTTTGTAATCCTTGCCATTCCTCTTTTGTATGCATTTATATCGGTGTTGATACACTGATGCATATTAATGCATTTGTCATAAAAAGCTTTCAAGACTCTATTTGTAAGTTTATTTCATGTAGTAAAGTTATTTTTTTCTTGAACTCACATTAAAAAAAAATCTAGCACAAAGACAATGTTACATAATTACAACTTATTTACCCTAAAAGTTGATTGCATTGCGCATGAGAACAAGTAAAATTATCTGAACACATTTGCACACTTTTTGTCAAAAGTTATTCAGGATTTTAAGCCTTAATATCAGGTTTTAAATAACTTGGTTAAATAAATATGCTTCTTAGTGCACTACTATAAAGTAGCTCTGCATATTTTTTAGGGCCCTAAAACACAGCACCACATTAAGAGACATGTAATAAGCAGATGGGATACAGAATCCAGCTGCATCTTCTCTGTAAACGTGTCATTTATTTGGACTGCAAACAAAGAAACATTGCATAATCTCTGCTCTGAACAAATGCCAGAGGACTGATAGTATAAATCTTACAAAATGTAGTTTGCACCACCTAGTGGTGGTAGTGAGAGCAGGCATCCAGTCTCAAACATCTTTATTTTACATGGATATTTTCAAATAATAATTTTAACATTGGAGTGGGAATAAATCCCGATACAAATCACTATTTGAAATATGAGAGGCTTTCTATCATGCAAAAAAAATCCCTGAATAGAAACACCCAAACTTTGATGTTAAGTCTGAGTTTTGGCAGGTCGGGTTTTTTATTTTTTTGTTTTTTTCAGTTTTAAATCCGAAAATGTGTACTAAAATCCCCACTAAATCAGCCTTGATATTTATCAAACTACTTTAATCATTTTGTCAAATTCTTATTGGAGCCACACCAGCCTTTAGAGGCAACAAAACCTGATTCCTTTCTCAAACTATTTGGCAAGTCAAGAACTAACAGGACGCAGACATTTGTACTTTCATATTAGCAATAATACACTGGCAACAAATACAGACACAGCAGTTTGGAAATTATTGTCTGTGAAATTACTCACACATGCACAATATCAAATCCCAGAACTATTTAAAGAAAAATGAAGTTGCACCTTACAAACAGCATGAGCACATGTGTCCAAGCAGCTTTACTTTATAATGTGATATCTGATCTGTTTTGGTTCCTTAACAAATAAGCAAAATGAACCATGGCATCAAACATTAAGCCCTTAAAGTGCAGCTGTTATTCAGCTTTACCAGAAGATGTTGTTGCCCATAGCCTTCCCAAGTGGTATCATTTCCATTCTGCCACATGTTGTTAAACCCCCTGGCTTGCCAGATGTTGAAAAACGTGAGCGGGGAAGTCATGTCCTTGTTAAAAGAAGGGGAAATACACAGCCTGGGTTTCAATACTGCAGCACAGTTAAGAAACTGAAAATCAGTGCTCCAATTATGTTTGTGTATTTGTGTATTAAGCCTATATATGTGTATTTTTAACCAGTGACTTGAAAAGATCAGAAAATGAAGCATTCAGCAACCACGTGTCCATTAAAAAGATGACACTTTCAAGGCTGCAAGCCGCTTATGAACTTCATTAGTCAAGGCCTTTGGGAAAGCACTTACACATAAAATCCCTTCCCGGGCTTTTCGTCTCTCACAGACTGGAATACATTAACTTTACAATCCCAACATTCCAGTGAGCAGCCAATTTTCTAACTAAAGACCCGTACTTCACTCGCTTGCATGGAGAAATAACGGTACAGTTGAACATGCTGCAGTGATAATGAAATGCAGTGTGGCTTTTACACGTTGTATCAGAACACTATGTGAATCACTGACTTTCTCACACACACACACACACACACACACACACACACACACACACACATATACAAACACTGCATGTGCCTCAAAGAACGGATAAAGTGCGTTTTGATCCTGAGTACAGTTTCCTCCCTTTGTATCTTTGTGGTAAGCTCCTTTTAAGTGGAAAAGGGAAAGAAATCAATCTAAATTGAGAGAGTTCTTTAATTATAGTAGAAAAACCCAAAGACTCTGTTGATTGGCTTTCTAAAGATAGTGTGATTTGCTCTCAGCTGCTATGGTAACATCCAGACTTCATTCAACACCTCAGGTTGTCTGCAGCTTAAAGCTATGAAAGTGTGAAGTTAAATATCTGTGCAAATACAGGATAAGGAATAGTAAGGAATGTAACCCTTTGAAATCTAAAGAAATTGGCTTTTCTTTTTAAAAAAAAAATGCAATGAGCAATCAAAGGAGAAATGACCTCTAAATTAGTAAAAAAAATTGTAAAAAGAATGAGAAAATGACCTGAAGTAAAAAGAAAGCCCCAATAAACAAAAAAAAATAACATGAATAAGCAAAACAAACAAGACATGAAATAAGTGCTTAAAAATTTATATAATTTCATAACCTCATTTTAAATTTTGAATTAGGATAATTATAAATAAAATACAGTTTCCCCTTTCTTTTTCTGTTTTCCCTAGTTTTTATAAAAGTGATTTTTTTTTTAATCGAATTATTTCTTGCAGTTTGTGGAACATTTCTTGCTCATTTTCTTTTCCCCATGTTTTTGAAAGAAGTCTCACCAATTTGCTTAGAATTCAAAGGTTTAAACACTTGCAAAAGGCATCTGAATGCAGCACAGGAAAAGTGATGTCGCTCCGGGTTTCAAAGAATTAAGTAGAACAACACTGATACAATGGATAATAACTGCTACCACAAGCAATTAAATTTATACTTAGAACAGTAAGATACTAATTATTATGTCAGTCATTGCGGGTTAAAAGCAGCTAAAAGGTGGGCCTGTATGACAACAGTTTTAATTACATGTTCTGCTGAGGTTTATGTTTCCACTTTAAAAGTGTATCATAAGTGGGTGCAGTCTCTACACAGTGATGTCATTGTTTACATTTTTAATTTCACCCAAAGCACTGCACCGGTCTTTTCACATGCTCACACATCACTAGAGGGCTCTTGATGCTTGATAAGTGGTAAAACCTTAACACAAGCTAATTATTCTTTTATTCCTCCTAAATTAACTTAGTTTGTAATTAAGTGAAGCTATATAGCAGAGTTTCAGGAGCAGGACCACACCTCTACCGCACCTCAACCGCGCCTCTTCCGGCTTATATATCCTCCTAACCCGATCTCCCCCTTTTGTTCTTGTTATTCTGCACCCCTCCCCCCCTCCCTCGATCTGCACTCAACCATCCATTCCAATAATTCAACATCAATATTTATACCAAATCTACATTCAGGTCAATAAATTGTCAAAATGATTTCCTATTGAGGTGTAGTCCTTGCTAGTGAAATCACCATCAACATGCAGAATTGCCCCTCCCAGGTTTGTGCTATTAAATTATTGGATAATTATAAGTGATACTATTAATTGAACAGGCAGGATATAAATGTATTAATTAAGTACACAATTGAGAGTATACCTCAAGTAATCTCAAGTATGATGCTCCTCTAACAGGACACAAAGTACAAGAGCCAAATTTCTTAGGAGGAGGATGTCTATGTAAACAGTGTGCCCAGTGCATTGTGTTAACGGGTCATCTCTATATACAGCCAGAGAAGGTAACAAACTCTTTACTGAAATATTTTCTCCTGTAAACAAAATGAGAGACAAGATTTCAACAGGAAGTAAATCAAGAGAGAGGCCAGTTCAACAAGTTGTTTTCTTCTCTATCGCTGTGCCATCTAATCTCTGTCTTAGTGTTAGTAATGCCAGTATGCATATTCTGAAATGGAGAAAAAGTACAGCAAGTTGAAAGGTGGAGCAACATGTTGTGTTGTAAATGACTGCAATAAATAAATAAAATAAAAAGGGAAACACTTTTTTTAATCAATCTATTTCATTTGATTTCAGAGTCATTTCATTACAAGTTGTATCACAGCTAACAAGATATAGTATATGGTGCAGGTAGTAGGAATAAATGTTTCAAGGAATTACAGCGAAATTATATAGTGTAACTCTTCTGCTCCAATAACAGAATTGGGAGTACATCATTCACTCTTACCCAAAGTAGGTTAGGGTGGCAATGGTGGAGTGAAACAGAAGATGACTAGAATTTCCTTATTAGCAAAGCACAATGTTGCTTGCTAATTTTTGTTATTAATGCCAGTATGGATATTTTGAAATGGAGAGAATGCAGCAAGTTGAATGTAAATGCAACATGTTGTGTTGAAAATGACTCAAAAAATTTAGAAACACTGCTTTTTGAATTAGCAATCTCATTTATTTAATTTCAGAGTAATTTCATTACATTAGTACAAGTACAAGTAATAAAGTTGCAAAGTAAGCAAGGTAGAGTATATGGCGCACCTAGCTGAGGAATACATTTTGCAACTTATCTCAACTGGATTACATTGCATGCCTCTTCTGCTACAACAACTGAACTGGAAGTAAACATTGGTGCAGTAAAAAAAAGAGTTGACCCAAATCTCTGAATATGATAGGTACTACATTATTTGCTAATCAGCTCGATAATTTGTCCGAATTCAATACAGAATTTGATCCAGTATTAATAGCGACTAAATTCTGGGTTCATTTTCTTCATTTTGTCTTCCTGTAAAATGGATTTTAATTAAGCAAAAATGACCGGATAATGTCAGCATATGAGGAGTAATATATATTTTTTCTACAGACACAGTGATCTTAGATATTTTTGCATATTACAGTAAGAGGGCAGTTGAAGGTGGAAGAGGACAGCATAAGCAGCAGGGTGTCAGGGCTCTTTGGAATTTAATGCTCAAGGTAAAATATGTATCACTAACTTGCTTCATGATTCCCTGAGCATCAAGTTAGCACTTACTGTGGTCAGTCCTCTCTCAGTCTTGTTGTATATCTTCTATCGATCAGAGGTGAATGGACATAATATAATGTAAGATAAAATGTTATTAAAAGATTAATTATATAACAGACTACAAGATCATTTAAACTGAATGGGCTTTTTTGCCATGAGAGAATTAGATTATTTTGATTCTGAAACATGAGTGAATTAAATTTAACCGAAAAAGGTTTTAAAAACAAAATAAACAACTATCACTTGCAAACACAGATCAATTTTTATATGTTTTTGGCCCATTTTTCACTTTCTTACTGTGTTCCTTGCCAGCATGTTCAATCTCCTGAATGTCGGTCTCCACTTTCTCTAAGACTTCCACAGTCACTTGCTTAGTCTTAAATTGTTCTTGGTTTTGTCCATCAGATCCAGATGTATCCTCCCTTGACAGTGGGCTTATTTCATCCCATTTCTGAAGCAGGGGTCTGCTCTGTCTCTGGGGGGACACAGGATCTGAGAGATTCATGGAGGGCTTGTTCTGACTTTGTCCTGTGTTGGACGCAATAAATGAACCATTGGCTTGCCTGTTTGGACCCAAAGAGCTGGTGGTCGCAGCTCCACTGTGCAGGGTGAGGGTGGTTATATCAAACATGCTCAGCTTCTGTTGAGGGTCATCAATGGGGAATTTAGGAGAATATTTGAATGAGTTTCCAGGGTAAGCCAAGGTGGAGCTTGCCACGTTACCTGCTACCCCACCTTGAGGTTTCCCCTTCATCATTCCCAGGACTTCATAGCGGAAGCTGGAGATATCTTGCTTGAGCTCCTATCAATTGTTGAGAGCTGAAGATTAAACAACAGCAGAGATAACACAGCAAAAAAAAAGAAAAAAAAAAAACACATGGGTAATTGAATGCATACTACCTTGAAATTCTCTTCTGTCAGCCCTTCCTCTGTCTTGGCATCTCTGATCATTGCAGCTACATACCGTTTCACGAGATTCCTCAAAACCTCCTAAAAATAAAAACATATTTAGTTTTAATGTAAAACTACAAATTCATTTAAAATTAAATTTAATCAAAAATGTCATTAACAACACAAAAATATTAAATCGAAACTTTACAGTAAATTATGGAAAACAAGTTACTACCTGATACTCATGGTTTAATCTTACATTTTCAGCTGCACGTCTCTGAAATAAAAGAAAAAAACAAGGTCCATTAAGCCAGTTTTTTTTCCCCTTTGTGCAAGTAGGGTGAATTGCTCTTATTTTACTTGCCCTTTCTCAACAGCAAGTCTTTTTATATACATTAACTTATAGACTGATACATTCCTAAAGAGAAGAGGTAAGAGGCAGCAACATACAGCAGTTCAGAGCAAATCTCTGGTAACTCCTTACCCCCAAAGTTTCAAAGGTTTCAAGCCTCTTTAGGCTTGACCTCATAAGCAAATGCATCTTTATCCATCCAATTAGATAATAAACTGACTTTGGACTGGGTATTATATTGAATGGAGATGGCAAAGTTCCCCCTTCTTCAAAATAACTCATCCATAATTTTGTTCTTGCAAATTTCCACTCTATATCTGCATGATCCTGAAAGGAGAAACAAACAACAATTTATCAAAAGCCTTTGCAAAGGAACACAATTACAATTTAGAGTGGCAAAACTGTAATATTGGTAAGCTAAAGCACTCACAGCAATGTGCTGGTAGGAGTTGTTCATCATTGCAATTAGCATATTTAGAAGCACTACCAGGGAGATGACATTGTATGTGCCAAACATGGTACTGCCCACAAACTCAGTGAATTCATGATCTGGTTTCACATTGGTCACATAGAGGGAAATCAGGCCAAATACAGACCAAAATAATGACTGCAGTGTCTCGAACAGCCTGAAAAGCAAACAACCATAAATCACATTATGCGCAGCTAAAAAAAAACCCAATCAAAATAATTATTAAGAATGCAGATTTGTCATTTATTCAAGAACTCCAACTTACGTTGAGAAGGCATTGTTTTGATTATTGCAGCGAATACCCTTGCATTCACCGGGCTGATTTGTTTCATAATAAAAGTAGAGCTGGTTGAGGCCATTGGCAAATGCTAACAGCACGAGACAATAGATGAAGAGGAACTTGAGAATGTCCAGGAGCATGCGGCCCAGT
Source organism: Plectropomus leopardus (assembly GCF_026936395.1). Classification (NCBI taxonomy): domain Eukaryota; kingdom Metazoa; phylum Chordata; class Actinopteri; order Perciformes; family Serranidae; genus Plectropomus; species Plectropomus leopardus. The sequence goes on from NC_142181.1 coordinate 28,277,455, forward strand.
GAGATCTGTAAGGGGCCTAGATGAGAGTTGGCAGTGAAAAGGCAGATTAGGCGCAAGGAGCTGAAGATGTTGGCAATGGCAAACAATGCCTCTGCAACCAAAGTAGGGTGCCACATTTCCCAACTTTCTCTGGATTTGTGTCCACTGTACTGTAAAAAAAGAAAAGGAGAACAATGAATACATAGACGACCATCAAAAAATTTATTTTCCAGCACACAATCTGAATCCTCTACTGTGAAATACAAATATAATTTTAACTCTTTTTTTTTGCAAAGGTAAACCATGATTCAGACTGTGTCAAAGTTAAAAGGTGGGGTTAATATACAAGGTTTAAATTAAGTAAAAAATCTGCAATATTTGATATGTTACCTACAGAGCAAACTTACACTGTACGAGGTCCCAATACTATTTTGTTCTACAAAATCATCATGTAAATATAGAGACTGTCAATACTGGCTCTTCAATACTATGCACCACACAAAAGTAACAATCTGCAGTATTAGACAAGCTAATTCTGTTTAATCAATATAAATCCCCTTTGACTGAGTTAGAGCAGTGTGACTGCAAGTGTTTTGTCTGAATTGATGTTGTCCCCTATGCTGATATCCTGTTAAATGCCATGCAATGTAAGATGTACAGTACCTTTGCATAGGCAACGATCTTCAGAGAAATGGTTGCAAGATACAAGGAGTTCATTATGAAGTCCATTAAGTTCCACCAGTCATCTATGTAGTCTTCAAAACCACTATCCCACATCTGCTTGATCTCAGTCCATATAAAGCCTCAGAGAGAAGAACGAACAACAAAAGTCATTTGTCATTGTAACACGTTACTCAAGTATCCACAGGGAAAAAATGTGACAAACAACCAGAGTATAGATAGTACAATATCATACGTATGGTCATGCACTTTAGTTTGACTTTTTCCAAATGTGTGTGACTAGAGTAAGTGCACAGATGTACAAAAGTTCATGATAACATGAGGATAAACAGCTGTCTGTTAGCGTATGTGTGTTTGTAGTTACCAAGCACCCAGGGCAGAATCATCCATTCCACAGTTGTCGGTGCCGGGCCTTGAAAGTCCGGGTGCGCAGAGGCTATATGCTGTGAGGCCAAGAAGAGCAGGAAGAGGAAGGTCAGGTAGGAAGCAGTGTGACAGATGAACTTGATGAAGGGCTTACGGATGAATAAGCCATAGCGGCTCTTTGGAGAGATCAGGTAGAAGATGGATAACAGTGGGAAGAGGAGGCCAATGAAGATACATGTGATGAGTTTTCCTGCCCAGTGACGCCTCCTCCAGCCTGGGAACTCATCATACCACCGAGATGCCAGCAGCTGCTGACAGTTGGGCTGAGCGACAAACTGAGATAAAGGGAGAGACAAAGAAAGATATGTTAACTAAAATGAAACTTTCCTTTATTTAGCACCTTGTCTTAGAAATCCATTTAGAAAATGGTGGACAAGTCAGAACAAATGCAAATAAGCTTAAATTACCTCCACCCATGTCCTCCAAACAGTTACACTAAACAAAATATAGGGTGGCCCCTTTGAAGTCTGTGATTTGAATCATCAGTCAGGAAACCTCTCAGTCAATGAGATTGCTTCAAGTCAAGCAGTCCATTTTTTATTTGTTTATTTTTGTTTTTTTCCTAATCAATGTGCAATGTAATTTTAGGAAAGCTTTGGTCACTAGTTTTTGCTGCGGAGTGAGTGCTCTTGACTTCCGTGCTACTCTTTGGTACAAGCAGTTGCAGACACAACACAGCGGCCTGGTGGAGGAGTAAAGGTTGGGTATAAATTTTTAGCATCATGTTGCTCACTGCACTACATAGTGTCACCCTGATGCTGCATTTTGGCTTGTGAAGTTTTTATTTGTATGATTATCTTAAAAATTAAAAATGATGCAAGAACTTAGCATTTGCATGTTTTTGATTAAATGAGCATATTTCATGAAACAAATGTAAAAACTTTCTTTAAAACTATAAAAATGAAACTTCTGTTGATTATGATTTCTGCAAACAAAACTACAAAATAACAAAATTGCTTACACCACTGGACAAACCTTTATACATTATTATGTTGAAGTGTCTAATCTTCAGGTATGCTTAGTAGGAGTGGTTATCCCTTTTTATATTGTTTACAAAATATAGTAATGTTGATTATTTTCAGAACCATAATCTAATGTCGGTTTTATGGAGTCTAAACTTCCACTAAACCAGTGATATAAACACTTCAGATTCTCCGTCGAAACAGCAAGCTTGTCTGTCCCTTACAGGAGGCTCAATGAGAAATACACCAGCTCCCTTAATTTTTGTTCAAATACCTAACATGCAGCACCTTTCTGAAGCATTTAAAACCATCGTTCAGGAACCCCTCTAATTGAGGACACATAACAAACACATGAACGGATCTTCAGTTGCTAATCAGAAACAACAGGCTCCCACAGGTATGCTACGTGTCTGCAGATATCATCTGCCTAATATACACTGGTAATTTGTATAGGGACCAACAGCAGACATCTGGGAAATGCCTGGACCAAAACAACTCTTTTTTACACAGATGTAACACAGAATGCTTTTTCAGCAGTCTAAAACTCTCTCTCGTATGATGCTAAAATTACAAAAACTGCAGAGTCACCACCTGCTGATGATAACCTGAAACGATAGCACCATTTAAGGATGGAAAACACATGCCTGAACATTCTTCATCTCATTGGACTAGTAAAAAGGAAAGCCACTAATGAAATCATGTGCAGCACACGAGTTGGTTATGCTGTCTATATTATTTTTTATCACAAGTTATCTAACAGCCAGTCACATGAATAAGAAAACACTACATGTGACTCCTGAGATAAAAAAATTAATTACAGACTTTTATTTTGTAAGCATGCAAGACAAAAGTTTCAAGTGGGTAAACGTGTAGAGTTTTCTCTAATGCTTTGTTAAGAGGCGACTGACTGAGATGTAATATAAAGATCTGCTGGACATCTGCAGATGGTGATTCAAGTTAATTTCATGTTAACCAAGTTACGGCAAAATGGATCCCCATTATGGTACTATATAGCATTAAATTGTGGAGGATGAGGTCATCTATCAGTGCAGAATCTGAGGATTTTAATGTTTCCTATCTGTCCTTGTGAGATGTTGACTTGTCACAACATGACTGGAGGCAAAAGGTGGCATCTGGAGGAACCAGAGTTTGTCTGAGAACATTTTTGAAAAAAAAAAGTATTAATTCTGTCCTAAGGCACATTTATGACACACTGTGTTGTGACTATCAATTAAGCTAATATTATTTAGTTTACTTGAGCATGATCTAAATCAGTTTTTTTTTACTATTTTTGGTAGGTATAGCAACAAGTTTATGTTTTCTTACATCAATTGTAATGGCCTAATGTGATATCAGTGATCATCCAATATGATCCAAGGTTTGGTGTATTTAACAATTCAACTTGAAAATTATTAAATGTCACCCTAAGTCTGCATTCATAATCAGGTGGTTCAAGTCATCCCATTCTTTTGAATGTGAGTAGTTGCATCAAACCTGCTGTGGTGGGACCACGAAAACAAACAACAACAAAAAAAAACCCGCAATGGCCTGCAGCGAAAAGTTGAAACAGAACCAACTTTTGAAAAAAGTTTACACTGCTGTGGCCAATCATACCGGCGATCAGACTGGAGGACACCTGCTGTACAAGGGAACCAGCCTCTTTACATTGTTAAATATTATAGCAAGTGATTACCTCTGCCCTCTGAAGACATCACAAGTGCTGATTATTCTAAGGGATTGTAATATCAAATCCTATTAGCTCAAATTAAAATTACAGTGAGTAAAATAAGGTATGTAGCTTGTGTGGACTATCCTACAAAGGAAAGCACTTGCTTTGTTTGTGTATGAGTACTTGTAAATAGCTATCTATAGTCGATCTCCACCCTGCACCCCTCCACAAATGGACCATTTTAAATGGCACTCCCACATGGCATTACAACCCTGCAGCAAACTGCCACAATGCCTGATTTGGTGTGAATACAACCTAAATCCTAAACTGACCTCCAGGGCAAGTCCAAATCTCAAGTTATTACAGATAAGTCCACGTCAAATCTACAGTCTGTCACATTATGTTACATATCCAAACAATGTTTCAGTTCTCTGGATACTATCAGAGTTAGAAGGAAAAAAGGCTACGTGGTTTTGACTAAACGGTGTTTCTTAGTCGTGTCTTTAAAAAGGATTGAGAGCAAATCCCATTTGCTAGGAGTAAAACAATGTTTGAAGTAGCCCTGATGCATTAAAGAATGAAAATGTGACTTGTAGCTATTATCTTCTTGAGCATAACTTGCAAAATCATAGATGTCACAATCATTAATCACAAAGACTTAAGTTATAACTTGTCATAATTTACTAAAGCAGGTCAACTTCCTCTTAAAATGCAATAACCAACAGGACAAGCACATAAATAATGGCTACAATTAATGGCTAAGCTAACATGAGCACAAATGGGGAAAAACCATTAGGCTCTTTGTTTTATCAAGTTAACTGTTTTTTCTTTACTTAGCCTCTCTCTAAATTATATAGAACAAATACTTAAAAGGTGAAGTTGTCAAATTTGCTATGGCTCCAGGATTTTACTGGTTCAAAACTGAAAACATTTCTGCTTCCAAAGCTCAAGTAAAGCTGAGTTTTAAAACATTTAGGTCTCAAAAAAGTCTGATCTTACTGCAGATAAATGAATCTTGTCCCGAAACATGCCACCTGTGATGAAACAAATAGCCACTGAGCCCTTCAAGTTCAGCTGTAAAACCTTTTGCCACAGACCAGTCGTGCAGAGCTGCTAACAGTCACACAGGTCTCTCTCACATTGCCAACTGTCTCATTAAATTATAAAAGAAAAGTAAAAACACTATGACCCTTAAACTCTGCAAACACTATACAACTGCTGTGTACAAATAAGACCCAGAAGCTTAATGGAACAAACAGAACATTCCTGAACACTGTTTTACTTGTGTAAACTTGTTTCATTTTCTTTCCTAGTAAATAGGTACAAGAAAAATTACCTGAAACAAGCAAAAGAAGAAAAGTAAAAAACAAAACAGTTGCACCGAAAAATCCTGAAAATTAACACACACACACACACACACACACACACACACACACACACATATATATATATATATATATATATATATATATATATATATGTATCCTACTTTTTATAATTATACTAATTATAAATATAGGTATCTGGACATTCTATTGCTTTTTGATAATTTTCTAATAAAATAACTACTTTTTAGGTCATTTATAACTTATACCTTTTACTAATTTCTTGCAATTTTTGGGAAATTCCTTGTCAAGTTGCTCATTGCCTTTCCCCTCATGTTTTCTGAAGAAATCAAATTTGCTCAGGTTTCAAAGGGTTAAGCAAAAAATAGACGCAAAACATATAAATGTATAGATATCATCCATTATAAATGTAATAGTTGTTTCTTGATTTTTTTTTCTGTTCCTGCCACTGTATAATCACAATGTGTAAATTTTAGTGGCTCTATTTCAAAACAAATAACAAATGCTGGCATTGCATCCATGGGATAAATACTCCAAAGATGTTAAAAGACAGTAAAAGGTTCTCCTCCCTAATTAAAATATTATGAGCATGTTTTTCAGGGAAATGGTCATCACTTATTCCATCATTACCCCCAATTATCCAATTGTCATGGGACTGTCTGAGAGTGCTACTGTAATGCTTTGCTAAGAGCCAGCCTGGCAATTATATGTTGTTCCCAACTCCCGAAGGAAATCTCCACCCATCTCAGGCCATTTACAACTCATCTTGGCACTGTTCTTGTTATCAGTCCATGTTGTTCAAAGAATACTTATTCCTTGTAGTACTCGTTGCTTTAAAACCTGGCAGTTCTCAGTTTGTCTGTATGTGTGCCAGTACTGTTATTGTACTGCTGTATGTGGTCATGTGACAAAGAGGATATCTTAATCAACAAAAGCTTACCTCCTTCTGGCAATATTTGATAGCCAGCTTCAGTCGGGCCAAGTCATTAGTGTTCTCATCTATCAGAGGGTTAATGTCATCGCGGTAGTTAAGGATTATTTCCAACTCTCTTGAGCTTCGGGTCTGGTCCAAGAGGTCCTTTGCGAATTGTTTACACATATGGGACAGCTCCTCATACTCTGACTTGAACTCATTCTCCACTGTGCTGAGCTCCTTCAGCTCCCAGCTAAGCTGAAAAGCCGTGAGGAAAGGATCCTCGCTGGAGAGGGCGATGAGAGATGGGCTGGAAAGGGCCTTGTAGATGTTGAGACGAGAGCGCGAGTGACGCAGGCTATCTACATCTGAACTGGACACGCACTCCACGCAGTTGCAGCGCACAGCATGTGGCTGAGGTATGGAGACACCTCTCTGCACGAGCAGTTTGATGATCTCATAGTTGTTGGTGTGGGCTGCAAGGATGATTGGAGTGATGTCCGGGGTGAAGTCTGAAAACTGTTTGTCCAGTAGAGTTGGTGGTACCTTTTAAGGAAACCAAAAGAGGAACACACAAACATGACATAAAACAGAATCAGTTTATAGAATGCTGTTGTTTTATCAGATAGTTCAACAAAGAAAAAGGTTTTTAAACCACTTACAGGAACCGAAACAAGTGGTTTGAATGGATCTAATTTCATCTGTCTTGGGTCTCAGACCATCTTGTCTAACAGCAAGCACACAGCTAATGGCTTGTGGTTCAGCTGGCCTCAAATATCTCCCTGGTTGGAAACAACTACAGCCTTTTTTCTTTTTCCCTCTCTTCACAGAATACACCAAATCCATTACAGCGAGACCCAGCAGCGTCGAAAAACATATTTAAAAGATGTCAAGAAGTTGAACAAAACAGTGGAGGATTACTTTTTGTTGTAAAAGCTGTGGCAGAAAAACCCACAGCAGCACATCAAAGAGTATCAGTGCTGCAATTTTCGAGCAGAAAGTAAGAGTTGGATTCCTAAAATAACCACCTGTCTGGAAACCTGTCTGGAAAGAACGGTAGAAATAATGTAATTATTTCCTTTATCTCCATTAGTTTTAAACTAAAGAATTGCATGAATGAAAACCCTCACTGTTAAAGTCATTTAATTCAATTTGACATTACAATAAAGGTTATATTGTGCCATTCCAGTGACTTAAAATTAGCTGTTCAACTAGGGATGATGTCAATGACAAGAAGGCATGTTACCAGAATCTTAAAATCTATTTTTTAAGCTGCTTTTGCTCTACAGGTTGTGGAGTGCTGGAGTCTAGTCCAGAAGAGCACAGTGAAGTCTGGACAGGCTGTATCTCAGGGACGCTATATGAGTCAACAGATTTGACCAGCTGGGGGTAACTTATTTAAAAAAAAAAAAGCTTAACTACAGACTCATGTCAGAGGCTTATGCCTTTGAAAGTATTATAGCCAGAATGCATAACTGAGCAAAGCTAGTCAAACATGGCAGATCTTTGTGGCTAATATCAGAGAAGTTACACCTTAGAGGTGGTGGAGGGTGATAGGGGATGAGGTGTTCATGTATGTACAGTATGTGTATACTATATAGTGTATGCATGTATATGTACATGTGTGAGGAGGGATTGTGGTGCCGAGGGGGCTGGGGGCTGGGGGGTCGTGGGTTTCTGTAGCTGCGTGTTAAGATAGATGTCATTTTTTTTTCTTTTGTTTTGGCTAGGAATAGGTACAGGAGAAGAGATGTGTTTTTGAGGCGGGACTGAAAGATGGCGAGGGAATCAGAGTCACGGATCTCTTGGGGGAGGGAGTTCCAGAGCCTGGAAGCAGCCCTGGGGAAGGCTCTGTCACCCCAAATGATGCCAAAATTAATTAAAAAAATAAAATTTGAATGACAAAAAAAACCCAAAAAAACTGAACCGTGATATACTATATTATGTAAAAAAAAAAAAAAAAAAAAAGAAGAAGTTTACACTGTTGTAAAAATTTTACTCTAAGGGGTCAATTGATTCATTGAAGATGAAAGAAATAACCAAACTGATATTAGCTATCCTTAAAGTCTGCCACAATTTCTCACTTGTTGCAAAGGCGGACTGTTAAAAATGTTTCCCACTGGAGCAGATACAAGGTATCACATACTGTACTTGTGCCCACTGACTCCTTTTTCTGTTCAGGCAGGGACATACATGCAGTTGCAATTTACACAGACTGTATAATTAGCGTGTATTTGATACAAAAACGCATAATGGAAAACACTTTCTAAGCCTAACTGGTATGAGTAGCTGACAGTGAGGCACTAATTTAACCATGTTCAGTGATGTCATTACCACAACAAAGGCTTCTGGAAACTCTGTACACGGGTGAGTATCAATCATGAGTATATGGTAATTACATGGGGCATAATTGTTTGAGCAGGTTGGTTCATATTGTGTTGCAGAAGCAAAGAAGCTCAAAGAAAGTTTTGTGAAGGGCAAGTTGGACAAGAATGAAGAGAAATTAAATTGAATCCTGCAAGACATGTTAGCAATTAACAATAAAGTTAAAGACTATAAGACAAACAACTGTGGGATTGTAAACTGAGTGGAGTGTTACCATAGATCTACAGTACCTGTTTTTCCCCACGTGGCTTCTTGTGGTTGAGCAGCAGTTCCACAGCACCCACCACTTCTTTCCGGATGGCATGTAGCAGGGCATCACCCACATATACATTATAGCTGAGAAGCAGCTCAATGATCTCCAGGTTCTCATTTTCAATGGCGATGAGCAGAGCAGTGCGGCCCAGGGGGTCAATGCAGTTGATGTTGATCCTGAAGTAGATCTCAGCCTCCTCTAGGGCTTGTTTCACACTGGCATAGTCCCCTTTCTCAACAGCCCCCAGGTAGGCCCTCTCCAGGGTAGAGAGCTCAGCCTCAGCCCGCACAATCCGCAGAGGAATGCGGTCCCTGTATGAGGAGTTGTCAGTTTTCCTGTAATACAGCTGTGACATTGCTGCTACAGCATCACAGTCTCAGCTGAGAGTGGATGAGAGATAACAAGACAGGGGAGGATGTTAGATCAAGTTTCATTGTAAGCTTTGATGTTTTAATATTATTTAAAATATCAAATGTAGGAAAATACATTTAGTTGAGAAATGCTCTTTTGAGGACATAGGCTATTTGGCCAAAATATGTTATGCGTTTTCCATTTAAGTCATTGTTGAAACATTTTACTAATAAACTGAAAACAAAACTAAAATATTTTAGGCATAATCTAAAACATGACTGAAATAAATATTGCTTAAGAAAGAAATCCACTTCAACAGTTCTTAAGAAAGGTGCCTAATCACATACAGTATATACAATCTACGCCCAAAATAATCATGCACAGAATAAACACTGGAACTTTACCTACCTGCTGTTGCTTTCCAGTAGTGATTTCCTCAAGAACCATTTGTCGGAAAACCAGAGGATGCAGCAATCAACTTGCGTGGTCGGGTTCTCATCACTTAAGTCTCTACTGTAACTTACTGGCATGTCATGCAAACCACTGCCCACCCCTTTCGCTCTCTCGTTTGTAGGGGCACTGAGGAAGTATCACTGCCCTGCAAACGTCTTTGCAAAATACACGCGTCGGATCAGGTGGGAACAAAAGCTGACAAATACTGTGTCCGCCCCGCGCACAAATTGCGCGCTCAAAACTGAGGAGAAGAAAACGCATCTTCAGCCATCACCGCTCCTTTACTCTCTGGATTAGTGTAACGAGTGTTGAGGGAGGGGTAGTTTCCATAAACCCGTCAGCCTATCCACTGTTAAATTTCTTGTTAAAGTAGGGCTTTTACTTTTTCAGAGAAGTTGTTTTAAATTATTGTGCTTTCCAATCATAAGTTGCGTTTTGTTGATAAAAAAAGGGCGGCAAAGAAATACCTACCTAATTGTTTATTTGTTTTCTTTTTTGTAAGCAAATTAAAGCAAATTGACTGGGCATACTGAAATTGCAGTGGTAAGTATTAATGTATTCATCTATTTTGACTAAAAACATGAAGCCACTTGCAGGCTATTGATGAACATTTCTACAAAACCCAAGCATCTTAAGCTCTTGTTAAAATCTTTTATAAATCTTAGACAGAATAATGAGGTTTTCATACAATAGTGGTTAAAACAACACTGACTGAATATTCACATCAGAGAATGCATGCAATAAAGCTACACATTCTAAAAAATATTTGTTGAGATGTATGCATCATGTTTGAAGTCATATATATTGTTTCATTTTCACATTTAAAACGGTGAAAGCAAATTATATTAGGTCTACACAGGCTAAATTTGAGGTTTCAAGAGGTTCATGAGTAATACAACTAGGTTATTTATTACATTAGCCTCGTGCAGAATACTTAAGTTGAAGGAAAATAAGTCTTTGGCCATAAGATCCCCTCAAATCGTCATATTTTAAGGGAACAGAGATGCCACGAGCTGTGCAGGAATTATCCTCGTGATTAAGTTGGTTAGCAATGTCGAAGGCTTGTTTATTTAGTCACTTTGTCGGGAAAATAAGCCCCTTATATTATGAAATCAAACAAACAAACAAACAAACTGGAAAACAATGTGTCCCTCATAAGTACATAAGTTTAACAAACACTTAAACATTATAGAAAAATGAGGGACGCCTACCTGGAATGGAGGGCATTTAAAAGACAGATGTAGGAATACAAACATTTCGCAATCACGTGTCTAACTAGAGGAAGGAAGTCAGGTGTCTCCTATTACTTGCCGTGGCTCAACAGCTCTAAACGCCTCCTGCTGGAGTCCTCTGTTAACTTCACCGCTCTTAAGTGTTGTAGCTATGACTGTGTGAATATAAAACATAAGAAAACACAAAAAATATCATACCGAAACTGCTGCGACGGGAGAGGCATCGTTGAGCTTGTACAACACAATGCAGTAAAAAATACATAAAAAATGTTGGCTACCTATCAAACCGAGGAGATCAGATATAAATACATGTCCCCGATAATATGTGTTTCAAATAAGATACCTTCTATGGTTAAGGTAAAAAAAAAAGAAAAAAGAACCTTGCCACTATTAGAGCTTTATGGTATTAGTGGTCCAATGAGACTGGGGACACCAAGGGAATAAAAACAATGTCTAAATTTGGACAAGTGCCTTGGGGTAAATAAATATGCACCCTGACCTAAATTGCATGATGGGAGACACTGAACATTTATCTGTGTGGAAAGAGAGCCTATTTGTTTGTTTTTGGACCTAAGACTGCCAAATAAGATGTCGCAAGAGATATGGGCTATGCCAGCCTTGCTTCCATAGCCTGGGATTGGAAATAAAGTTTTATTTTATAAAGCTGACCTACATGAATTACATGTCAATCAAGTGCACAAGGTAACATTTTTACCTCAATTATTACTTGCCATTTAAGACTGATTAAGTCCAGCTCATGATTACCATCACATACTACTACAAGCACACAGGTCATGGGAACATTATTAGACAATTAAGACAATGGGCCCTTGGCCACAGATAGGCAAAGGGGTGCTCCACCTCACCTACTATACCTAAAAGCAAGACATACATTTGTGGTGGTCTGTTTGTAGTGGTTAGGCATCCTTTAGTGGTTTTTATGTCTCTTTGCTTTCATTTTTTGTCTTTTTCTAGTCATTTGGCTCTCTTTGAGGTAATTTTGTGTCTACTTGTGTTTGTTTTGTGTCTCTTTGCAGTCACTTTTTCTGTTGTGTTAGTTTGTCCATTTTTGTAGTTATCTTATGTCTCTTTGCAGTTCCTTTGCATCTCTTTGTAGTCTTTTTGTGTCTCTTTGTGGTCATTTTGACTCTCTTCCTTGTCAGTACATGTTCATTTGGGTGATATTTTTTATATATCAAGTGACGGCCACAGGGACCCCTGACATGTTTGGCCCCTGGACCTGTGCCCAGTCACCTCGTTCATTTATCCATCCATGACATAATTGAATAGAGTCTAATACAGTGTAATGATCTGGGTTGCTTTAGAAAATGCTGGAGTAAAGATTTGTCTAAAAACTATGACACTGTCAAAAGATGAGACCAAGCTTAATGTAAACTGAAATCAGGAGAGGATAAAATAGGCTAGCATTACTGCAGTAGTAGGCTGAAACTATGTATTACATAAGGGAACTTATACAATGTTGAAAATGTTTCATGTGCTGTTTGTTGGAAACCCAAAGGAAAATATCCACATCACTTGAGTGGATATGGAGGATATAAAAAGCCACAGTGGCCCTATTGACTGTCATAATAATATCATTTACTGAGAGTGAAACATGCATTTGCAAAGCTGGCCCTTTGGTAATGTAACATGAAAAGCACACTGGGCCATTTCATTCCCACAATCCCCTCTTTTCTACTTTGTACCCAAAGGGTCTTCAAGGAATCCAATATCCCTATTCTTAGAATTTTCTGTGTCCAGCCTTTATCCATCTTATTTTTTCACTGCAAGGTTTATGCTTAAATGTTTGAAATAGTCAAGAAAGATTTTTAAAGTGTGTAAATATTTATATCTGTTCCAATTAGTCAGATGTTTATGTATACCCTGTTCAGCTTGTTGTTGTTGTTTTTAGCTGTGTGTCTATTTCTGTTTTTGTACATTGAGAGCAACAAATAAACTGAGTCAGATTCCTTGTATGTGCATACCTACATGGATATTAAAGCTGTTTCTGATTAGGAAGCAAGCCCTGAAAAACCCTGCCTGCTTCTGAGCCTGACAGATATGATATCACTTTATTTTTATATCTTACAATTTTTTTTCCATCAACATCTCAAAGTGAAATCTCTGATGTTGGGAAAGCAGCCATGTATGTAAAGTATGATGTTTAACATCAGTCTTCAGTTGGTTAGTGTGAGCATGCACAGTTGCTAAGAAACCTCCTTCTAACGTATCTCTTTCTTCCATATCCAGAGGCAAAAAGAACAAAAGACACTTTGTGTTAATGTTTTCCTCCCCTTGAGTTACATTTGATTTTCAAGGGAGAAAAGTTTGTCAATGACGCTTTGAACAAATCATACATGTTTTGAGATTGCATTTTGTTGTGATCTCTTTGAAAGAGCAGTTTTCCAAGACTTAAAAAAAACCCTAAAATCATTTTTACCTGATTGGGTGCAGTCTTGCAGTTGTGACAAGAAAAAAATCAGTAGACTGATAACTGACAAATGGCATTACACTTTAGATGGGAAAATGTACATTATTTAGACAATGTCAAACCTGATGTTTTTTAATATCAATCATTCTGAGACATTATATCTATGCTGCTATTTTTTATTTGCAAGTAACAGCTAATTTCTATCAGTTACATGTCATTGTAAGATGAAACTGAAGACTCTAAAGCACTTTATTAAGTGCATCATGCTTTATGAATCATGAGTTCACATTCATTGTTTTCCCCATTTTCTTTTAAATTAGCATGTGATAGGCTCTGGAGAAATGTGTGTGCTTTTGTTATTTATGGCATACACCGATATGTTTTTGAGAAGATGCAGCGTATTAAAAAATACTTTTTCCTTTCTCTGATTTCACAGAATCTTTCACTCACAGGACCTGTGGTCATTATGATCATCACTGCAGCGATTATCACACCACAATCATCATGAGACAACTGCAAGGCAATCTGGTTCAATGCATTTATCAAAACAATAATGTCAACACCATTATCTGGCTGCACAATGAAAGAATATGTTGTAAACACGCAATATTAAATTGGACATATTATATGTTGTGAAACCTCCCTGGGCATTAAAAGCTGATCAAGGGTTGTCATAGTTTTACACAGCAGGACCAAATGGCTCTATTTGGCCAGCATTTTTTGCGCATCATCACTTTATAATTCAACATACTCATTAAAGGACTAGTGCGTAAAACGGAGGGTCATATATTGGCAGAAATGGAATATAATTTATTAGTTTGTTTTCATTAGTGTACCTGAAAATAAGAATCTGGTACTTTATAATGAGCTTTTTATATTTACAGGAAGTGGATCCTAGTTTATGGAGATGAACATGTTGCACCGCCATGTTTCTACAGTAGGCCAGAACAGACAAACCAAACCCTGGCTCCATATTTGGCCATTCCTGTTTTCCTGTTTTTGCGTAGGTCACCATAAAGAAGCCCAACTACAATGAGCAGCGCTGGAGTAACGCTATTTGTAACGCTATTCGTAACGTGAAAGTTCTTTTTTTCATGTTTCTAATGGTTTAAATCACTGGAGCCCTTTGAGGAAGAGACCGGTGAAAAGCTGCTGAATGTATGGATCTTAAGTTATTAAACAAAAAAGGTGACTTCACATTAGCATGTGTTGGACTAGCTGCCAGTATCAAATTGGGAAAGCTGAAATTGCTTTTTTTTTCATTTTTTGATCAGTTTAAATCACCTGGTCTGTTTGTTTTTTAAAGGAATAGATCTCTACGGATAATTTGGCTCACTGTAAAAACCCTCTAAATGTCTGGATCAGAAAAAGGTGGGCACACATTAACTTATGAGAGAAAAGGGGTGAGCATGTTGTGGGTGAGCAGCCTGTCACCAAGATGCCAAAATATGTTGAAGATTCATCGATTTGGAACATAAAACTGTTTTATTTGTGCTTATAGCTGTTTTAATCGCCTGATTTGTTTGTTCTGGGGAGAAGACCTCTGTGTATAATTCGGCTGCTCATAAAAATCTCCTGAATGATAAAAACTGAAGGAATGAGATGGTTGCAATGTGCAATTCACTGCTGGATAGCACCAAATTCCCCTAAAATTTCCACACTTTACCTTTAATTTTTTTGATTGGTTAAAAGTGCATATACTCTTGGCACAACCTCATCTGAGGAAGCACAGTTGAGGAACCAGGTGCCCTTTAACCACCATAATTATAGCGCTTAAACATTGAGAAAATGTAGTGTGACCACAATAAACTTGCATCTTGCACACTGTTTTTCTCAAATTTATATATTTATTTGCCTGTCTTGTTTTGCACCTTTTTTGTCTTAACATGTACAGTCTATTTAAGACAGTGTTTTTGTCTACTTAAAATTCAAAATAAAGATTATAATTAAAAAAAGGAGATGTCAGATTTTATTTAAAAACCGTCTAAAATATACATCAAGCTACGGTAAAAACATTGATGCTGTATGCAACATTGGTGGAGTAAAAAATGCGATGACATTGTCTGAAGTGTAAACAAACCAAACCCAGGAGTAAGAGGGGGAGTGGGTGACTGCCACCAATTTAAGTGGTGTTACAGGCAGTCAGAACAGCAAAGCTGAATTTCCTTAATGACCTGCCTACCCTGCAGGTTTCAGTGAGAAGTCAAGCTGGAGATAAACTTATCCCAAAAGGGTTGTCACAACTTTGCATGTTTAAACATTAAACCCCAAGTGACAAGTTAAATTACCTAATGGCCAAAATGAGGAATTGTGTCATGAGACTCCATGCATCTATTTATGCACTCCAGTATAATAAACCCATTTTCCTACTGGTCAGATATGAGAGAGTCTTTCTCCACCTGAGACTTTATATTTTTTTTACTGAAGGCAGCTAGGACATGAGCAGTCCCCAGAAAGCGATCACATACCAGAGTTGTTTCAAGATTGAGTTCAAAGTGACACAAAACCTGAAAAAGAAAGATTAAGTCAGTAAAACCGTTACAGCCACATTGAATACACCCATTGAGAGAGGTTATATCCCACAGAAATGGATTCTGAAGAGAAAAGATCACGTTACAGTACCACAAATGAGAATTTGTAAACATCTTGACATAAATAATACATCATAGCTTCCTGCTTCTGTGCTCTTGCAACTGTAGGTCAGTTTCAAATGGCTCTGCTTTGAGTAGACACATTTATCTTGATGTAAATTAAAACCAGTTCTGGTCAGCTAAATATGCTGCTCAGAACATGTGTTTTTCTGTGTTCTGCGGTTTTTCTCCTTTAGATGATTTATTTCATTTGTCTACATTTATTTAACTAAGTAAGTATTAGGGGCAAAAACAAAAAAAAACAAAACAAAAAAAAAAAACATAGCTACACCAACTTTGTCATTTTGTTTAGAACAATGCACAAAGTTAAGACACTTAATTAAAGTATTGGAAATCTCAGCAATTTAAGGTGCAAAACTAAAAATTTAAAACAATGACTTATTGGTTGTTTTTTGTCTGTGTAGTACAGCATAACCTCCTTAATCAGTAACGGTTCAGGCTGAAATCCTAATTTTACTGCACAATAAAGATCAATATGATTAATAGTTTCATGAATGGCTTTTGAAAAGATCTGTTACAATATGAGCAGAAGCTGTATATGTCCTTTTTGTCCCCTTTCAGTGTCAAAGTTGAGGCAGCTGCTGTACAGTTCTTTGCCCTGAGGAGCATTCAGAGTGTCATTTCCCTTTATTCCACCTGAATAGTAAAGGCCATGTTGTGGCTGCCCTTTTTTTTAAATTATTATTATTATTTAAAGTTTCCCAATCGAATGTCCTGTCAATTCAAGTTAAGATCACACTCTGATCAGTTCACTGTATTTTATTTTTGATACCTTTTGCTGTTTATAGATGAAGCTGACACCAGACTGCATAGTGTGACCTATACTGTAATATATTCATTTCCTGGTCCAGACAATATGTAATGCAACAGACACAGGTATGGTGGCCAAGGTGTGTTTAGCCTTTGATAATGTCAAAGACCTGGAGAGCAGGTAGAGACGCAATCCATTTTAAAGGAACAATTTATGAATCAAATGCTAAAATAACTCAGGATTGGAATCATCACCCTCAAATTGACTGACAGTTGTTTAGATAGATAGATAGATAGATAGATAGATAGATAGATAGATAGATAGATACTTTATTGATCCCAAAGGGAAATTCAAGTTTCCAGAGAAACAGGACAGAAAAAAACAAGAAATGATAACATAGCTATAAAATTTAAAAAAAGGATATAAAAGAATATATTAAAAAATCCCCAAAATAAGATAAATTAATGATAATACTGATATTACTGTGTAAAATGCACAGTGCGCGCAACCTGAATAATCAGATTGAAGTGCAAAAAGAGCCCCTGTACGAGTTAAATAACTAAGTCTGTTTGGTGAATCACATGCATGATCAGGCCTCATAGTCCTCCTCCACAGTCCTCTCTAATAACATAATGGATAGATTTGTAATTCAGTTATGAAAAACACACAAATGCTTTTCATGATTGAGAAATCATACTCTTTGATCAAAGTCAAAATCTCTAACTCACGCCATTAATTACTGAACTCACTTGCCACTAGAGGGCAGAGAGAGATTTCCTTCTTTGCCAAAATGCTGATGAACCTCATCTGCTGCACAGATTTTTCAGGCCACCAGACTGCTATTTGGTGGCAGCTCCATACATGGGACCTTGAACAGTCACATACTGTTTCTCCTGTTGGGGGAAAACATTTCTTAAGAAGGTTCCCGTTGAGTGAATAACAGGGAGGCTGTTTCAGAAGCATATGAACTTCCTTTATGTTCAGTGAAGGTTTGAAAATCTGGGCCACATGTTTGTTAATGATGTTTGCTATTGCCAAAGAGTCCTTTGACCCAGTTCTTGGCATGTTGATTACTGCTTTCACTATTCTTAAGTATGCAATGACTTTCACTTTCTTGTGCCAGCACTAAGGGTTTATATCTTTAATCTGCATAAATAATGAAAACTAACAAACACTTAGAAAAAAGTATGTGAATTCTCAGTGGTAAACTTTAGATCAGGTTTCTGGTGTACAAGCTGCCATCAGTTGCTGAAGACATTTGCAGCACCATGATTTGATATTAATTGAAGAATGTTTCTATCATGTAATATATCACTTGTATTACTCAATGGTGCTGGCAGAATGATTGATACTTATGTCCACTGGGATAACAATATCATTTTTAATTTTTAGTATTTTACTTATTTGGCTTTGAATTTACTTTTTATTGCCATTTCTATCTAAGTGTCTTATTTTTGTTCGTGGTGCCTGTGGTATTTGTTCATTTTTTCACTCTGTTGTATTATAAATGAGGCCTCTGGTCCAATTTATTTCTGAGTTAAAATAAAGATGACAAAAATGTGTTGTCATTAGAAAGCCTGAGAACAGTTCTAAGTCATTTTTACATTTAAACATTTACATTCCAACACGAGGTTGCAATCAATCTAATGGTGTTTGTGTGTCATTTGAAATAACATAATGACACAACAGTTTATCAGTCTAAGTTTTAACTGGCTTTGTTGAGACTTTTCTAAAGTAAATGCTTGCTTCAGCAGAATTCATTCTTTTATGAGAGCTTCCAAAAAATAGTTCACATTCTAGCAGAAGAAAAATGTCAAAAATTTAACGGTGAAATCAATGCATTTTCAGAAAATAATGTTGTACGTTATGCATGGCTGATTTTACTTCACAAGAGGTCGTCAATCTTTGCTGTGCAACTGTGTGCAGAACTCATTTGGTATTGCAGTCCAGCTCTTTGTCAATTAGATGTAGTATGTATTGGCCAGGTTTCGACCTCGCTTCTAAAAATGAACACTGATGCAATAGTCAAGCTCACAGCAGAAATTTAAAGTCATTACATAAGGTTTTGAACTAATTAGGCCTGCCAGTCTTCCACTAGTGAGACAACACAGCTACAGTATGTAGCTCAACTGACAGCTTAAACCAAACTGAACACTGAAAACTGTATCTACAGGTAAGAACTTACTGTTTTATAATGGTTACTGTTCCTGCTTAGTGCCAGATCTGATGACAAGAAGCACGTTAATACGTTTTTCTCTACATGTATGTAACTGAAGACCCGATTATTATACAAAGTGGATTTACAGTTTCTTTAACTGTTTGTTATAATGTTTGCTTTTAGGTTAAGATTTTACATGTTCAAAATCTTTCATTGTAAAATGGGTCCTTTACATTAGCTTCATATCGATCAATCAAGCTTAATAGACATGAAATTACAAATTCACAGTTAAGTCAGATTTATTTTCAACTCTGGTTTTGTATTTTTCTTTGCTAATAGTCTCCTAAATTCTTGCAGCTGTTGTCATAATATGACAAATTTATGTTGCAAAACACTATGTATAATGTGATGTTGCCATCTTCTGGCAGTGGTGGTGAAGTATATGGTGATATTCACAGCTAAATAATTTATGTAGGTATTTGATGCAAAATGTACATGTTTTATTTGTAGTTTACCTTCTGACTTTCTGAATTTCTATTCTCATTAGACAAATAAAAGGCAGTATAGAGTTTGTCTCCATACATTCGGCTGGAATTTATCATCTGCTTCCTGTGGAGGGGTGAAGATGCGTGAAGGTTATAGGTTCTGTTTATGTCTGTCTGCAGGGGTATTTACCAAACTCAATAAGATCAGCAACACCCCATCACCTGACAAAAATGAGCAAGAGTTTTTCAGTTTGTGTGCTGGTGCTTATTAGAGCTGTCAGCAGGGGAGATGTGTGTATGTTTGTGTGCAGTGCTGTCGGGTAGGGGGGGTAAAAATCACCCTTAAGTTTCATAGCTAAATCTCACATCTTTGAGGAAGCATAAAAAAGGCACCTTGTTACAACAGTTAACTCTAACAGATGACAGCTGACTTTGGTGACTTGGGGCTAATGGAAAGATTAAGTCAATTACAGCTTGGCAGGGGGACTTAGAAATATTTGAGACATTCCCCAGACTACTGGAACAATAGGCACCCACACAGACGCTGTCACTGTGAGGCAGTAAATGTCATTATGTCAGAGTAAATCCAACAAAATGTTCTTGGTCCCTTTTCTAAAAAAATAAATCTTCATAATAACATAACAATGATAACACTGAAACGCAGTCCAAGAGAGAGCATTACTGTCCCCACATGTGCAGTGTGTGCAGCTTTTTCATGAGCATCTTGTGAATGTGCTCTGTTTCATCTAGATGATATTGTTGCTGACTTAGTCCCCAACTTTAGATCAAACAGAGTAGAGAGAGAACGCTCTCTCGGCTCAGCAGAAACTGGAAACTCAAAAGGATTGTGGAGGATAAAATACAGTAAAGAGAAATGGTAAGAATATGCTTTTAAGACCACTTCACACAAGAAGATAAAATTCTTACATTTAATTTAATTTAATGGAAATATATAGGGAGTATCATCATTCCTGTTCTCTATAATTACATTGTTTTTACTGTACTATTTAAATGTTTTTTTTTTATTACAGCAATTTTCTTTCAGTGTAGAGGGTCAGATACTTAATAGTTTGCACTTTTGCTCTTTATAATAATCAGTCACAAATCATAATTACAGTTTTCAGCTGATGATGTGACTGCATGCAGATGGCACACAGTGACTCCCACCAGGTGAATTCTCATTTCTCCTGCTTTTTGCACTGCAGAAATGAGTACAGCCCGCAGGGTGGGCAAACATGTTAAGTGCCTCTCAGCTTTAAAACTCATCAGGAGAAGGAAGGCCTGCGGGGTATCTGACAGCAATCCGATTAAATTGTGTAACCTTTGGCCTGTAAGGCGACCACACCTCCACAGGAAGCCCAAGATTTTGAGTTTTTAATAACATAAAAGTCTGAAGTCAAAGACGCAGTTTCCAGTTACGGATGAATGGTTAAATGTCTACTGGTTGGACTTTACTTGTGTCCTTAACTGCCACTATATCAGTCAGGTTAGTTAGAATGTAATGAAAGCAGTTTTGACAGTGCTCTGGTGCCCTTACAATTGTTTGTGCTCTGTTAGAGGCTTTTGGGCACAGCATTACACATCGTACTTCATTAAAATCTCTTGGTAACAAGGTGTCCTTAAGAGTCCAACAAAACCAAGCAATTTATGTCTCACACAGACAGAAACCTCCAGTTGGTACCAGGACTGAGTGATTTCACCACTTTTTTGTAGAATTTGCCAGACATTTTATGCATGTAAAATAATACATGTAGCAGAATTAATTTACATTGTTTCATGGCATATACAGATTAACACGCTTAACATTTTAAATCTCGTCAAAACTGGCATAACATGCTATGAACTCATAATTTTACATGATTCTAAAATAATGTAGCAATGATAGCTTTAAGATTTTACACCACAACCAGTCAGAGCCCTCTATGTATGTTAGATTGTCATTTTTACCAAAGATCATCATATGTGCCAAAGAGACATATTGCATAATAAAATGGAAAAAAAAATGAATACTCCCCTATTTGAATATGTTGGACTGCAAGCTACAGAACTGGGTTTAAGAGGTATATGATGTGACCACATCTAACGGCCAGATCTTTCAACACAGAGCCACATGCAACACTAAACAGACACCACAATAGAGAATCCCAGGATTGTATTTTTCCTGTGGCCATTCTTTTATTTGCCTCAATGAGCATAAAAACCTATACAATGCTTATCAACAATATAAAATACCTTCAAACAATTAATTAAATTTAAAGTGGGAGAAACTTCTTTGTAAATATATGCATGTGTGAGATGGACATAGCATAATAATCAAATGGAAAGTATACTGTAAAGTTGTAGGCGGTAATAAATCAGAATATTTAAAGATGTTATAAAGATGTATTAATTCAGGGTGAAAGTGTTTGTATCAGTTTTAGTTTGTCAGGGTGAAGCCTGAGGCTTCACCTCACAACTGAACTGGTTGTACAGGGAGTTGACAGCTGGCAGGAACAACCTCCTGCAGCGGTCCTTAAGCGGAGCCGGATCAGTCTGAAAGTGCTCAGCAGTTTGACCAGGAGGTTGTAATGAAGGTGTGAGTTATTTTCCATGATGCACAACATTTTGTGCATAATTCACAGATTACTACTATTAAAATAAAAAGGATTTATGTACATTTTGATCTAAACCTCACTGAAATGACATGATCTGCTGGGAAATTATTATTATGATTTTAATATACTATATATTTATAAATACAGTATCACTTTATGATAAAAGATATAGATAGATTATTAATGACTAATGCAGACACTATATAAGTATTCACACTTTTTTTTTGAGTGGGACACCAGCAAAGCTTTTATTTTAAATTCCTTTCTATACACTAATAAGAAAGTTCCATACTCTGCAAAAAAAATGTTTTTAGTGTTTAAATTTGGAGGCAGATGAAAATTCTTCTTAAATGCAAATACATTAGTCACATTAGCACCACTCTTTCCACCACTCTATTTCATTCTGTGGTTTTACTCCTGCATTCTAAAGATAAAGCACTAAAAGTGAGGTTTGCCCTGCTTCAAGTGGAGGTCAACATGTTCGCAGAGCTTTAGCCTTTCAGTACATTGTGTCCAGAAAAAAACAAAATACATACACAAACATTTGTGTCCCCAATATTAGAAATTGCTCTGCCCTTTCTTTTGATTGTCCTTGGATTTTTTTTCATCTATTTTTGTTTCATTTGTTTTCTCCAAAGCAATGAACCTATTTGTTAAAAGCAGGCTGCAAATAATCCTTGACTTGTTTTGTGTCATTGCTATGGTCATACATTATAGTCTTCATACATGGGTCCGCACACACCTGGGGAATTTGGGAGCGCAAATAAAGAATATGATTAAACTTGACTCGTTCTGCTGCGTTTTTAGATTTCAAGTATCCCAGGAGTAATATAAGCTGGGTAAGATGGATTCTGCTGCCGGTTGGCTCTGCGTTGTGTTTCTATAGGTTACACAATTTACCTTTATAGTGGAAGACTTCAGAGTTGCTGCTGCCACTATTCTGGCTTCAACCATCAAAAGAATTGTCCCTGACAGAGACGTAATGAACTAAAATAGCCTTAATGAGATCAGTGAGGCTGGGGTTGTATTGTCTCCAGGGAAAAGCCACTAACAGAAATAGTCCTGATAAGTTTGAGGAATTGTTAGAATAGAGTCACTTTAGCAACACTGACACAAACAGCAGGGTGACACTAAACAAGACAATTATCAAAAGCATTTCCAGTCAGACAGGGACATTAATTTGAACTGATTAGAGATACTGTCAAAACTTACATTTTATCCAGAAATTATGTCTGATATTGAGTATTATATTTGCTTTCTTTATTTTTTAACACATTGGGACCATTTTTTTAGCTGTTCATAGAGCATAGTCTTCCTAGAAGACTTCAAACTACTGAAATACGATACAAGCATGCACAGCAATAAAAATGGTTGTCAGTGTTAATAAAGACAGTATGTGTAAAGATACGCAAACAAAATAATGACTGTGAGTTGTTTGGGCTGCAGTCTCCAGCACACAGATGCCCGTCTAGCAGCACCTCATTATCCGTGTATCAGGCTGACTTAATGCTATTTCTCAGAGCTCATGACACCTTACATGATGCATATCAATGTTAACCCAGGTGCAATGTAAGTACAATTCTAGTGTTTGGCATGTCGGTGTGAGTGTAATGACAAGGCAGGACATTCAGCTGAGAGGAGACTGAAAGTTATTGTTTTTGTAAATAAAGGCAAAAGAGGATGTTTTTAGATTATGCATCTTACGTAAATATATTTTATTGTTTTCTCCTAGGCATTCGCTGTCTTTGGATTGCTGGTACAAGCGTATTCAGCTGTCACTAGAGTCATCACAAAGCAGAACAAACTGAGTCTCTATAGTGCTAACAGCCACGAAGAAAGACGAGATGAACAAAGAAGCTTTGAATATTTTGTTGTCTTGGTTCAGCGGTGAGAAAACCTTAAATGAATGCTCATTCATCTATTGTTATGTTAATCAACATTTACAAATGGTAGTCAAAACTGAGCTGAACTGCATCATGTCAGCCTAAATCCCACCTGCAGCATGTGTATGTTTGCCCAACAATAAATCACTTGCACATCAGGAGTGCAATTGGCAACCTCACTTCCTTTACAGACCAACAGTTTTATCTCCTAAGAAGGATCGGTCATTTATAATAAATTTGATTTAAACGTGATATGACAGAACATCATCAAACTTCCCTTCGCCTCAAAAATAAGCCTGAAGGTTTGGGTATGATCCAATTCCCTCTCTGCCATTGCTGCTGTCAGAGAGTTCTATTCATCTTCTTTTTCATTTTCTCTTGTAACTAGGAGCTGTCAAGGCCTGCGGGCTTTGCCTTGCAGTTTGCTTGGCTATATTTATAATTGGACCCTGTCAACAGTGTCCAGTGCAACCCAACTGCACAGTTTGTTATGGCAGCTACTGTGTACCGATTTCAACACATGCCAGCTGTGAGACGGTTTGTATGTCATTAATGCGCAACAATAGGTAGGCACAGACACAGTGGTTGCACCCACTACTTTGTGGATGGAATGAAAAGCATCTAAAAGGGATCAGAGGGGACTGAGCACAGTTGAAGTCAAATTCTTCCCAGCAATATAAAGCTCTAGAGGTGCTACACATTGACAAGGGAGCATGGTAGGTATGTGTGTACATCTAATATATACAAAGGCAGAGGGGTATATCAAACACAATGAACAGCTGCGCCTGTAGTTATGCACAATGAACACACACAGTTTAGTTACATATATCCTATTTTTGCCCAATTTACTGACAATTTAATTGAATGTAAAAACAGTACAAACACCATATAGGAGCCTGGTAATGAGACAATATAAGATTTGCATGACCCCCTCTCCCTTCAAGATTTTCAGACTTGACCTCTGACATATATATTTCTGAAATATGTATTATTACTATGTGTCTATTTAACCATTAGTGCCTTGTCTTTACTAAGGGACTATTTTTAAATGATTTATTTATTTAATAATGTATTTTGCACCACAGGGAGTTTGCAATTTTGTTATATGCCTGTTCATAAGATGAAAAATAAACTTCTTCTTCTTCATCCTTCTTCATATATCTCTAAAATATCTGTGATTCTTATCTTGATGTGCAGTGGTGCTCAACATGCCAAAATCAAACCAACTTTAAATATAATTGAGTCACTTTAACCTGCCTTGCTGTGCTGTGTGGGTGTCCTCTTCATCAACACTGCTCCTCCAGATGAGTGGCGCAGAGAGAGGCCGGATCATGACTGGGCTTGTCAGGAGCCAGAGGAGAATGCTCTGCTGGGGGAAGCGTCTGACACCTGGAGGACCTGTGTGATGAGAGAGCAGGATAGCAGGAAATAGGACAAATTGTCACTGCACGACTCAAATAAATAGAACTTTTGAGAGTGAGTGGATTGAGTGGATTGTGGGTTATATTGCAGGGTGAAATATGTCAAGGCAATAGCTGGATTGTGGCTATAATGCGAGACTGTGGAAATAGTCAGATTCCTGCAGTGCCTCCTCTCCATCAGCTCTGATGTGAATAACTACCACATTCAACACTGCTATAAGGACGTTGTGTCCACTGTATGGTGTGTTTTTTATTTACAGAGTGATTGATGGTACAGTTGCTACCCACTTAACATCACTTTTGATTATGATATATGGGAATCATAGATTTATTTGTTTATTTATTTATCAGTCTGTGAACTTAAACTACTGAATAGTTTTAATGTGGAGCTAAGGAATGTCCAGACATTAACCAGTGTAAAAAATAATGTAAAAACTCACTCAAACTCAAGGATGAAGAGGGGATTTAACAGTTATCAGGTGTTTACAGGGGTTATTGTTTATTTTTTAATATTTATTTCTTCCTCCTCTTTTTTTGTAAATAATAATGAAAAATTGTAGCCATTTGATTTTGAGTATGTGAGTATGTATATATTTAATTAATTACAGTATAGCTTTAAATTATAAAGAAGCTGGTTTTATTAAAATTCAATGACTTATGGAGAAGGGGTGGGATTAAATAAATTTATACTTATTCTCACTCCTCTTCGAATATGTAAACCAAGTCATCATGTGTTTGACTATATTTTTTTTTTGTCTGTCTGCTTTTGTATAATAATTGATCTATTTCCTTTTTTACATGTTCGAATTAAATCAAAATCAAATTTTAAAAAAATCAAATCAAATCTAGGTACAACAAGATTTTTAATCTTGTTGTGCCTAGTCAGAACTGAATTAGAAAAAAGTTTTAGGTTCTCTGCACCCGCAGCAACGAATAACCATCAGAATGCTCTTAAGCTACAACACATGGTGTCCTTGAATGCATTTAAAACCATACTGAAATCTGTTAAGTCTGGGATTTCTGTGTGCAAATGTGATCTGATTGTTTTATGTTACCCAAATCTATGTGCTTTTGTGTGAATTTTATTTGTTGACCCTGATTTCAATGGGTCAAACCTGGTTAAATAAAAATGAACTGTCAAATAATACACAGCAGTCTATACTGTACTGGCACCAGGCATGCAATTTCATGACAGACCTGGCTTTTATCGGGAAGATGAAGGAGGAAAATGTGCATAGCATTGACGGTAGTGGCGATAACTGCAGGTAATGAAGTGAGTGGAGCATCCTCCCTCATCAGCAAACCAGGAGAGGGAGACAAAGCTTTTCTGCAGTTAGATTATAAATGGAGGGTCCTGCACATTTGTACTTCTGAGTGCTCCCCTTTATTTTTAGTATGGAGTGATTGAATAGCTTTGATTACAGAACAAATGTAGATTATTTTAACATGTCAGTCAACAGTGTAGAATAAAATGAAGACATAATTAATTCATAGTAATACTACAGACTATAAATATTGCTTTACACCCAAACATCGCCTCATTTTTTAAAAATGATTTTTTAATTTAATTTTATTTTTTTTTACCTCATACAACCTGATGAAGTCCAACCCACGCGGCATCGTTTTTGTGTGCCCAGAATGACACGAGCCACGTCCATTAAAAACCTGACAAACGCATTCCAGCGGAGATGTGAACCAATAGGCTGAGAGGAGGGCGTAACACTCCTTACTCCAGCAAAGCAGGAGTATGAAGTTTATGTTATCAGTGTACAGCTGCTGTGAGAGAATGGTGCACCTTAGTGCCCATAGGTGCGTGATATTATCCAACTCTGATTTTATATTCTTGCAACTTTAACCGCCGTATTTAGTTCAGAAGGGTGTATGCGCAAAGTTCAACGTGTCTCCTTTGCGGTTCCACATTACAAATGGCTTGGATTATTCCCCCGCATCTGCACAGGACTGGCGCCGCTTTTGTTCTGCTCGCGGTGATTCTGACAGGTGATGCAGTTGCGCAGGTTTTTGACAGCTATGGATTATCTTACGCCCTGAGGTCCGAGCTGTCAGAGGACACGATATTGGTTGCCAATAATGGGATCCGCGTGCCTTTCGGGAGATCAGTCTTCATTGATCCCATCAACGATTTGGTTATTCAAGTTCAGCCCGGTGATAGATGCAGCATAACGGTCCTGGACAATGATCCCTTGTCTCAAAGGCCTGGACACCTGTCTCCGAAAAAGTTTCCGTGTGAATTTGGCCCCAATGACGTGAAGTATTCTCACTTTGGCTCCAGGAGTCCTCCGAGGGACAGAGTGAGATTACAACTCAGGTATGACACCCAAACGGATACCATTATAATACCTTTTATGATGGAGGTGGAAGTCATTTTCACACAGCTGGAAGTGTTAACCAAAAATATGCCACTCACTGTCGAGAAACTGCTCAGTACAAGTAACCCCATCGATAGAAGAATTTTAGAATTCACCTATGATAGAGGTGCACAGCAATGCAAAATAGCCTCTCTCTCGAATGGCAGCGTGCTGCCCAGGTATGGGAAACTTGTGGATGAGGACAGCCTTGGAACAATGGTGGACTGTGATGAGTTTATTAAAATGAACATCCGTTATCAGCACACTTTTGCTTTGAAGTCTCCAAACAGAGATTACATTCCCATGCTTGTGGAGTTGCATGATAAAGAAGGCAATTTGCTCAAGCAAGAGTTTTTCCAAATTTTGGTGAGGATTAAAGATGGAGAGGAGAACACAGCTCCCAAACCCAGCTTTGTTGCCATGATGATGATGGAGGTGGACCAGTTTGTAATGACTGCAATAACCATGGACATGCTGGCTGCAGAGGATGTAGAGTCTAATCCTGATGAATTAATTTTCAACATCACATCCTCTCTGTCCTTTGAAGAGGGCTACATTGTAAGCACAGATGATAAGAATTTACCAATAACCTCGTTTTACCAAGGAGACCTCAAAGACTTGAAAATCGCCTACAAACCCCCTGCTGTGGACTCAGACACTGAGCGGATTTTCCAGATTGAGTTTGAGGTTGTGGACACAGAGGGGGCTGTGTCAGACCCTTTTGCTTTCATGATTGTTGTTAAGCCTATGAACACGTTGGCCCCTGTGGTGACAAGGAACACAGGCCAGTTACTGTACGAGGGTCAGTCCCGGCCCCTGTCCAGTTCACAGAATCTGGAGATCAGCGATGAGGACAATTTAGACAAAGTAAAAATCAGTGTTATTGATGGGCTGAGGCATGGAGAATTAACTGTGCTGGGCTCCAGGAGGAAATTTTTCACCCCGGCTGACCTCGACGCTGGAGTAGTCATTTATCAACACGATGGCAGTGACACATATAGTGATAATATTATTTTCAGAATGACAGATGGCACAAATGAGGTGGAGTTTCTGTTTCCCATCACTGTTGTGCCAACCGATGACGAGCCTCCCATAATCAATGCCAACACTGGTTTGGTTTTATTCAAAAACCAAATGATGCCAATCTCCTCACTCATGCTCAGTGCAGCAGACATCGACTCAGAGGATTCCTCAATTAAATTCACAATAGAGCCTCCTTTTTCCATGATAGGGCAGGTGTTGCTGCGTCAGTCTGAGGCCCCAGAGGACCCATCAACATGGAAGTTTAATACAGAGGATGAATTGTATGAGAAAGCAGTGACTGAATGGCTGCAGCAGGATATAACTGATGGTAAACTGTTTTATAAGCACACTGGGCCTCACAGCGCCAGCACAGTCATGGATCAGTTTGTGTTTAAGGTGCAAGATGACAATGACCCACCAAATCAGTCAGGTGAGAGCTCGTTCATTATCAAAATCCTCCCTGTTGATGACATCCCACCTGAACTGTACCCTGGCACGACTCTGGAAATGACTGTGCACGAGTATCAGCTGACTTACTTCAGAAAGAAATTCCTCCGTTACACTGACCTGGACTCAGAGGATCGGGATCTCAAATACACAATCATACAGCCACCGACGGATACAGATGAGAACAGCCCTATTGTACTGGGAGCTCTGGTATTAACTGAAAAGCCAAACACTGAAGTTACAACTTTCACTCAGGCACAAATCAACCACCATAAAATTGCGTACAAACCGCCTGATCTTGAGCTTGGAATTACCAGTCGTGTTTTGCAGTTTCGGTACACTGTGGAGGATGTGTCTGGAAATATTGTAGAAGGACTTTTCACTATATTTTTGAAGCCTGTGGACAACAAACCGCCACAAATAACCAACTCTGGATTTAGTGTGCTTGAACGCGGCTCACATGCCATTACAAGTGCTGAGCTGGACACCTCAGACACAGACACAGACAGCGAACAGATTTCCTTCACTATTACTCAGCCTCCTCTGCATGGCCAGATCAGGTTAAGATTCACTGACATGACAAGAGGAGACACTTTCAAGCTGGAGGATATCAGAAATGATAGAATTTCATACATTCATAATGGAGATGAGTCAACGGTTGATTCAATACAAGTAGATGTCAGCGATGGCATCCACATTGTACCAATAACTATAAAGATTAGTGTGTGGCCAATTGATGATGAGCCTCCAACTATCAGTCTTCCAGCTGGCACAATTGGCTCCTACATAGATGTACTAGAAAATGGGGCAACAGAAATCACAAGTAATGTCATTCAGGGAAGAGATGAGGACACGGACGACCTCCGTTTGACCTTCATTGTGGAGGACCCACCGTCATTAGGAGAAATTCTGGTGAGAGGCGTCCCATCTGGCACGTTCACTCAAGCTGATATCATTAACGGTTTTGTGGTCTATGCTCACAACAGCGGGGAGATAGGCTTGACC
Organism: Plectropomus leopardus; assembly: GCF_026936395.1. Taxonomy (NCBI): domain Eukaryota; kingdom Metazoa; phylum Chordata; class Actinopteri; order Perciformes; family Serranidae; genus Plectropomus; species Plectropomus leopardus. The sequence goes on from NC_142181.1 coordinate 28,307,320, forward strand.
ACAAAGGAGGACTTTTTCAATCTCACTTTGACAGACATGTCTGATGAGTGGACTGTAGGAGGTAATAAGATCACAGGTGTCAGAGTGCATGTAACTATTCTTCCCCTGGACAGCCAGGCTCCAGAGGTCTTTGTGGGGCCACAGTTCACTGTTGTTGAGGGGGAAAAGAACTTCATTCAAATTCTTCATATAAGTGCCGATGATGCAGACACCTCCAATGATGACCTCCTCTGCACAATCATCGTTCAGCCAACTTCAGGGTATGTGGAAAATATCTCCCCTGCCCCAGGCTCAGAGAAATCCAGGTCTGGGACCGCTATTAGTGCTTTCACCATCAAGGACATCAGACAGAATCACATTTACTATGTTCAAAGCATCCACAAAGGCATGGAGCCAGTGGAGGACAGGTTTACGTTCAGATGCTCTGATGGCATCAATTTCTCTGAAAGGCACTTTTTTCCTATCTCCATAATCCCCTCTAATGATGAAAAGCCGGAGATTTACATGAGAGAGTTTGTAGTTATGGAGGGCATGAACATAGTCATCGACACTCCCATTCTGAATGGTGCTGATGCAGATCTCCCCTCTGATCAGCTCACATTCATTATTACCAAACCCCCCAAGCACGGATTTATTCTCAATCAGCTCACCACTGGCACTATCCCCGTCTCTAACTTCACCTTGGATCAGATCAGGGAGGCCTCCAGCATTGTGTATGAGCATGATGACTCTGAGACCACAGAGGACAGCTTTGATATTGTTCTCACAGATGGAAAGTTCAGTGTAGAGAAAACAGTAATTGTAATGATTATCCCTGTGGACGACGAGACCCCAAGGATGGCAATCAATGACGGCCTTGAAATTGAAATAGGTGACGTGAAAGTCATAAACAGCAATATTTTAAAAGCTACTGATCTGGACTCTGAGGATAGCATGCTAACTTATATAATTCGCTTTGGGCCCAGTCAGGGGTATTTACAGCGGGCAACGCCTTCTGGGACGTTGCAGAATATCACAGTTGGAATGAACTTTACACAAAATGAAGTGAATCAAGATTTGATTGTGTACATCCATAACGGGCAAGAGGGGATTCGAGACCTCATCAAATTTGATGTGACAGATGGCATCAACCCATTGATTGACAGATACTTCTATGTCACAGTGGGTGGCATTGACATGGTTTTCCCAGATGTGATCAGTAAAGGGGTCTCCCTTAAAGAGGGTGGCAGGGTTACCCTGACAACAGATCTGCTCAGCACCAGTGACCTCAACAGCCCAGATGAACACTTGGTTTTCACAATCACCAGAGCTCCCATGAGAGGACACCTGGAGTGCACTGACACACCTGGGATGCCCATCTCATCCTTCACACAGCTCCAGCTGGCAGGCAACAAAATTTACTACATCCACACTTCTGACGATGAAGTGAAAATGGATAGCTTTGAATTTGAAGTGACTGATGGCTACAACCCCGTGTTCCGCACTTTCCGCATCTCCATCACTGATGTGGACAATAAAAAGCCTGTGGTGACAATTCACGGCCTGGTGGTAACTGAGGGCGAGAACAAACTCATCACGCCTTTTGAGCTAACAGTGGAGGACAGAGACACCGTTGACCGCCTCTTGAAGTTCACAGTCACTCAAATCCCAGTTCATGGTCGCCTGCTCTTTAACAACACCCGGCCTGTCACCTCCTTCACAAAGCAGGACCTGAATGAGAACATGATCAGCTACAAGCATGATGGCACAGAGAGCACAGAGGACAGCTTCTCCTTCACCGTCACTGATGGCACTCACACAGACTTTTACATCTTCCCCGACACAGTATTTGAGACTCGGAGGCCCCAAATGATGAAGATTGCTATCCTCCCTGTGGATAACGGGGTACCACAGATTGTAGTGAACAAGGGTGCCCCAACATTGCGGATTCTTGAGACTGGTCACCTGGGGTTTGTGATCACCAGTAAGACCCTAAAAGCAGAGGACAGAGACAGCATTCAGAATTCGGTGACCTTTAGGATTACTATTGCCCCGCAGCATGGCTACCTGATCAACCTCGGCAGAGGAAATGCCACCATCACCACCTTCACACAAGGTAAGAGAGCTGCATTACAAACAACTTTGCACTTTTGTGACATTCTGTGAGATTTAACTGCAACGACTCACATTGAAGACAGTTTTTAATTCTCTTGAGCTCACTTTCAAACTCATTTTACATTTACTCACTCTGCTAAATGTACTCCCCTGTGATGCCTGAAAAATGCTGAGTTCAAACATAAGGTTTTTGTTTTCACTCAAGAGACTACCTATTTACAGAAATGAAGTATGCCAGTGCCTCAGGCTGACCAGATCCCACTACAAGAGTGCATTTTTCACACAGTGGCTAGTGCATTTCACTTTGGGAGAGAACTGATGGTGATTTGTACATTACCAGAGCCATATTTTCTAACAGGAGGAAAGGGGATCACCAACGTGATGATAGATAGGTGGGATGCCTTGCTCACAGCAGACCACTGGCTATGCAAACATGACTACAGATGTTACATTTCAAGCAGACCACAGGGTTATCTTGGTAAATCTTGGTAAATGCTAAATATCACGGTTGCAGCATCAATGTACAGTCAATATCCATGTACTCCCTGCTTTTATTTACTGAGTCACTGTGAGATGCTTTCCCCAAGAGGCCTGTTCAATATTTCAAGAGTTCTCACAAGAATAAACAGACAGTAAATAAAGACACTATCTCCTGGGCATTTGAAAATCGTGGCTATGCATTTTTATGTATCGGTCCCTTTGAAGGGAAATGTTTTGACATCAAATATTGAAGATGGCAGGGGCTGTAAACTTCACAATCTTCCAGATCCAGGGCTGCAAAGAAGCCCGTCTAAAACCATACTATCAGGAAGGCAAACAGATCACTGTGATGAAGCGCCAGTAATCAAGCTTGTCATCAGGAGTCTAATAGATATACAGCCCTTGTTACCAGGCAGTTTCTCCTTATAGATTCCCTAGACATTATGCAGTGGGCACATTTCATTGCACGGCCTCAGCATGCCTCTTATAGCAGAGCTCTGGGGTATTGACAGTCTGTTAGGAACAAACTGGGCATATTTTCTCACTTGTCATTTCAGCCAATAACTGATGTAAACTTTTATGGGTAGGATATCATGCATATTTATGCAAATTTACCTCTTTTTCCAGCTGAAATTGATGACATGAACATATGCTATGTTCTGAGGGACGGCAACAATGCTACAAATGACAACTTCCATTTCTCCATAGAGGACAGTGGTAAGTGAATTTACTTATGTGCTCTCTTGAAATTAAATACATCATTAAGATGCTGAGTTTTGAGGCTGAAATATTCAATTTTGTAAAAGTTTACTTTAAGAAACTTTGACTTCCAGACAAAAGGGAGGAAAGAGCATGCTTGTGCTTCACAATGTGCCTAATTTAGCAGAATTACCAAGCAAAAGCTGTGTGCACAGATGGGGGAAATTTCCAGGACAATAACTTTAAACGGCTCCTTGTTTCAGCATGAGTTAATGATAAAATAGGCATGCAGTGAACAAGAAGGAAAGAATAATATACTATTTATAGAGAACTTTTGTTTATGTCATGCTCCATTAATTTCCATTCAGCCAGCAGTTCTGCTAAGCAATCTGAATGTCAGAGCTTCCTTGCTTATTAACCTTTATCTGAACATGTTCTCACTGTGCAGGATATTGTAGGTAGCTCAGGCTCATAGTACCCCACCAGTGATCATGTTTTTTTTTTTTTGCATGCAACAGCGTCCTTATTTAGAAAGTAATGATTGATTTAGCAAGTAAGTAATTAGTAGAACAATTAGCAAAGACCTTCCTTCCACTGTAGATATGTAATCAGGCCCAGGCTCGGTGAATGGTTTGAGGCAATCATGCCGGTGTTGCCGATTAGCAGAAGCAGTGTGCCTGACAGTGTGTCCTTTCTGCTACCCTTCAGCCGTGATGAGTGAGCACAAAGGACCTCTCTAATAGGGGCCCTCTTTTCCCACAAGAACCTCAGAGGGCCCCCGTACACGTTTTCTCATCTCTCGAGTTGGGACTAATCTGTGGCTTCAGTTGAATAATAGACAGGTTAACATCAATGCCAACAGGTGGATAGGGTGCTAATGAGTGATGACTAAAATGCAGGGGACAGCTCCTTATTCGAAGGGTGATACTGAATGCAAGTGCTTTACCTGAGCTGCTGGCAAATGCTGAGCCCATTCAGAGCTCTTTTGTTGTTGAATGAGGTTCAGTTGGTCCCTTTATTTTTGTCTCAAATGGGGTATTTGTCATAGATCTCTCTGGACTTTCTTTCTTCTGTCATTTTCCTTTTCTTTACAACTTACTTAATGCTTGATGACATACTTGTATCCCACACTGGTAGTTTATCTTCCAGAAATGGCAATTAGATTCACTTTTTCCAGCACTCCCCACAATTTTTCACATCACTTTAGACTTGATAAGAGGATTTAAAACAGCATATGTCTCAGTCTGTCCTCAGTCATAGTAATGTGCTCAAATAAAACTAAATATTAAATTACAGCGGACAGACACATCACATATCTGTAAAATATCACTTTATGTGATGGGAATTGTGCTTTATAGTGGCACCTTAATGGCCTGAAAAATTGATAAAGAGTCTTGTTGGATGACCTATCCATAAGGATTCGACACATACTGCAGTGCAGCTTGTGAGGCAGTCAGTGAACATTTTTTTTAATAAGATTTAAGCTGTGCTGGTGGCTGCCCTAAATCCCCAGACAGAGCCTCCAGCTCTTTGAACAGTCGTGTTGGGGAGGAGCTGAATGGTGTTCACTGGCACACAGCTGCACTATGTCATGTTCAGCAGTGGAAAACATTCTCCTCCTCACTTCAAGTTCATTGGGAAATTTACCAACTGCACTTGGCATTTTTTTAGGTTAAAAAGTTACTTTTCATGTTGCAGCTGCTCAGTGGGATTCCAGGAGTTTTTGCTCACAGCTGTGATGAACCGTGAATGCGAGCACAGTTCTGAGTATTTGTATGACTGCCAGTTAATATCTGTAATGGAATGTTTAAGCATATGAATGCGTTTGAGGGTGGTGGCATGGTTGTAGTACATATATACAATACCAATACAATACCTATAGATAAGATTGATCCCTGGGTTATAGATTGATTATTCTGTTTTTATTTTCTTCAACCACAATTTACTAATCATATTATCTATAAAATGGCTGAAAATAGTGGCAAACTCTCTATGACATTTGCAGTGCCAAACCTAGCAAATTCTGTGCCCTGGGCAGGCATCCACTGCAGTGGTGCCCTCCCACCCATTAACAACAAGAACAAGAGCTAATGAGATATCAACTCAATTAAAAAACTTAGCTAACAAACAATAATAAATAACAAACAATAAATCCCTCAAATTTTGTTGTTAATTTTCTTTTCTTTTTTTTCTTTTCTTTTGCTCTAGAGCTCTCCAAATGCGCTCTACTGCACCATTCCAACACTGGAACACATTTTCCCATAAAATTACTGTAAACTACTGGCAGCTGCAGTTGCTGTTATTTCACAGTGTCACTGCCTTAAATTACTCAACATAATATTACTGTTAAATTTATTGCAAAATTCTACAGTAGAATGTGAGATTTACTGTCTAACGTTAGCTTTAAAAAAAGCATTTAGATTTACAGGGTTTTACTGTATTTTGGAGAAATTATAAATAACTGTTAAAATTTGGACATATGTTTACAGTAGTTTGTTACAGTACATAAATTCTCTGGCTCATTGTGACTGTGATGATCACTCACTGATGACCGAGATGGATCTGAGGTGGTATAGCTAGGACTACAGACCAACATTAGCATTTTAAGTTTCGAGCAATTTCTTGAATTAAAAAAAATAAATGAAAAAGTGTTGTATAGAGCACAAAGTGAGGCCATCCAACTAAACAAAAAGATATTCAATTATTTTTTAGGGATGTAAAACAGAGAAAAGCTATTAAAAGCAAACTTTATAAGATTCTACCTGGTATATTAGCAATTTAGCAACTGTCACTTAGTGTACCTTAACTTTAATCTCTTTGCCTTTGCTAAAATATGAGTTGACTGAGACTAGTGTCCTTCACAACTGATAGTTAAAGAATTTGTGCTGGCTTAACTGTGAATCCAAACTGAGTGACTTACGTACAACCTGCATACCTGAGAGGGCAGGGTACTAATTTACTCTTGGCATGTTTTTTCACAACAGGAAGATGAATGTAAAGTGCCAAGCCATTCATTGCACTAAATCCAAATACTTATGGCAGTTTGACCACAAGGTTGTTTTAGCTGTTGAAGCTGAGATCATAGTTCCCTTGAGAGATGGATTGCCTTGGTGCAGGGCACAGGCTTGGCTCTCTTAAATTGAGCTGCCAGGGGCTGACTTTTTCTTGGCAGCGATGCATCTGCTGCTTGATGTGTCATTTAAACTTGGACTGTTCAGAGCATTTATTTAAATCTATGTTGGACCTGACCTACTCTGGTCCATTGTTTGGCACAGATCTATGTGAATATTGGCTGCGATAACAACCTTTGCTTTAAGTGGCCAAATATTCACGATTTTATAAGAACTTGATGACAAACCTTCAGTACATTGTTTTGTTTAGCTGGATAATTTATGCTTATGTAATTTATACTTGAAGAGAAGTTGCTGTTTCACTCAATTATCTTGGCTACATAAACACAACAGATGGGCTTTTTGCCACAAAAAAACAACAACATGGCAATTAGGCCACATCCCAAGTTGCTTATCATTTTTAATTAGTAGGCCTATGTGTCACAAAAAAGCATTCTCACTATTTGGCTAAAATACTGTTACTTTAAGCCTTGTTGTGGTTGAACAACATAAAAAATAATAATAATACTCACATCACTTCACAATTACACTGCAGATTCTTTGTAATAGTTTATAACTTTATAATCATTGGTAATTTGTGGTTTATAGTGGATTTTGCACCCTGCCTTGTAGTAGTTGCTTTTGTTGAAAAGGAGATAACAGTGCTTTTTTTTCATAGAATTGCTTGTGTGTCTTACTATTTGTCAGGCTTGTCAAATCTTGGAATTAATAATCACAGAGGACTTACATGATATATATTAATTTTTGGGTGTCTGTTTATTGTTTTGGAGAGACATCACACCTGGACATTAACGCCACAAGCAGAAGAGTGGGCCAAAATCCTTTTTAATTACTTAGAAAGTGTCTTGTTTAAAATCGGTGTCTGGATGTTGGTGTATCCATGTGTGCTGAGGAAGGGGCTGCTCCTATCATTGTAAGTCGGTTAATTGCTGTGTTTTAGTGGACTTCAGCCCACCCCATGTCTCCTGAGGATTCGGATGCATTCAGGTGAGCTTACCTGAGCACACACAAGCCCTGGCATTCCCAGGCAATTGTGTGTTGAGCAGAATCCCTGTCTGCCTCCAGCCAGTCAGTCAGCATCAGGGATGTTCCTACTGACAGACACACTGCTGTGGCCTTTGTTTTTCATTCCAGGGAATCACTACCATCTCATTTTTTTCTCTCACTGAGCTACAAAGAGCCAGCAAAAGATCATTGATTGTTCAGTTCATAAAAAATGCGACTTCTGAAGGTCAAACTCCACAGCTATGTCGAAAGTTTCCTCGCCTTTCCCATTTGACTTATGAGATTTGTTTAGTATGTACATAGAGAATTAAAAAAATCAATAATTCAGATTTATAGATGAATGGGTAAAATTCCTGACAGGAGCAGTTTTTCCTACATGGCAGCCCCTGAAACTGAGAGGAATGCTTCTCCTTTCAAGTTTCCAATGCATGTCTGCACTGCGCTCCTCAACAAGCATGTTTTGTTTGTTATTTCTGCCTCATGTAACAAGATAAGTTCAGGTCACCATGAGTACCTCGACCTAATAAATCCTTCAAACCATTTTGGCATGCAGTAACATCTGCCGTGTAGATCCTCTACATTTTCCATGTTATCGGTGTGTAATCGCTTAGGACACTGAGTGCATACTTGAAGCCATCTCCCTTGTCTCCCCTCCCATCTAATCCCAGGTTAGAAGGGATTTTCTTTCTCCCCATAGCGTGCCACAGCACAACAAAACTAAGAGGGAACATGCACTCACATGCAGTTGTGAGGCTAATATAGACGTTGTGTATGCTATAATATCCCCATCACTGCGCAGGTGATGACTCTGCAGTTTCTCTGTGTGTTTCTAACCTATTATTAATGAAAATGTCTCCCCTACACTTTTCTTGGGGGGTATAACATTCCTGTGTCCTTGGGACCTATCGTATGAATCATATGCATGAAGTCTACAGTAAGCTTCAGCAAATTACATAGCTGGTCCAGTTGCGTTTTAAAGGGATTTTTGGGGCGTTAGGTTTTCCTCAGATTCCATCTGTGCTGCGGCCAATAAAATATTAGGTAGTCATTTTATTGTTATGGAAAAATGCTTTGTGATAAAACAAGTGGAAGTTGATTAGAAGAGCTATTCCTAGGTAACAGCTGCTTCACTTTGGGAATGAAAAACTGAATTATAGCGAGGATTTAGGCTAATAGTTTTAGATGGAAAATGATTTGAGCGTTTTACTGATCCCTTATGTCCTTAGTCGCTAACTTTGAGTTACAATTTTCTCACCGGTCTGCATTGCAGTTGTATTTGCAATACTTATAACCCAGCAGTGGTCTGGTCTTTTCAACACAACACACCAAACACAACACAAAACCACAAGGTGTCTCTGAAAGTTTATTTTCTTTTAAAGTGTGTGTGAAGAGCAGAAAAGTGATAGTGCTGCAGTGACTAACCAAACAAGTAAAGAACGTGTGCTCATTGGTGAAGGGATGAAACCTTCATTATTTGCTAGCAGACTTGAGCCCATTTAATTCTTCTTAGAAAAAGCTTGAAAAGCCATTATTAGTGATTATCTTATTCTACAAGAAAAGTAAGCCAGAACATGTCAATGGGAGGTTTTATTATTCTATTATCAATTAGCCATTGAAAAGTCTTTTTCCTTGAGTTTTCTTGGCTTGAGTTTGTTGGATTCCTGTCAGGGTTTGTTCTAGCCTTCGTTTTTTCCATGGTAATTTGTTTTTCTCTTAAGTGCCAAACACTGCTAAATAGTCTGTGTTTATTCAGAGAAACATCTTCTACTGTTTAAGATGTGTCTACAGGGACAGAAAAATGAGAGCCCTCAATGTATTAGGAATAGATTATGATTTAGAAGAGCGACAGCATCTTATTAATTTATCTTTCTGGTAGCTATTGCAAATCGCATAGGATTTGGGTGAAACATGGCTAAGACCCTTTCACACAGATGTACCCTCATTTTGCCTTTGAAAAAGCAGAGTGGGAAACCTTGGTTGATGATTCTCTTCCTCTGTCTTAATATGCCGCCAAAGTGGAGACAGGGTTAACAAAGCAAAGGCAAATTCCCAATAGTATAGAAAGCTCAGGCCCAGGCTTGTTCCCTGGATGATGATATGTGTCGTCATACCTGCCTTAGGATATCAGTCTAGCAGAACTGGGGTTGTTCAAGCAATATGTTATGTAGAAAATCCCTCTTTTGTGGAAAAAACTTGCAGTCCCATCAACTCCCAAACCTTGTGAATACTTATGGACTGAAAAATAGAAAAATTCAGCCAAATGAAAACATTTCGGTGTCTTTTCATCTGCAATGAAAGCAAAATTGAAATCTCAGTCGCTTATGGGAGCACTTCATTTGTGTCTTGTTTGATTTTTGGCCGAATCATATCAAACATTTTAATGAGACTGTGTTTTGACAAATCTGATATTCCCCAAAACAGCAGGAACTCTCAGCCACAGTTGCTGCTGTGACATCTCTCTTTTCACAGTGGCAGAGCTTTTGTTCAATTTTGCAAAATCACTCTGGATAATGTGTTTTTGGCCCCTGAATCCCAGCAGTGGGCCGGAGCTGCTCCTCTCCGCCCTGCTGCATGATAAGCCTGTGACAGCTGGGCTGTAGTGTCACAACTCTCTCCAGCTTCGCCTGGGTTTCAGGATTGGAGCAGAGCGCGGGGTACATCTCTTTTTGTAGACACTTTTTATGCAGAAACATTCACACATAGTCAGCCACACACACAAATCACCCACCATCTATCCATCTCGGGGCCAGCTGCCTGATCCCATAATCAGAGATGAGGCTGGCACTGCTAAAATGTTGCATCAAGATGCTGGGCATCAACTACAGTTTAATTGATAACTGCTTTGTCTTTGATTTCAAGCTGTTGTCTCTTTTGATTAGACTGCTGTGATGTAGGCCAGGGAAAAAATCAGCTTCTTTCATTCTGGTATCATCAGCATTTCAGTGTGCCAAGAAAATATATACAGTGGAAGGGAATTGAAAATGTTACACAGTTTGAAGCAAACTCTCTGGAGAAGGTTTGCATTTCATATTCTCCCCATGAACATGGTTGGAGTGTCTTGAGAGTAACAGGGCTCTCATCTCATAAAAGGTGCTGATGAAATCCTTAGGGGATTCTGTGTGTGTGGATCAAGCTCCCTATCACCACCACCTCCACCACCACCTGCTTTCCCCCATAAGTGGAGCCTGATAGGCAGGATATGAGAAGCAATCAAGATGAGAATTGGGAGGGAAGAGCAGTCAGAAGAGATGAAAGAAAGAAGTGCTCTGTTGGTCTCAGTATTGGTGGGGGCAAGGCGTCAAGCTGCTTCCTGTCGCCTTTAGCGATGGCATGAATGTGCTGATGTGCAGTTCACTCTCCAAACACCGCCTGTGTTGACAAGTTGTGAGGGCTCAAATGCAGTAGGTGAGCCCTGCGGGTAAGCAGCCTCATCTACATATGAATAGAAATTATTGTGATATTTGTCATAGATGGATAGATTTGTTTTACTCCATGTGGCTTTGAGGAACATAAAAAAGACATTCAGACATGTCTGGAAGAGCCAGGGAAATGTCCAAAGCTCAAATCAACCCCTCCCCCACGAAGAATAGTGAGGAATGTGTTGCTGCCTGAAATTAACTCGACCATGCCTGGGCTTATCTTGGTTTTCCAGGTCCTGGGCTTGGAGTGAAGAGTTACATATTAGCAAGTAAATGGGAGGAGGGAAACAAAGATAGGCCACAGGGTGCAGGTCTAGACCACTTGGCAATCTGATACAGCAGTTACATTTAGCTCCTTAAATCCCCAAGTAATTGGCAGAAGCTATTACAATTACCACTTAATTGTTCTGTGATACTTTAAAGTTTGAGTCAATGAGTCAGTTTTCAAGACATTGTGTTTCATTAAAGGTAGGGGACATTTAGTGGTGGTAGGGCCTTGTGAAACCTTTTGGATAGTCAGTCAATAGATTTCATTTACACACTATTTACCTTCTAAACAGAGCTAATAATTTTTTTAGGGCATTTTGTGTGCATGAGTTAAAATTTCACAGATAGAGGTGTTGGCAACAATTGCATATAAACAGCGTATTCAGTTTAAGTATTCCAAATTTTCTGAATTTTGCATTTTCCGATTAAAATGTTGGATATGCCGCTATTATTCAAGTTTTAGGAGCATTATTTGGGCAAGCATACAGCCAATTTAGAAAATGTGTCTCAACTGGGGTTTTTACTGCACTTTGAGACACGACCTCCTATCTGTTTTCAGGCGACTATAGGCATTGTTATGGATACGTTGTACAGTCACCAACTTGCCAATAGTTTGCAAAGCTGTGGTGTAGAGATGTAAAGATGCATGCAAAAGAAAACCCTACATTTCTGGTTGAAAAGAGAAACAGTCCTGATTTTAAACTTTATGAAAGGCTTCCATATCAACAGTTTTTTGGATATGTGCAAATATCACAGCACCAACCTTTACAAGAAGGTGAAAGCAGGAGAGTCGACCAAATCAGTGACCAGTAGGAAACTGTTAAAATATCCTATTTTATGCAAGGAAGTGAAATGACAAGCAGCTCCAGCTGTTCTACTTCTCCATAATTTGATGTGACAAATTAGGGCACTCTAATCGGAGTATATGTGGCTGCATGTAAACAGCAGTATTAGTGGAATATTCATTTTCATTAGACATGTAAACAGCTTAGCAGGAATATTGTCTTTTTCGGAATAAGGGCAAAAACCAGACTATTTTGTGCATGCATGCAACTTCTGGATGCCTCTCATGTTTATCCCCTTTGACATTTAGCTTTTGTCCTCCAGATCTAATAGTTTTTTGTGTCTGTGAAACAGAACTCATCACATCTTATTACTTTATTCCATTCCTCGGGGGTCCAGGTGTTGTGCTCCTTACACCAGGTCGTGCATCTTTGAGGTAGCAATGATCGCCTACAGTCTCTGAATGGCAGCTTGACAGAGCATTTTTGAAGCTCATGAACTTTAATTGTTGTTGAGAGTTTTTGACACATTTGATGTTAACTTTGTGTGGTGTCTTTGGAGAGTTATTTGCCATTTATTTGTTTACATGATATAATGCACTTGATTTCAGGCTTCAATGACACGGATACATCATTGCTTATCACAACTGCCAATAAATAGCCAATTTATGATGTAATAACCGATCTGTATATAACATAATAAAATTTGTCAAGTTGGGAGGTAATACCTAATTTACTACCTGGGGATTAATATAGCGTTTGATGTAACATACAGTATAGCCTCTGGCCCTTCTGTTTGGAGTCTGCATATTTCCCCTGTACCAGTGAGGGTTTTCTCTGGGTTCTCTGTCTGTCTCTCACAGTCAAAAGACATGCAGGTAAGGTTAATTGGAGAGTGTAAATTGCCCGTAGGTATGAATGTGATTGTGTGTGATTTGGCTGTCTGTCTCTATCTGTCAGACCTGTGATAATCTGGTGACCCTTCCAGAGTGCACCCTGCCTCTCGCCCAGTGTCAGCTGGGATAAGCTTCAGGCCCATCATGACCCTAAACAGGATAAGCAGTTTAGGATAATGAATAAATGAATGAATATTGTCGACTCAAATGGAACAGAAATTCAATGCACTGTTGCTATTTTAGTAAGCAAGACCAGGTTTTGTGTTGATATTACAGTAGGTTATGTAACACAGGTCTACTGCCTGTGTTCATGTTGTGTTTTAACTGATGGGTGCACCTCCAACATATTTACAGCAAGCTGTTGCTAAGGCTAGCTCAGCGCTCAATAGGCTTTCTGAATGTTGTTGTGGCACTTGGTATAACTGGACACTTTTTTGCTCTTGATCAGCCAGAGTTAATTTACCCACTGTATTGCCTCATTCCCACAGCACAAAAAATAGCTAACATCTGATAACATTTGGCTTTTCAATGCAACAGAAATCAATCTGCATTTATACCTTGGTCAAAGGACTACAGTAGTCATGGGTATTTATCTCCTCTGGCTTCAATCGGCGATGATGAAAACACATCACCCGGGTGAACGTGCAAATTTCACCACTAATTACCGTCTGTCTCCTCCTAAGCAGTAGTTAAAAATCTATCTTAAGTAGTCTGCACAGGGACAGAGAGAAAAAAGTAAGAGATATAGAAAGAGAAGTGACCACCATAAGTTTTCAGATCTCCATCCATGCTGCTTTCTACTGTTTATCTGATCTCTGGTCTGTCTATGATGTCACACAGACACACCAAAACAAAACCACACACACACAACCACACACACACACACACACACACACACACACACACACACACACACACACACACACACACACAAAAGGCACACTCATCTGCTGCAAAGCATTGTACACAGCTCTGCTCTACTGACAGTGAGAAAGCATTCTATAGCCTGTTTTTGGTGGGTTTACCCGTGATTGAAAAACCTGTGTGCACGCCATTTTGCTGGGAAGGGGTAAATTTTAGGAAGAGGTGAAACATACAATTGCTGCACACAAATACGTTTCTGAATGTTACTTGCATAGCCACTACCATTCCCACAAAGTTGCACATTTCATCCCTTCAACTACAAAAGTGCCCCTGACTCGGCAATGGAAATTTTTTATGCTTTTTCTAGTGGAAAAGTAACAAAACAGACAGACATCCAGAAGTTGTTTATGCAATCATACAAAAAATAAAAAATACATTCAGCTTGAGGGTCTAAATGAAGTGTTGCAAGTGTCCTTAGAAATAATCTTCTTTTAACATACCTGTTCATGTTTTTGAACCGTGGGTTTGTTTCGCTGTACAGACTAATCTTCAGTTAAATATTACAAGAAGAGAGACAATAACAACACTAAATCCTGAGACATTTTCTCCCCTCTTTTTTCATGAATGCTGACTAGCATGCTTATCGTTAACATGCAGGCTTGCGCAGTTGTACTTAAAGGCTCCCTTTGCACCAGTTATAAACAAAGAACCAAGAGTCATTTAACACTTCTTACTTCTTAAATTACCATTTCAGCTTTTCAGGGAACGTTTTCCTCCCAGGCAAAAGCCTTTCTACATGTGAAGATTTGCCAGTAACAACTGTGAAATACAGCTGAAACATGTTGTTATAAATGAAACCAATGGGGGCCTCGAGAACTCCCTCGACAAACAGCCGGCTCTATTAGTATGGAGCTCGTGAGTCTGCGGGACTGGGTTAGGGTTTTATATTCTATGGCCTCACACTGCTGCTTTCAGCAAACAGTCCACCATTATTCGATCTGACAAGAGAGCAAACACTGTGCATTCAAGGGTCAAGAAAAAGCACGCCCCCATGTCTTTGTCAAGTCCCTTCATCCTGCATCCTTATGTTGCTTTGTTTCCTCTCACATTTTCACACTTCCCCTTGTTATTTCACTCCCTACGTTCTTTTCTATTCAGTTACCAGCAGCGTTGGACAGTTGACGCACATTTAACACATGCACTTGTAACAATGCAAGCCTTTCAGCTCTCAGGATGGAGACAGATTTTTATCTCCATGAGCTCACCTCTTCAGTCAGGGAGTGAGTGACATGACTGGAAAATTTGTTTTCCAAGATTAGCCCAAAGGGAGTGTAGCATGTTATTCTTTTACAACTTATTCATGAAGATGTTGTAATGAGCTAATATATAATGTTTGCAGGTTTCCCCTTATGCATGTTACGAGCTCATTTTTCTGTTTCTAAAGTCTCGTAAGTCATTAGCTGAAAATGCCTCAATGCATAAAGCACCTTCTTTCTGAAATAATCTGCCAGAAAATATTTGATCCATATCATCTTTCCATTTGTTTAAAAAGCTCTATCTTTTTATCATGGGATCAGCTGTACGTTTCCTTAATAACCCCTCTATAATTTAGTTTAATTATGTTTTATAACTTACCTTACTATTACTTAATGCTAACACTGACAATGCACTATTGATCCATTTCAAGATCTATCTGGATTATGATTTTGTTTGTCTTATTACTCCTTACCTTTTATTTTGTTTTTTGTTTTTGTCTGGTTTTTGTCTTTTTTTGTTTTGTTTTGCTCTTTGTCATTGCTGCCTCTTTGTTTTTGTCATATTTGGTATTGTTTAATTGTGCTTATATTGTATTATTTTGTTTTGAACCTCCTTGAAAATGAGACGGTAAATCACAAGGGGTTATTACTAATAAAGAATTTCCTGTATCCTGTTCAATTGGTCACACATTTGCCAAAGCTACTTTGGCATCGTGGCTGTCAGGGCGCTCATACTGTACATAATTGACTGGTAATGAGCGAGAAACTCTTGATTTTAAATCCGCAATGACCTTTACGAGTGCATGCTGAGGAAAGCCCTGCAGCTGCTAGTTCAGCCTTTTGTTGTTGTTTCCCCTGCTATTGAGAGTTTAGGCTTTTGCTCTCTAAACCGTGTGGCTGACTGTTAATTAAGACACTCGAGGCTGCATCCTCTTTGACTGACAGGAATGCCATTCAAGGGCAATCAAGTAATACTTTGTCTGACCTCACCTACACAATCGAAACAAGCAAAGCCCTCCGCAAGGACTTTTGTGCTGATTTTGGATGGGTTTCGAAACTCAAGGTCGGCTAATTGATTTTGTTCTCACTGATACACAGATAGAGGAGCATTAGATTTTTCATGTTTTTAGTTTTTTTTTAGGTGCAATAATTATCATTCTGCTGAACAAGACCAGACAACAAAATGCATCTTACCGTTTATCAGTGGAATTATACTGTAAGTTTTTCACCATAGTGTTTAATCAAGAGGTGAAGGTTTATTTTAAATCTTTCAGAAAGTCATGATCTTGTTAATGATTGTAACCAAAAAGAAGAAGGAAGCACTTTAGAATAACTTGTGCCCACCCAAGTCTGAACAGTTTGTTTCCCAGCCCCTAATGATGTAGCAAGATCAGGGATAAGTCATGACCTTGGTTGCTTGGCAGGACACCCTGTGCCCCTGGTTAGAAATCAGCAACCCGCGACAGAGTAGATCTTCTGCAGAGTTGTGCATCCAGAGTTGGCTGCCTACTAATCCTTAAGGTGTTTGGAAAGATTCTGTTTCAACTAATATTTCCAGGCGAGGCTAATAGGATTATACTTAAAAACCCAGGATGTTTGCTTCTATGAGATGCCAGTAATTTCTAGACACAGAGAAAAAATGACCTTAGTAAATATCCAGAGGTCATTGTATTGAGTTGTTTTTCTATCTGTTCTTTGGATTTTCACCCCACTGATTCATATTTTTTTAACAAAGTAAATTTGAATGTCCCTCAGTGACTTTAAAGAATGCATCTCTTCAGCCAGTGAGGGTTATGTGTAGTGCAGTGTTTTCTGTGACGAATGACATCATTTGTGGCAGTGTTTTAGGACATTGGAGCATGAAGCAGACTCCCAGGACATGAGTGACCTTTCTCTACAGTCACACTATACAGTATTTCCTCTGACACAATTCTCTCCTGGGCCACAAATAAAGGAGCCCCTGAAATAAGAGCTCTGGGAATTCCTCACTGCCTTACCACACAAGCAAGGAGGCTCCTACACTGTGACCCAGGAAGTAAGTCACGGTTTCCACAACAACCTTACGCTGCAATTTGGAATCAAAAGCAGAAAGTGTGGGAACAGGATAAAGGTTGTTGCTTTGCTCGTAAGGTCATTTACTGTCAATATTACTATGGAGGACAGCATTTATAAGAAAACTAAAGCACCTTTACCAAAGTTACATTTAGACCCTAAACTTATAAGTAAAGGGCTTCACCTTGAATGACTTCCTATGACTGTTGGTTAATGGTGCAGCATTTTCAAAATATGCGCCTGTTCTCATGCTATTCAGTTTTTGTGCTTATTCACCCATCACCATTGTGTATTGACTCTGAGCAGTTGAAGTAATTGTCAATCTTAGTGGCGGGTTTTGCCTGCATGAGGCTGAGTGGAGGGAAGAGTACAATGATTTATTCCTACACCCATTAAGTGCTGAAAATATGATCCAAAAAGCCTCCAAAATTGTATGGTAATTTCATCACAGTCAACATTACAAGATAACTATGTTTCCCTGGAAATGAATAGGAAGTCATATTTCTAAGCAGAGGGGATAAAATGGAAAACCTCTTGGTTATTGCATTTTCAAACAGTTTTAGCAAATGTTTATTCATGGTATGGTCATTGAAAGTTTAAGAAAAGAAAGTAATTTCAGCTGTTGTATTCCAAATTTGGAAAGAACACTGAAAGCTAAATCACCTCAATAGTTGTGGTTCATATGTTAATCTCAAAGAACTTTCCCTGCTGAGAGTAAAGCCTTGCCTTCCTTAAGCCTTGCATGGCTCTCTGACCCAGCACTTTTGTTCAGAGGTGCCTTTGGCCTTTCTTTCAGGCCCCTCAAATGTCGCTTCAGAGTGACCACTGTGTCACAGCGGACACAGAGGCGACAGCAGCCAGAATGGACCCTGCGGAATGGCCAAATTTATGGTGGACCTGTTCTGTGAAAAGCTGTGCTTGTAGAAAAGGGTTTAGGGCCTGTGAAATCATAACAGTTCTAAATCTTTCAAGCCACGGCCAACTCGTTACTGCTGATACACGACTTAGGGTGATTAGACCGTATCGCTCTCTCTCTCCCTCTCTGTGCTCTGCCATGTGCTTTCTTTCCTTCAACAGGATTATCATATCCCTTTTCCCTTAATTGGAGAGGTGAAAAGTATACTGGTATGGTCTGGTACATGATGGGATCCAGAGACAACTCAATTTATTGAATTAATATAAGTTATGATGATGGAATATTCTTTGAAGCTTTATCGTAGATTTGCTTTAGAAGAGTATTTGCTATTGATTATTCTCCAGCTTAAATGTGAAGTCAGCTGACCATTTTTTTCTCTGCCTTCGAAGCAGCATAGAGCTAAAAAATGTCAAACGGATTCCTACTACTACAGCAGAATTTAAAATGAACAAGATTAAAAGTCTAAAGACCCACTTACGGTCCCTTGAGACTGCAATATTCATCATACACTACAATATTTAAGTCTTAAATGGAATGATATAGTGACAATTTTGTAGTCTGTTAGAGCATTACTGCTCCTTTGACTTTAAATTTAAAGCTTTTGCAGCAGTTGCTGCTAGTGTGAATCTCATGGAGGGCTCTAAACAGAAATGGTTCATCCTCTGTGGATCATGAACAGCCACAGTGACCATTAGTCAGACGGCTAAAGTGCATTGGGGGCTAAAATGTTAGTCAAGGGGGGATTTTGACCTGGATGAAAGCATCGCCATTGCTAATTTCCTATTTAATCTTTAGATTTATGGCAGCAGGGTCAATAATTGGTATGTCTCATAGCTTAGTATCAAAATATAATACACACTAAAAGACTGATTAACTCTTATCTCCATCATTTGGCCCTGTCACTCTGATCTGAGGACCAAAAAGATTTTTTTTTTTTTGTCAGCAACAAAAAAAAGAAAAGAAAAAGAAAACAACTGCTCGATAAAGACCCAGGGGCTTTGATAAATTGTGTAAGTATTGACTATGAATTGGCTTAACCTTTTAAACCGTCAGCAAATTGGTTTGATTTTTTTTTTTAAATTACAAGGAAAAAAGGTAATAAGCAACTTAGTGAGAAATGAATTGCAAGAAATAAATAGATTTTGAAATTTATTTTTAAAAATCTTCAGAAAAATGTCTAGAAAACAAAATTTTTAATTATCATAATAACATATTTTCAATTAAGTTACAGAATTATATTATTACTCTGAATAATAATAATAATTATTATTATTATAACTTATTTAAAGCACATTTTACCAGGTCATTTGCTTTTTTAAAAACTGTCCTTTTTATGATTTTTTGGAGTAATTTAATTAGTTTCTTACTAATTTTGGGGTTATTTCTTCCTCAGTTGCTCATTGCTGTCTTCCCATGTTTTTGAAAGAAATCAAGCTAATTTGTTCAGGTTTCAAAGGCTTACAAAAGGTCCTAAAATCTGACTCATATTCTTTGTGGCTCCCAGTGAAGGTGCAACAACTCCTGATCAAGCATTTTGTTATGCACGCTATTAAAAATTGGTGTGCATGATGCAGGGGTTACCGATTTATGATTTGGTATTAATATAGTTAACAGTTAGTTTAAAAACAATTAATTTAGTTATTTCTCCATCATTAAAGTTTTCCCCATTTAAGAAAATAGTAAAATTAAGTGTTTGAAAGCTTGAGCTGCCAATACATAGATAAAATAGACAAAACTACTGAACCTAAAGCTGCTGGGCTTTCAGACTCCATTGGCTGCAGCCATAAAGAGTTGTGCTAATGAGCGACAAAAAAAGGATTATACTTTTCTAGTGTTCAGATTTATGCCTTTATTATGAAATTAAGGTAAAATAAGACACTCCTGTAGCTTTGTCTTTCAGTGAGGTCCATTTTTTAATAATTCAAATAATTAAAAATAATTTCATATTTCCTTTTGAATCACATGACTGAAACTAAACCAAAATCTCCAGCCTGTGTGAAGTTTTCTGGTTCTGTATTCGATTATTCATTTATCTCTTTGCTTGATGTGTTAATGCTACAGTAGACTGCAGTTATTGCAGATCATGGAAACTGTCAGCACACAATGTCTGCAGTATATGATCATTAAGTATTTTTAGAAGCATTGTGTCTTTTGAGCAGGATTCACAGGCTTGTCCCAATTTATCCTGCCTAATCAGTGTGATGCTGGCTCTGTGGGCAAAGGGCCGCCTGTCTGTCTGCTTGGTTGAATGAACAGCCGAGGGTCCATGGGGCATCGTGGCCCCACGATGCTTCACAGTGACCAAATAAGGGCTGTCTGCAACATGTATGCTGGGAGGAGACAGGGGCATTAAGTTGGCACTGTGCGGTCTCTCACATTCTTTGGCCTCTTTCAAAAGGCTTCTGTCCCTCACACATTAACAATGTGAGCGGATGGAAGTTGTGTTTAGAAGTGCCGCTACATGAGACGTACAATGCTTTTTGTGAAAAGGTTTGTGTACAAGGCTGGTAGATTGACACTTTGTGGACACTATATATTCAGAGATACTTACACTACATCTACTAAAAAGCTTAGTAGAAACCAACAAGACAAAGTGCAGGCTTTCAATTAATTCAGTGAATGAATTAAGATAACTAGAGAGTGAAATTATTACCATGATTTAATGAGAATATATATGATGTAGAAATACAGTCTAATATAAAGTACCATGTACCTAGCTTTTGTGAGGTATTCATTGCATATGATGTATATTTCTGCACAGCAGCGCAAAGACCCGAACACAAGAGAAACTGATATTGTTCACTAAATTCTGTCTCTCTGCTGTGAGTGCTGGTTAAAGATTAACTGTGGTGTTTTCCTTGGGGCCTTTTTGAAGTGGACTTACTTCAACCCCTGCTTATCTTAATTAGAAAGAAATCTGGAGGAGTGAAGTGGTCCTCTGGAAACGAGCACCTCCACTCCTCAGCTCCCTGAAGGCCACACTGCAGCTTTGCTGGTATTTTAAAGCCTTCTAAAGTCAATATTTGCTCATGTCATGGTGCGATTGTATGTACTATAAACTGTGAACATGAATCCTTTTTCCACGGATTTGAAAGCGCTGCTGGATGTATCCTCCTTGGATATTGCCGTATATGGGAAATGAATTATTGATAGAGCCACTCTATGTTTGTAAATACTGTTGAAGGCAAACAGGTGTTTAATGTGATTCATTTTGAAAGTGAGAGCTGCCTTTTTGAGGCTTAGCTTGATGTGTAGACTGTTTTTCACTGTTATGTAAATAATTATTCAAAACGTAACTATTTTATGTTATTAAAATGCATGAGGTACTTGTGATAAATCCTACCAACAAATGGTTCTAAAATGTCCCTGCCTGAGTGTTTACTGTAGAGACACGATGGTTCATATCATTTATGTTCTCAATTTTCTAGAATTATGCTTGAGATCAAGTGCATCCGCTGTCTTATAACCATGACAAAGTCTGTACCAACTTGTGAAGTCAGATAAATAGCCGAGACTTCTCTGTTTCCATTACCTCAGTGGAGGATGGTCTCCTTCACAACTGAGAGATCATGCATGCAGTGCTTACTGGTGGCATGCGTGCCATGCAGCTGGCCTTAATCCAAATGGTGTAGGGAGGTCCTGTCATACACAGGTCACCTGTCTCCACAAGAAGGATGTGGAGCACACAGGAAGTGAAAATCCTACACTGTGGTAGAATGTTTGAGTTGTAAATGTGTCACTTAAGACATTTTCATTTAAAAAACAACAAAACACCTTTTACAAGTCTCTGTTACCAGCTGATATAACAGAATAGTAAGTCAACATTTACATTTGCATCATTTGATGCTATAAACACACAATGTTGTGACAAAAATTGTTTAGCCTAAGAAATGTGTTTTCTTTGCACACATCATTAAAAAGTATACTATGCATGATTGTCGATAACCTTTTGTAAACATGTTCACCAGCAAAAGTAAAAGTAAAAGCCAAATCCATATTAACTTGTTTTGCCTCGTTGTAATCAGTTTTTGTTTTTTTGTTTTTTCGGTTTGTCTCTTAAATGCCTGCTACTTACAGTCTGGTGGCACCTGGTGGCTACCTTTTTTTCAAAGCTTTGACTCACTTGAGCGCTGAGGCGATACATATGGGAGGTACCATGGATAGAAAAAAAATAAATCAAGTCCATGTTTTATTAAATCAAGAGCACAAGTTGCTTTGGCGTAGCCTCGAGATACATTTAGTTTCTTGTACCGTGTTTTGGTCTATTCATTTCCTCATTTTGATGAATTCATTCCCTCGTTTTGGTTCATTTGTATGGTACAACAGACCGGCCTTTCTCCCCGGAGCCTGAAGTGCGGTGCATCACGATGCTGAAGTCAGCTTCTGATTTGCAGCTTTCATTTGAGCTGTTAAGGGGAGAGTTAAGGGGAATATCATTTGCAATGCTTTAACAATTATCGACTTTTTGCACCTCCTACTGTGGTGAAAGCACGTTAGACATTTTAAGCAAAGCCTAAACATTGTCTGAAATCCACTTTAAAAGAGATCTCACTGCATCTTTCACATGTAGACCAAAAGGAACCAGGTCCAGATCAAAAACTACTATACTTAGACAAGTCCATTCTGAGCTAGATTATCCCAGAGAGGCTAAAGATGATTTAAAACACAATTTCATATTTGTGAAACCTATATATTTAATAATCTTTAGCCAACAAAATATCATTTTTTTCTCTCTATGGGCTCTGAATAAACATCGCAACGCCAAAAAAAAACCCAAAAGAAAATAACTAATAAATATAGAAATTACAGCCTCTGCAGATAAATACACCGCCACACATTTCAAGTGGGTCATGGGTCAAGTGATGACTGACAGGGATTATTGCAATGTGAGTCCATATATTGTTTTATCGGAAAATCCTGCATTGTTTTTCTTATCACTAGCTTTCTTAAAAGTGCAACAGAGATCATGCTTGTTTGTGATATTATTTTATTATACTTAATGCCACACTGACTTACCAAGCAACTTATCCTGCTATTCTTGTAATTTATACAGTGCACGTCTATTATAATAGTTTTTATGCTGTTTGTGATGCAAATTCTAGGATAACACAACATAGCAATTTGTTTGGGATTAACAGAGGAATGGGTTGTGCACATAAGCAATGGCTTCATGACTAGGCCAACAAAACAACACCAACAACTGCAGACATTTGAGAAAAAAGGCATCACACGACTATAATAACTTCCATATGGAAATGCTAAGACAAATTCTTTTCACAGTATGTCCTGTAAAGGAGAAAATGCTTTGAGTCATAAATCAGGGGCTAAATTGGGGATTATCATCGTTGCACACAATTGTGGTGTCTCTGAAGGTCAAAACTTGCCTATTTTCCAAGAGACACAGAAATTCTGTGTTCATGAGAATTTCAAGAAATGTACACAACTAAATGATTCAAACAGTTTGTTTATGTTGCAGGAGAGAAAGAAACAGAGCAGTTTCTCGTCTCATTTTTGCTCATGCTTCACAGTTTCTGCAGCCTTTTGTCCCAATTACAGCTCCGTGTTAACATCACAGAGTCTGTCTGAAGTTTACTCTGAACTGCATCTAAAAGGACCATCAGCATCTGTCTTCTGTTTCTCTTCTTCTCTCCAGCATTTTTGATAAAGCCCATTATTGTTGGTAACCAGAACTGCAAAGATAAATTAGGGGATGTCATGTTTCTTTAGTATCTTACTTCATTCTTGGTAATAACAACTCTAAATCCCTTTTCTGGCAGAAAACATCAAAGTACCTCCAAGTGTTCATTATTGATTAGTGCACTTTCTTCTAAATGATTTAAATGAATTGTTGGTTTTGTATGCGGTGGGGTAGAAAATAACACTTTGTGCTCCTTGTGTGCCTCACTGACTTTGTCCTTTTGTACCAGTTATGGTGCAATATTGTCATAAAGCATCAATGTTCAGGCATTAAGATGCAATTTTACTCTGGGAGAAATATGTATACCATTAGACCAAAGGAAAAAGCTCTTAACAGGTGCAGAAAGCATTTCAGAATGCGCACACACACTCAGCCACACAAACTCTGGTAAATGCATGCAGCCTCACACATAATAAAACACCCCGGGTGAATGTGTATAGGTCTCGCCGTGCCCATTGAGGAAGGAAATGGACACAGTGGAGCGGTCAGCTGGACGTAACAGATTTACTGGCTATAACGACAGGGGTGGGGCACGGGGTAGAGACTCGCAGTCGTGCCTAACACAAACAACAGCAACACACTAAACAATGTCCCTGCACTCTCCCGGCTGTTTTCACTTTTATTCCACCCCTTTCAGGACTGCCAGATGTTTAGTGGCTCATTCATCTGTATCTCACCATCCTGATCCGGTGCAGCAGCCGACAGCAGCTCTCAGTGTGCACTCCGGTGGATGCATGCTGATCTTTAGGAACCAGTGGATAATTACTTAGACTGCCAGTTGATGCCCTAGAAATTAAAATTAAATTAAAGTGTGGTGTGGCTTCCTTATGAGTCAGTGTGTGCACTTTCTCTGTCAGTGTACGTGTGTTTGATGCCTGTGTATGTGGCTCAGCTTTGAGTCTTTATGGTGAAATGGTAGCAGCGATGCCCTCCAGGACTGTAGCCTCGGCCTTTGAATTCAACTTCAAAAGACAAGGATGAAATAACCAGGCTCAGACAGGAAACAGACACCTTTTATCATAATTAGAAATGAAGCAATTAGATAGCACAAACTATTCCTTTTGCATGAGGGCTGTGCTCCCCTCAAACCTCCCACTGAGTGCTGGTGAGGAGTATCAAAGTCAAGTCCTAAATGTAACCAAGAAATAATTCTAATAAGGTATATTGAAAATGTATGTGCCACCCCCAAAACAAATAGTTAGGTTAATTTTCAAACCATTTTTTAAATCACAAAGTCCCACTGTGGCTGTTTGACTCTGTTTCCCTTACTGTGTGATGAGTTCTATGGAGCCATTTTAAGTTTATTTAACCTTATCAACTGTCTTTGTTTGCAGGAGGCAACAAACTGAAGAACCAGCAGTTCCGTCTGAACTGGGCTTGGATCTCTTTAGAGAAGGAACACTACGTAGTGGATGAAGAAGTCAAGTTCCTGGAGGTGGTGCTGAAACGTCGGGGCTACCTTGGAGAGACCTCCTTCGTTAGTAAGCAGACACCACCTTTGATTGTTTTTAAGTCTCTTGTAATAATAAGTACAGCTGATATCCATAATCACTGCTAAATGTCATTGGAAAGCAAAAAATGATTAAATAAGTAAGTAAAGAACTAAATAAATTACATATAGAATCAATAACCCTTTAAAAAAATATGCTGAAGGAGCAGTGTGTAGAATTTAGTCACATCTAGTCCTGAGAACTGTAGATTGCAACCAGCTGAAACTTTTCCCATATGCCACACATGAACTCCCGGTTAGGATTCTTTAAGTGTTCCTTGTTCAGGTTTTTAATAGTAGCCAAAGTATCTGCAGAGGTCTCCTTCTCTCAGAAACAAAAAGATGGGGTGATTTAAACCACTATCCAAAACAAATGGACCAGATGATTTAAACTGGTATAAACACTAAATAAAGCAGCATCGGCTCATTGCAGAGGGGTTGCCAACTGCAGTGGCTGGCACAAAAATGAAAATGGTCCTTTTTAGAGTCAGAGTTTGGTTTATTTGTTCTGGGCTGCTGCAGAAATGTGGCGGTGCAACATGGCATACTTCGTAGACAAGGACCTACTCCGTATGTAGATACAAATGGCTCATTCCAAGGCAATGAAAACATAATTTTGTTATTTTCAGGTGATTATACACTAAAGAAAGCATACTTATTATATTATATTATATTTCTGCCAATATATCCTGTTAAGTCCTACAGACTGGACCTTTAAATACATACTACAAATAAAAGGAAAGAGTGAGAAAAGGACCATAAGATACATGTGCCAGACTTTCTTCATTAAGATAGGTACAGGAGACAAGAAAATATGCATGTACTCCATATTTGTGTTGTAGTAACATACTTTATGTTTTCCTGGATCCACACCACGAACTACTTACTTGCCGCTTTTCATGAAGTCTAATTTACCTCCAAATTGGCTGGCTAAGTAAGACTAGCCTCAACACCCTTCAGGGTCACACAGGTCATGACCTTTAACCTGTCTGCTCGGCCAGTATTTACGTTCCAATCACACAAAAGCACTGGACATTCCCTCAGGGACTGCACGCACACATGACAAAGTTCACCCAAAGTTGGTGGCCATGAAAAGGCGCGATCCTAAACGAGAGTCGATGGAATTTACTGGTTGGAACTAAACAGACAATAACTGTTAACACTGTTAAAAAAAACAAGCTGCTGTTAGTATTTATGAGGGGCAGGAATTCTTACTGCTGGCACCATTGGCCTTTTTTAGTGCTGCCATTCATTCTGTCCACATGAGGTTGGATTAAAATATCCCGATGTTAAAGGTCAAATCCCACAGGATAATTTGCTCTGCTGTCATCTGTATCTTTGTATGCCCAAGGGTGTTAGACTAATGAAACATCTCATAGGTGATATGCAAATCTTGCTGACCTTTACGGTTCCTCACACTGCACGGTATATCTCATACACCTCTGACTCACTGAAATAAAAATAAATATACACATTGAAGGCAGATATTCACATTGTGCGAAGACATACAGGCAGATAGTCAATAATAATCCACAGTAAGAAGTAAACAACTGTAATGAAAAAAATACACTCATATTTTGTGTCTCAGGGTACAAGAGCAAGAGAAACTGCAATGCCTGTGTGATTACACCTCAGTGATCTCTTTGCAAATGAATATTAAACAACAAGATAATATATCTTGTATAAGTATATTTGGCAAACAATCACATAAGTGTTCTTTGTTTTGATTTTCTGGAGTATTGCTGTTCTTTTATTAATGGTTGCATTATAAATTAAAGAAGTGCTACTTTAAACTTTGGATGCACTCGTTGTTGGGTGCCCAAAGAAAACATGCCTCACATTTTTATAATGTCCAAAATTACTGTTGTGTGCTTTCAAGTCCAAAGCATAGCTTTTCACAGTATCGTTTTCTTATGATTGAGGCAGCATGAAGTGGGACGATAATGGATGAGGGAGGATGCCGGTGATGGAAAGCACACAAAACAAGCTGCAATTTCAATGTTTTTTCGAGTCAGAACCATTTTGTTTTACAGTGCCCTAAAAGTACCAATAGCAAGGAAATTTCTCTTTCTAAAATGTAAAGTGGTGAAAGCTTTTATGCTGTCCATTTCTCATTATAGTAAGCGAGTACATGTTTACATCCTCGGCATCGATTCTTTGATCATAAATCACTCTGGTCTTTTTCTGTCTTATTAAAGTGCCTCATTTTCTAGTCAAGAAAAAACATTTACTGACCTAAAAGAATGAACAGAAACTGCTTTTGGTCTGAGGTGAAACATTAGGATATTGTAAATCTTCAGAAACCACTTTGATGATTAACTATAATTTCATTGAAAAACCATTTTACCAATGACAAAATTACTTTGGACAGATTATTTTATCATACGTGTTTTATAAACATCTTTGCAGCATTCTCTCTGCAGCCAGGCCAATACAACTTAACAACCATCTCAGCAGGGTAAAAAGAACAAGAGCAGTGATTACCTTTACATGGACATGAATGACTCATTTATGAGGCTCATCCCAGTTATAATCATATACTGGAAATTATGTTTAATGAGCACAGAGAAATCAGGTTATTCGTATTCCTCAAAAACAGAAAGAATACTGGTTTACAGCTCCCTATCTGCTTATTTGATGTAAAAAAAAAAAAAAAACTAACAATGGGAGATGAGAGAAATAGGAAATATAAGACTACACTGTGCATTTACTACCACTTTACAACTTAAAGGAATACTTTGCTGGTTTTCAACCAGCTTTGTGTCAAAACAATGTGGGCAGTGATAGTCGATAAACTGTGGTAAACTTCCCTCCATCTAACCAGTGCCTAGATATCCCTTGCCTTCCTGCCCCAGCAAAACTCTGCTAGATGACACAAATTGATGCAAAACGTGTCATCCAGTGGAGTTTCGCTGGCCCTCGGGGCTGTTGCTTGGACTAATGGCTACTCTTAGTATTGCTTGCCACCACTGCAGACATAAAGAGTAAACAAGCAAATCAAGAGACAGGCCCGCCTCTCTCACTGTCTCTCAAACGCAGGCAGAAATCGGATCAAACAGTAAAACTAGACAGTGCTGATCGAAAATATATCAGGGTTTTGTTACTAAACTGTTACTAACTATTTCTTGAGCCCTATTTGTCTGTAGTAGTGAGTGTTTGTGAACAGGAAGTGGGAACCATACTGCTTCCTGTACAGTGAGCACAGAGGCCACGATCAAATGGTAAAATTAAGCAGTGTTGATGAAAATGGAAACCAAGACTCCGTTTCTGTGTTGCATATTTCTCACCTCAAACATTTTCAGAAACATGGTTTAGCTCACAGTCTAAATGTAATATGAGATAATTTCTTGCAAGCTGGCAGCTATTGTTTCAAACTTACAGAGACCCATTATGTCATCCACCAGTGGGAGCGTTTAGTTTGGTCTGGTGTAGCGCAGGGTATTCTTGTAGTTGTGATTTTTCTCCCTCTTCAGGCAAACGCCACAGTCCTTTTTCTCTATTTTCTCTGGCCATGTAACAACAATTTCAAAATAATTTGTGTCTTTCCACAGCATAAACAGTCCAGTTTCATGTGAGAGGCCACTTTATATCAGTGGAATACTTCTTAAACTGCTTATTTATTATCTGCTCCAATCGCTAAAAGCTGATTGAATCTGTGTTTTTCTTGTTCTCACTCTCCCAACCGAATGCAAACGCACACACACAGACGCACACACAGACACACACATACACACACACAAACACACACACACCTATCACCTATCTTTATTCCTGAAAGCAGCCGCTACTCTTATAACACTTTCCTCCTTCTTGGTGTCAGCCTGTCACTGTAGGCACTACAGGACAGGGGAGAAGTGACAAAATCTGATTCTTTATTGCTCCAAACAAGAGACGCCATTGTTTGTGTTACTATTATGTCACTTAGCTTAAGCCACATCCGCACAGGTGGTCAGTTGCTCTCAATAACCCAAATAAGGTGTTAACATGAAACAGTATACTGGTTACTTTCAGGGTACTCCAACCAATATATATCCCTTTCCCACCAAAATTAGCATGTACACCTGGGTTTTAAAAGAAGGGTAAACCCACTAAATATAGGCAATTGGCTTTATTCCCACTGCCAGTAAACACAGCGCTCCAGAACACGAGTCTGCCTTTCTGTCAGCTAGCGTATGTGTGGTGTGTCCTTATGTCATCACGGACAGGCAGGAGAGCAGGTAAACGATAGACAGCGCTAAGAACAGAGGTCTTCTGAAAACTTTTCAGTGGTTTCTTCTCTTTATATCTCTTACTTATTCAGTCCCTCTTTCAAACTTGGCGCAGACTAAGTTGGAACAGTGTTTGAGCACAGCTTGGAAGGAGACTGAGGTTAATTAGTGACAGCGCATCATTGCATCTTGCCAGTTAAGGAGCTAAAATTACCGGGCTCACCTGGGTGTTGTATTCCCATCAATGCCCATCGGAGCTGGAGGCAATAAAAACCCATGTCTACTGCAGAGTCATTTGAACCGGGTGTGAATGCCGATGGTATGCATTCTCATTGCATTAAAAACCAGATGTTAGCGGATGTGAGCTGGCTTTTTGTGCAGCGGGAAATAGGCTATATTCAGGTTTTTCATTAATGGGATAAGATGTTTACATCTCAAGTCATTAGATGGGATTCTCCAGAAACCTGATCATAAACAATTTATTCAAGTGCATGTAAACACTTATTTGACGTTTCCCCTTTTTTGTCTGCTGCTATGATGACTGTTGAGTAAAATCAGCCAGCCATTTTTGCAGGCCACCAGAACAGGCTGATAATTCAAGCCACCCAACTGCCTCAGTACTGGGATAAGACAGTGTCTGATCCCAGGCCAGTACATTCTCATGAAGAGTGCACATATCTCTTCTTGCCCAGCCCCACCTGAGTGAACAGTGATCAGAGGAGCCCACTGGTGGGGTGACTGCTTCACTGGTCAGTGTGCGCAGAGCAGGTGGCACCGGTTTGGAGGCTGCAGTGAGCCCACCTGCCGTGAAGCCTCAGAGAGACTGCTGTGATCAGGGCCATCCAATACAGGCATTGTGCAGGAGATAGAGTTAGGAGTAAATCATACTCTCTCCTCTCCTAGCTACTCTTTGAAGAGTGCTGATTTTTCAAGCTCCATTGAGCTTGACCATTTTATCTCAGCACATATGTGCAGGGGCCTTTTCCTTCTGTCTGTACTTGCATATCAAAGACCACGTTTTATTTTCATCAAAGAACAGAATGGTAATTTTCTTAAAAGCCCAAACTCATGCATTTCTCAATCTGTGGTCTTTTGAAGATCTTGTGTGTAGTCGTGATGCGATATTTCAGTTTTTCCTTCTTTTTCTCAGAAGTTGTAAATAAACAGCACTTTAAAAAAAAAAAAAAAAAGTTCCTGTTACTCATACTTGTGTGTAATTTATCAAGTAATTTCTTGTTTTCTACATTTATTTAAGCCTACAGGATTGCCTTGGGATGTGTAGGCATTTTCTTTCTATTTACTGCCAGACCCCTGCTGCTTGCTGTGCGGCCATTTAGCAAAAACAATGGAGAGGCTGTGTGACATTTCACCGGCTTCAGTGCTCCTGCTCAACAGGAATCCTGCCAGTGTCACAGCTATAGTGACTGTAGGCCCCATCAAACAGCTCACATGCTGAAGGTCAGACAACTTAAGTCAGCCTCCAACCACTGCAGCTGAGACCAGGCTGGCATGAGGGGTAATTGGCTTTATTCCAACAATAGCCATTTGAATCACCTGAGGTGGGAAACTGGCCCGATATTGTCGGGTGAGACCAACTGGGACGTGACATTTTCCTGGTTTGAGAGGAGAAGAAAAACAGTAGTCTAATTGTATCTGTTATACTGACAATATCTGTGTAACTACTGTATGACCATTCATAGTCATACAGATATCAGGATTCACAAAGTCGCAGTACATTACTCTTTAGACCTTGAGCAAATTGATTTCTTCTTAAAATATAGAAAGTAGGCAACTGAAGAAGAAATTACCCAAAAATTAGCAAGAAATCAATTTTTTAAAAATACATGAAATTTACCTGAAATTTGTAAAAAAAAAAAAAAAAAAAAAGAAAAAAGAAAGAAATTAAATAATTATTATTATTATATAAATAATAATAATAATAATAATAATAATAATAATAATTAATAAATAAAATGAATAAATAAATATTATTTTAAAATGTTTTTTTAAACATGACCATGACCATGTTTCAAGTTTCAAAAGGCTAAAGAAATGTGTTTGAAGAAAAAAAAAAATAATAAAAAATTATCTGAATTAATTAACACCAAACCCTGACCAAGGTGATGCATTCTCGGATATGTCCTATGTATAGTATTTTCACAGGCTTAGCAGATGTTGCCTAATTATAATAATGTTTTCCTTGTCCTTCCTCAGGTATAGGCACAAAGGATGGCACTGCAGAGAAGGACAAGGACTTTCGGGGAAAATCTCAGAAACAGGTGCAGTTTAATCCGGGCCAGACCACCGCCACCTGGAAGGTGCGGATCCTATCTGACAGCGAGTATGAATTGTCAGAGACATTTCAGATTGTTCTGTCTGAGCCGGTGATGGCAGCCCTTGAATTCCCAGAGTTTGCTACTGTGGAGATCCTGGATCCTGATGATGGTCAGTAATGATTTCACTTTCACAAGCGATTTAACAAAATTAAAATATTTACATCTAATTATCTTGCTTAAAATGAGGTTTGCACAGTTTTAGTGAGATTAAATACTGCAATCTTTAAACTATTGCCCAAAACAAATATCAGCAAGGTGCCTGGCTTCTTGTATTTTGGAGTTTTGTTGTCCAACAATGCAACACACTCAGGCCTGAAGTGGGGCTCAAGCAGCGTCCTCTGGGGCCTAAAAAATGGAGCTGATGCAAGTTCAAGAATCACACAGAAAGAGATCCATTGTGGAACTGAAAAATAGTTTAGTCATATTTTGATTAGGGGGCTCAGCCTCAATGACTGGCACACCCATGACAAACCAGTTGGCTACTCTGTGCTACTCTGTGCCAGCAACAAGTTCTGTACATGTGCTTTCTCTGAAATTGATAAAGAGAAGTCAATAAAGAAAGTAGAAGATGGCAATGCATTTAAGGAGATAAAACTAAACGACAATCAAAACAGGCCACATCTTAAGGAATGCACTGAATTTTACAGATCTGCGAAGGCGAATAATTTTCTAGCAGCAAAGATTTCAGTAGTCCTTTTGCCCTCATCTTAGCTTTATATTCATGTTTTAGGGAAATGCTTCCGTCCATCTGCCTGAGGGCATCAGAGTACATGACATTTTAAATACAAAATTAATTCACATGAAAACTGAATGCTGAGAGGAACAACATCTTGAACTCAACTTGATTATGAAAATAGCTACATAATGAGCTAAAAGCAAACCGTGTTTATGGGCATTTTTTTCTTTCCAAAAGTGTAGATAAACAAGGTCAAAATGATATGGAGATAACCACACTGACCTCCCTTGCATCAGAATTGAGCTGTACGAGAACAGATGAACAGTGTCTGTGAGATCAGTTTGACTGTGATAGCGCTGACAGGCAGACAACTGTGTACTATAAATATGGATAATGCTCCTCCCCATCCCATAGGGCCTCATTGGGTGAAAAAGAAGAATTTGACATCAACAATTTATGCTAATTAAAATGTTTAGCTGGAACTTTGTTTTACAGAGCATCAGTCTCTGGAGGACAATCAACATAACTGGCAGCAATCTCTGTGCAAGATGTATAATTCTATTTTTGCTTCTTTATGTCTTTAAAACACATTGTCTTTCGACAGCCACATTATCATATCATACTGTTTATGGTTTTAAAAAGTTTTAATGTATTTTGGCCTCTCAAGGTCAAATAAACTCTGAAGCCTCATAAAAATGCATTTTTTGGTTTCTTTTCACTGAAAACAGAAAAATGGAATAGCCCGGGGGCTGCCACCATGAAACTGTGAAAAATAAATTATTTCACAGCAGACAGACTAAAATGGCTTAGACTGAAAACAGCTTAGTATTTTTAAACAACAAGTAAGAAGTGGCCGCCTCATCCTATTAATTATTTGCATGGTCTTTAGGATGGAAAAGGACAGGTCAACTTCTGTTGACTTACCAGCACCTTATTAATGTGGGTGACCACAGTGCTCACTGAGAGGGAGACAAAGCCTCCGTCTGAGCTCTGTGGATTTCATGGCTCAAATGTTGCAAGCTCATTACCTTCCTGGATGTCATATGCAGCTCAGAGAGGGAAGGAGACAAAGAGATGGAGTGCTGCCAGCAAAACTGTTGAGCAAAAATCCCCCAAATTATTTAACGTGACTCTGCTTGCAAACAGAATTGACACAACTTTTTATTCTTGGTAATTTATGTAGAAAACCAACAGACTTCTTAAAAGGGTGTGAGATGCAGATTTGTACACATTCATTTCTTACTACTTAACTGAACTGCATTATCTTACAGATAACATCCACATCTCTCTGTGTTATTCTGTCTATCAGTGTAAGCAGACTCAAGACTGGAATCTTAGCTGCAAATGAATAAACAGTAGATGTTGGGTTTTGATTAAATATGATTGAAGCACCATCAGCAGAGCTGTAATCAGAGTTGTCATGGGTCCCAGTGTGTGCACTGCAAGCCTGTGTATTAAAGTTTATTGATGCAAATAACGTCACATATAATTTGCCGTCTTCAAGCTTTTCACTTTTCTTCTGTTCCAATCATTCAGTTCAATTCACTTGACATTCAATTCATCGCATTCAATGTGCCAGACAACCGATCACACACAAGCAATTTCCTTGTACCCAAAGTCAGATTTCACATTAAGGTATTCAACTATAATGTAATGCATGCTGTCAAAGTAATCATCTAACATATGGTGATTTTTCTCATAAACAGAGTCAACAGTGTTCATTCCCTCAGCTGCATACAACATAGAGGAGGACATTGGTGAGGTGCTTATTCCGGTACACAGGAGCGGAGACATCAGTCAGGAGCTCATGGTCATCTGCTATACTCAGCAAGGTAACACAAGAACAATGTGCTGAAATTTAAGTGGCATACCTTTAATATTTCCAGAAATACAATGAGGTTGGTAGAACTGTGTATATGCTACCATTTAAAAGTTTGGAATCAACTGATATATTTATGTTTTCCTTTTCCCTCTTTAAATTAAAAAATAATTTAGACATCAAATGTATTCTTTATAGTTAAATACTTTTGGTATGCTGATGTCCATCATGTGTTGCATGATAGGGGAGAATAAAAAAATCTTGATTTTTTCTTGACCAGTCCAGAAAAGCATCGGTCCAAGATCATGACTGAACCACAACAGTGCAACTGAGCTCCAATTATTTTGGGAAACTGTTTGCTTAGAGTATGTTTAAACTTAATCAGTCCATAATGTTCAGCTCATATTCCCTGACCTAGTCCCAATTGTGCCAACCCTCGACTAACCATACACTGTCTGCATGTGTTTTATTAATGCACATCTTTGGGACAATACTACACATTTTTTAAATATTACTTAGCACTGTGAAACTGTACATTCCTGGGACATTTTTGCACACTTCTGAAAACTGCACAGCTCTTTCATTTCAATCGAGATATATGATATACATTCTTCAATGTTATCTTTTTATATTTTTATGATCCTTTATTAACCTAATTCTATTCTCTTGATCTTGCTACTCTTGCTTTTAATTTTAGTTCCTCTTTCTGTCTCTACGTTTATGTTATGCACAAAAAACCCAAAGCAAATGTGAAAATCCACTTGAAACCTTCTCATTCTGATTCTTACCTATTTTTAGTGGGAAGTTTGAGGAATAACTTTACTTTAAGCAACATGTTAATTCCAACTTCACACCCACTATTGTGCACTTGATACTGAAACAATAACCTATGCCTTTTAAAATCTTGCACATTTTGATGTTGAGCTTCCAGTTTTGTTTTGTTTTTATTTTATTTTATTTTTTATTTTATTTTTATTTTTTTAAACCAATGACTGGGAATTTCTTCTGCTCTAATTCAACTGTTGCTCAGAGTAATTTTTGTCTCTTTCTGACCTTTTGGTTGTCAGTCTGGTTTAACCATTGTACAGTGTTTTGTTTTCCATTTACTAAACATGGCATGGCAAGAGCATAAAAGAGCATTAAAAAATATAGAGTATTCCTTCAAGCCATCTCACTGTACCAAATTAAGCTTTTGTTGCAGGTGATTCCAAACTATTGAACAGTAGTGTACATTAAACAATAGTGAGGGAATAACAAGGTTAAGAAAACAATTTCTAGGCAAATCATCCTTGGGTAGTATTCCATTTTCACGAAAAAACAATTTTAGGGAAAAGGGAGATCATATTTATGTATTGATTTTTGTGTGGAAAAGAATGAAACTATATTGTGGTAGAGCTTGGATCATTAACTTTGCTTTCTGTAATTCTGTTTTCTGCCCACTCAGTTTCGGCCACAGGCACCATCCCCACCACTGTGCTGTCCTACTCTGATTACATCTCCAGGCCTGAGGACCATCACAGCATCCTGCGCTTCGATAAGGGAGAGGTAGAGAAATCCTGCCGGGTTGTGATCATTGACGACTCCCTGTATGAAGACGAGGAAAGTTTCAATGTCACCCTCAGCATGCCCATGGGGGGCCGTCTGGGCTCAGAATTCCCCACAGCTAGAATCACAATCATTCCTGATATGGAAGACGGTAAGATGGCATTTCACAGATCATAAGTGTGAAAACCAATGCAATACGGCGTCAAATAGTCTGTGCATGTACAAGAAATGAAAGGACTTGATTATTGAATCACTTTTTGGCATTTAGAGACAAGTTTTTTGTGCTTTTTCTTTTAAGGGTTTTTCAGGGTTAGGGGTTAGAGTTTCTTGGCCATAACGTTTTTTGTTTTTTTTTTAATCTGAATGAGGTGTTACTGTATTTATGAAAACGCTTATTTTATGAATAAGCACTTTGACAGTTGCTGAGAATTAGTTTTAAAAAAGTTTGGAAAGTGCAATTTTTTTGCTGAAATGATACAAATAGAGAAAATCAAACAGGCAGGTGGGCAGACAGACGGCAAATATGTCCTTGTGCATGTGAAAAGCGTGTTTGAATGTTTTTTTTCTGGCAGTGTTTGTGCTTGTCTGGCAATGTCTGGAAAAGAAAATGTTGCGTGTGCGAGCCTCCATCCTGGAGGCAAAGCCTTTATCTCATATCTGCAGGCTCAGACTGGAGGGCTGATAGTCTCCCATATCTTCCTGACGCCTTTTTGTTCCCCAACACCTGACGACCATTCCTCAGTTTCCTATCGCTTTGTCGATCTCCAGAAGCACTGCTGTGAAGTCAAGACTCTGTGATAGCAGGCAGGCAATACTAGAGCTGAAAAACCCAGCATGACTGCAGAACCAGCTTTTTTATTTTTTTGCCTTGAATCAAAACCAATTTGAAGCTACATAATTTGGGTGATGATGCAATATTCAATTCAGCATACTGTTATCTAATTGCTTGGTTTAAGTAGTCAGAAAATCATGACCAGTGGGAAATTAGTATTATTTCGCATGCAAATAGTAAGAAGTAAGTAAAATTTATTCAGATCTTCTCTAACTGCTCAAATTAGAGCCTACTGTGGCTGTCCCTCAGCATGAAAACTGCTTAAACAATCACATTAATTTATGGGAACCTCCAGAGAATTAGCAATGAAGACACCTTTTCCCTCCAAAGTAATGTATTTAGATATCTAATTGTGTTTTGCAGATCACAGCCAAAATCAGTACTAAGGATGTGAATCATCTGACCATGAACCAGTGCTGAGGAAGTTGTCAGCGTGCATCAGTTTTCAGACTTTGTAACAGGTTATTCTCCTTTTCTATTCCCGTGGGACTCAAGGCAGACACACTTCAAGTGGATTTGACCTGCTTGAGGAAGGAGGAGGTTACGTGGTTGGAATGTTGTCTTACTGTAGCACTGTTCGGTGAAACCTGAGAGTGAGTACAGGGCCTTTTGACCTCCGCTGCTCCTGTGTATTGACTCTAGACTGCCAAAGCAGCTGCTGAGACACACAAGTTTTTAATAGGATGTACAGCAGTCGGTCCTCACGGCATTCAGCCTGCTTCACAAAGTAGTTTTTTAAAGCTGCAGCTATTACATTTCCACAGTGTCACAGTCTTTATGGATGGCTCTGACGCTAACACTGCAAGTCGTGCATGTCTTTACAACTGCCAGAGAGCTTATTGATTGGAGACATTATTGATTCATGTCTTACTATGACTGTCTGACTCGAGTTGCTAGTCATTTACATTTTTGAATGAGTGTCAGGGCTGTTTGAGAAACACAGAAACTGACAAATAAAGCACAAAGATATTAGGAAGCACTTTATCAGATAAGATAAGCTAACTTGAAGATTGCTTCAGAAGTGGTCTCTGAGGAACAAAGGGTTAATGGTTTAAGAAACTCCCCCATTTGTGGGGCATAGTCGCCTGTTACTGATAAATAGCATCTTTGTGTTCATACATTACTGCTTTTTCATTGAGTGTTGGAAGGCAAACTCTATTTTATGATTGCCCCTGGTTTATAGAGAGCCAGCCAGTGTGCAACTGTCATAAACAATGACTTGCCTGAGTAATCCAATTTTTGTAGCTTGAAAAGTCAATTCATTATAAAATATACTAAGAAATGCTCTTGCTCTTCAGATTTGAGACTTCCTGGCATGCCTGCGCCTACATTAGAGGTCCTCTGTGTATTATCACACAGGAACAGGAGAAAAGAGGACTCACTGCATTATGGGATTAACTTGACTCAGGCTGACAACCAGTGTTAACAGTCTGTACTCAGGTTTATTCCTGCTTTATCTGCAATCATGTTTTCTTTGCCTCTGGCTTTGTCAGGCTGGCAGAGTGACAATCAAAATCTCCTCATGCAAATCCTTTGTCAGAATGTGCTAAATTCATGAGTGCCCCACACAGCATAATTGTAAGGGCCAGACTACAGCCTCCTTTTGTTGAAACATCCTTTGTGTGCATTTTATTGGTATTCTCAATTTGTGATTCTGTTGTCAGTGTGACGGTGAGAGAAACATTGCCTCAAGCTGTTGTCCGACAACTTGGCTCCTTATTATAATGACACAAGTACCTGACATTAGATTGACTGTCTGAACACCAAACACACACACACACACACACACACACACACACACAAACAATATGTGTAAATTCTGTGCTTCAACACCGCCAAAGCATAATTCGGATTAGGCACTGAAGGTGTTTAAGTTGCCACCATCAGATGAATAAATGGAACACGCAGAGCGGAGAGAAATAAGGTGGTGTCAAGCCTTCATATCTCCCTGAAGGAGGTGATAATGAAATGGCTTGAGTACTGATGGTGAAGTAAATTGTAACTAGCTCTGAGGCAAGCAGAACAAGACCAATCTCCTGTCTGTAAGAGTAGAAAGGCAACAGATTCAGCCCTGCTCTAAGTTCAGCTGTCCTGACTTGGTATTGAATTTAAGAGCATACCTGGAGTTCCTTACTAACTCCATTCCAGTATATACTGTATATGCATGGAGAGGAGGCAAACAGGGGCATCACATCCTTCTTTGTCATCCCCCTTGCAGCACGGGCTGTCCAGTGGGTGTGCATGGGAGGAAGGAGTTGGTGCCTGGCCGTGCACCTGTTAGTGGTCTGGGGCTCCCCAGGAGGGCTTTCAGCTGCTACACCCAGTTGTGGGCCCAAAACGTTCTTAGAAACACACACTACTGCTATCAGCAAAAATGCACATCAGCAACATATCTTCTTTCCAAGGCAGCAAGGAGCAAAATATGATGAAGTTAGAAGCCATAGGGCAGCAATGTGTGCACTCCCTGCTCCATGCAAACAGTCTTGGCCACCTACGTAGGTACAAGCATGTGCAAGAAACCACACAACTGCAGAGGGAGGTGGAGCTCAAACTTTCTGCCAAAAGTCTGATGCTAATCTGACAATTTATGGGAATGGAAATCGAGAAGGTTTATGGCCTTTACAGCTAAATTAGTTGAATTTCACTCCAATAATAACCAGTTCTATGGACCTGTGCCATGGAAGAGAAGGTATGTTTTCCTTCCAACCAAAACCTTAATTTCACTAATTAGCACACCTTCACCCACAGAGAGAGTGAGTAATTAAAATCAGCTTTGTTTGAAATGAAAACCACCAGACTCTAACATGGCAAGGGAATTGATATTTCTGCCTGAGATGGAACTTTGTTGGCAAATGATCTCAGA
The DNA here is from genome assembly GCF_026936395.1 of Plectropomus leopardus. Lineage (NCBI taxonomy): Eukaryota > Metazoa > Chordata > Actinopteri > Perciformes > Serranidae > Plectropomus > Plectropomus leopardus. Next base: position 28,346,647 of record NC_142181.1, read on the forward strand.
CAGAAAGTGTAATCAAAACTCAAGAAAATCTCACTGGGTGGTCTCCAGACTTTTCCCATTTCACAAATTATTATTCAGTCAGAAACAAATCGTTTAGTTTATGGGATGAATTTAGTTCATTTACTCAATTTAAATGTACAAATAGAAATTACTCCTATTTGTTTTTACTTCAGATGCATTTTTCATCTATATGCCCTCTGTAAATCCTAAAAAGTGAGAACTGAGAATACAAGCCAAAAACAAATTGTTGGCAGATTGTCACCTGTGGGCATCAAAGGAGTGTAAAGTTCCAACATTTTGCCCACAGTCACAAATTTCATGCAGGCTCAGTTTGCAAAAGCTGTGCTTCCAGCTTGTACGACAACAAACAAAACTGTCAGTCACAAGGGTGCAAAGGTCATGAGGGATCATTGTTGGCTTGCTGCACTTTTTATCCCTGCTGGTTGTTCAGGTTGTTTCAAACAGAGGGCCAAAGCCCCTGTTCCTGAAGGCCTCTGAAAACCTCGGGTCTTATGCTTTACTTGGTTTGTGATCATTTCATTAATCAAAAATAGGTTTGAAAATATGCACCACTACACCAAACTACTGACTGACATGATAAAGGTGCTTTCCAGTATAGGAATACCATACTGAGAAAAGCTACACAGAAAGCAGGAGAAATGAATTATAAAGCAAGCTCATTTTGCTCAGGGCTCACTACCAGGTTAATCTATTCATGCTATCAGAGGTGGTGCATGGAAGCGTAGACACTCCATTGTAGACGTGGATAATACTAGAGGCAATTAGAGTGGAGGGGACAAAGAGGTAGAAAAACTCTTAAAAATCGACCTTAAAAGTAAACAACAGAGAGGAGGACTCGAAGAACTAAAGATAAACAGAAAACTCCAAATAACAAGTAAGGGCACAGCAGGACTGGCAAATAGAATCTAAATGAAAGCAGAGAACAATTTTGAAGGAAACCGTAAACAAGAGGAGGTACAAATAAGGGACTGTGGTAATTAACGGGAAACTGCGTGTGCAAGTGTGCAAAAGGTTATAGCTGTTTGTTGTTTCATATCGCTAATAAAGAGATCTAAACACGCAGCCTAATAGCCTTTCACACTCTTGTTTGTGTCTTCTCAGCGCCACACACACACACACACGCATACACACACACACACACACACACACACACACACACACACACACACACACACTGAAGCCTTTAACTAATGCACAAATAGACACACTATACTATGGAGCTGCTGTTGCAAATTAGTTTTTGCCAAGCTTATCGCTAATGTTGACAGTTTACTATACACCAGGGGCATTAATTATGTTTTTTTTGTCTGCATAAAGGTAAATCTTCTGCCAACTTGGCATGTTAAGACTGTAAAGTTTACAAGCCGTCCAGGTATTCTACAGTAGCATGCATGGACAGCTGCTATCCTCAAAATACCTGCTATTTTCCCAGCGGCAGACCATCTGCACATAAACATCGACACTTTCCACTGGCTTTTGACTGCGATGGATTTAGAAAAACGTGTCTTTTCTTGCAAAGATAATTGCTGTTTGATATTGACTCTGCATCCGGGGAAGATGTTTTGGTGGCTGGGGCTGTAAGACATGAGAATGCTTGTACAGCAGGACTTCACTCATGTATTTATAGTCTTGTGTCAGTTGCCTGTAAATTTTGCTCTGGTTCTGAAGGTATGATTATGAGCTGTTTTAAAGTGGGGCGGGTCCCATGCGTGTGCAGTATGTCCTGGACAGGGATGAATCGGGGGAGGGGCCCACATACCCTGTCATTATGTCTCACCTGGATTTTCATTCATTCTGATATAAACAGATGTCCAAAGCACTTAAGCAGAGAGATGCTGACGTTAAGCAACAGCCTTAAGACACCCAATCCAGAGCTGTCTTTGAAAATTCAAATGTTTCTCACAGTTCTCATCGGTTAAAGTTGTAGATTATTTTGTGTTGAATATGGAGCTGCTTTTGCTGGTGGAGAGAGATTTGTCAAGCACACAGTGGGCAGAGGAGTATTTGCCGGGGCTCAATTGAATCTCACCATTAGAGAAGCCACTTAGCGCTGTGGGAATGTCATGCAAAGTTCAAGTAGAATCAAGCAGTCAGTGGGAGTGTAAGAGTCCCCTTAGGGAGGCCTGTGTCTCTCCTTGTTCTTTTTTTATTTTATGTTCACACATATGCAACAGTAAAGATATTCCCCTTGTTTGGCTTTGTTCTGCTGGCATATTGCACAATAAATTGGCCATCATAATCACTATATTCTAGGTGCTTTTATGTATGACTCATGTTTTTAATTTATAATAAGAAAACCGCAGAGTTAACCCATTTGAAAGGAGTAACATCACTTTTTGTGTGCTGCTTACAGACACCTTTCACAAGTATTTAACCCTTTGCGATTTATTTAAAAAACATGGGGAAAAAGGAAATGAGCAACTTGGTAAGAAATTAGAAGAGTAAGAAAATTATTTTAAAAACGTGAGTGGGGAAAATGTCTAGTGAAAAAAGAAAACGTAAGGGAAAAGCAATATTCATAATTATTTTAATTATACATTATGTTACAGACTTAGTGTTTTAAACACCTTTTTCAGGTCATTTCCTTTTAAAAATTTTTTAATATAACTATATATCTATATCTATAAATAGACAGACAGACAGAGACAGATAGACAGAGATAGTCTTTTGTTGTCTATTGCCTTCTTCCCATGTTTTTTTTGCGACCAACTGTTTATTTATTTTCAACACAACTTGCAGGTATAAATCAACAATATGACAGACATACATGTAAATATCAATAATACAAATGAAATACATATATTTCATTCCCTTAACAAATAGAATAAATAAGTAACTTCAAGCATCATATTAAATAGCCCCACTACTATGACAGAGACAACATCAGATATAGAGAAGCAAAAAAATAAATAAAATACACCTGCATCTTTTCAAAACTCCCCAACCCTGACCCCTTCCCCATGGGTCTTTCTTCAACTTTCAACAAGGTTTTTTGCATTTGCAGTAAAAATTAAAGAAATTAATATATGTAAAGAAAATGTATGAATATAAATTCACATCATATTTCTAGCTAAGGTGAGTGCCTTCTCCCTTGCCTCAAGCATAATATGTCCTGCACCATTCATCCGACAGAGAGCTCCACAGATAAAAGCTCAATTAAATTATAGATCCACTGTTGAATGGAAAGAGCGTGTGGTGGTTGCCAGCTGACCGCCAACATCTTTTAAGCAGCAGTGCATGCAGATAACTATAGCAGCCTTTGAGTACGGCTCTTAAAGCTCTGCTTTGAATCATCATTAAGCAGCAGACATACTGGAGAGCAATCTTTTTTTTTACATCGAAAGTTTCAGATAGACGATCTGTTATTTGTTCCCCAAAAATTTCAACTAATAGATACTCCCACATGATATGTAAGAAAGACCATAGATGATTCACAGAGGGTTCAATTTGGAGAAGTAGATATATTCATTATTTTATCTTCACTATCTTCTTCACTTCACTATCATTATTTTATCTTCACATTATTTTATCTTTGGGGTGAAAAAAGTCTAATATATAAAATTGAGATTTGTTAATTTATTATTAAAGTTTTGTGAAGAATGGGAAACATATTCCCAAACTCTGGTCCAATCTATTGATGATTCAGAGCAGATTTTATTCCAAATCCAAATTAATATACCAGTTAGAGGTTGTGTGTGCTCTAACAATGTACTATAGATTAATGAGACCTGTCCTTTCAGTAATTCCAATAATTTTTTAATTAGGTTCACTGTTGGATGAATAATAAGTTGATGAATATAAGCCCGTATAGCAGAAGCCCGTATAGCAGAACATCACTGCAGATATAGAAAGAAGGAGTTGGATGACAAATAATATGTTTCCTTTAAGTCCTGAAAGCTTTTTAAACCCTGGTCATTTATAATGTCTCCTAAGTTATGTATACCTGCATTGTACCATTGTGGTGAGGTAAAATATTGTCCTTCAGACTTAAATAGATTATTATAAAATATTGGTGTATTGACATGCCATTGTGACTTCCAGGTAAATATTTTTTTCAATTTTCCGAAAATTTTGAATTGCGTAGGCTATTATTTGGCCATACCTCAGTTTGCATTTTCTAAGAGAGCGGCCTGTAAATAAAATGTCATTCAAGTAAACTGGTTCAGTCAAATTCCTCTCAACATTAAACCATGGACTTAAGGTATTTCCAGTGAACCAGTTTATCAATGGATGAAATGTAAGTGCCTGGAAATACAACTTAAAATTAGGTACTGATATTGCACCCTCCTTCCTTCTTTTAAAGTGACAAGTTTTATTTTTGGACGTCTGCCTTTCCACAGAAATCTAGTAAGAATATTATGTATTACTATATAGTTTTTGTTTGTTTTTTTCTAATGGAGCATATACATTTATTCCCAAATATTTAAAGTGAGAAACAACCAGGATTTCAAGATTTGCACATTCTGCTTTGCTTACGGGATTCAAGGGTAATAAGGAGGACTTAGTCTAATTAATTTTAGAGATAGCTAAACTGTTCAAAAATATTAAGGATGCATGCATCATCAGTAAATAAGGATATGTAATGCTGCGTGGATTTTATCTTTATTGGTGTAATGCTTGATAACCTAATTGATTGCGCCAGTGGCTCCAATGATAGGATAAATAACATTGAGGAGACCAGGTCACCTTGATGACTACTCCGACTTATTTCAAAGGTTGGGGAACAAAGATTATATGTGAAAACACTGGCTGAAGGATTCGCATAAATAGTTTTTACCATGTTGATAAAATTAGACCCCAAGCCCATATGATTCAATACTGACCATAAGAAAGACCACTCAAGGCGGTCGGAGGCCTTATCAGCATCAACAGTGATCTTACTATATTAGGGCTTCCCTCTGGACTGCTTTCTTAGAATCTAACAGGAGCACTGCCACATTATGTCTCTATGCTCCAATCACCAAAGAACAAGTTGTTTATATGAAATGGTCAACCATGTCATTAGTTGTTTGCCTCAGCCTTTCGGTTCACACAGAGTGCAGAGTGTAACAAGTTATATGTGTATATGGGTGTGTAAGCAATCCCCCAACATATAGGAAGAATAATATATAATAATATATATAGACGAATAGAATAATATGCTAATAAAGATACACAACAACTTTCCCTGCCGACATGCAAGTGTCTTTGAGAACAATTTGACATCCACATTTAACAAAGGCAGTGGATGATAGCGCAGTTTGTTGGATCCCTGTCCGTTTTTCAGCAGAAGTGTTATTAGTGCTGTATTTGCATCTCTTCCAAAAGATCCTTTCTGAATAGCTGTTGTAAACATTTCCAACATTGGTCCCAGAAAGTTCCACAATTTTAAATATACCTCTGGGTGGATACCATCAATCCGAGTGATTTACCCTTATTAATTTTCCCTAATGCTTGTTTAAGTTCATCAAGTGACAAAGGGGCACCTAATATAGACTCTTCTTCCCATGTTTTTGAAAAAAATCAAACCAGTTTGTTCAGGTGTCAAAGGGTTAAGTAACTATCAACAATGATAATAACTATTCAAAATCTAATTTGTCAAATACATTTTTTTAAATAAATGACAGTTCCAACACCTTACATAATTTGACACAATAGGTAGGTCTAAATCTGGATCATCTCCTCTTACGTCCAGGTAACCTAAGATGTGCTGTGTGGCGTAGAAAGCTGCTGCTGGCTTGGCTGATGGAGCCAGTGGTTTTCCTTTCAGTTAATGGGCCATAGCTCTTTGAAGCTCACTATTTGCCTGCTTCACAAACCTTATCTGATTACTGGACTAGTACAACAGGGCTCAAGCTTCTGGCTGCCAACCTCAGGCGAGTAGATCTGATTACTACTCCTGTTAGAGACCAAGTGCAGGCAGCCAAAACCATCTTTGTTTGGTTTCTCTGTGGGGAGAAATTCTGGCAGCTGCACTCCTCTTGATGCAGCACTCATTGTCCCCGACTGTGCTCTCAGGACAGATTAAAGCATAAAAGTTTTCTGTCCTTTGCCTGCTCTTAGGGGAAATATTATTTCAACCACAGAGATGGCTCCTCTGAGAACCACAAACCCCAAGGCTTTGCCTAAAAGACTATTTTCCTTTAAGAACGTGTCTTATCTTGTAGAGCTGTTATTGCCAAAGCAGACTGCATCAAAATATGCAATATCATGTGAGACTAAGATTACTTGGAAGAATAATGATATAGTGCAAAATAATAAACACATTTTGTCTTGATCGGTAATTGTGCCTGGCAGCACTGTTGACAGTGAATCTATTTTTCCCCTGCTCTTGTGTTTTGGTTTCGTTAGATAACATAATCATTACGCAGTTACAACACTATGAATTTGTTTTTTGTTCAAAGCATTTATCACCCATTTGCCCACCCTCCTTTTTGGCTCATACTTTGTGATGAGAAACAGCTAAGTACCATTTTGTAGGTGCAGAGTTCCATTGTCATGGAAACCACAACTCTGCCCATGGCCATCGCCATTCACTCAATTTATTCATTATTGGTCACAGTTGCTTTCAAAAGAACAAGGTTTTTACAGCTCAGTAGTGTCTTGCTCCCATTAGTCATCATAGCAAGGATGTATGTGATCAGTTAAACGAAAAAAGCTGTGCATTTTGTAAGTAAAACCCATTGAGTTGGATTGGGTTCAGCTTGCGGCTGCTCAGGTTATTTCTGTGTTGCTTTAATGGAATGTGACTGACTCCCCGCAGTTTAAGTACATAAATAATCTCTTTGTGATAGCAGTAAGTGTTACAGTAGCTGACTGCACCACATATATTCAGAGGTCCAGGACCTTAAGCAAGCATTTTTTAAGTAGCGTGACATGAGAGGAAACAGACTCTGAAAGGGTTAAATAGAATAATAGTGGGAGAGTTTGGCTGCAGTGGAATCTCAGCTCATAGGAACACTAATTGCAGTCAGGCAGGCCCAGGCTGGCACATCGAGTTTTACATCCCCCAGACCTCCTGTCAGGCCTCCTGTCTGCCTCTCAGACCCATCACTATCAAAGTCAGCTCCACCACCAGGCTCATTCACAACAACACCAGGAAACACAGCTTTGCCTTCAGGTTGCCTTTGTGACTTGATGAATGAATACGCATGTAGAAATCCCCCCAAAACATCATTCCAGGAAGTTAGAAAGTGTTGTTTAAGATCTACAATTACAGTGTTTTCTACTTTTCGGTGTAAACATTGCCGCAATTTCTCCTGTAATCAGAGGTAATCTTACGGAGTACGATGGCTATTACAGATTCAACTCAGCAATTACAACATTCAGGTATCCTGTTGTGAAACAGCTAAAAGATGGTTATGAATTTCATCCTCCTGTCTGCTTTTCCTCATCTCCTTTACTCCTTCTTTTGTTCTCCCCAGCTCCCGTCTTCTACTTTGGCAACACAGACTACCACGTGGATGAGAGTGATGGCTTTGTGGAGGTGCAGGTATGGAGGACGGGGACTGATCTTTCCAAAGGAGGAACTGTCACAGTGCGCTCCAGAAAGACAGATCCTGTCTCGGCTGAGGGTACGTGTCCCAGCGAGGCGCCTCTCTCTGACAGCTTTAGCTAGTTAGTGCTTAGAGAAATGTAAACCACAGAAAACAATAGACTTAAGTCATCACCCTGTCACTCTTTGTTTTGCTGAGCTCAAGAGCCCATGGTGAAGCTGGATATGTTGGCTGGATGAACTGGGGAATGTAAACATTGTTTTAGAATAGGGGGAGAAAAGTCAGGGCTTTTTCTGTTGGCCCCTTACTTTGTAGGTGTCTGATATACTTATACACAATTTGGACTCCAAGACTAGTCACTATCTCCTCAAGCCTCTCCTACAGCCTCTTTTATCTCCTGCCCCAGGCAGTCTCCTCCCCCTTGCATAGATTTTTAACATCTCTGCTCTTGACTATGTTATAACCGTAAAAAAATAACTAGCATCTAATCATATGCAGCGTGGTAGAAATGCAAGCCCACATATAGGCACATAACTGGGTCATAAGTACATGAGAAAAGCCTGCAGGCAAAGGGTGAGCTCTCGGTACCTAGACTCTTTAAAGAATGGCAAATGAAAAACCTGTTTGCGCTTGGGGAGATATCCAGTTTCTTACAGCTCGCCTTTAATCACGCAACAAATTCCAACTGTTCATTGCTATCGACCACATGATAGAAAGTGTCGATTTATCAGCACACTGGATATATACTTTCATCTTGCTCGCTGCTTGACGTTCACAAATGAATTATGAAGTAACATGAGAACTGCTGTTGAAATATGATCAAGTGCTGTAGTCCATTTGTATTATATCAACTATATCCCCTAAGCACTTTGTATGGGACATGCCTGACCTATATTGTGTTGTGGAGCAGCTGGTGTGGATTATGTTGGGATCAGCCGGAATCTGGACTTCGCAACGGGGGTCACTATGCAGACGTTTCGAGTAACCATCCTGGATGACTTGGGCCAGCCGGTGCTGGAGGGGCCAGAGAAGTTTGAACTGGTACTCCGGATGCCCATGAATGGGATCCTTGGGGAGCCGAGCAAGGCTACCATCCTCATCAATGACTCGGTTTCGGACTGTGAGTGAAAATTTTGATTGTAATCAAAATTCATTGAAATGGTTACACTTTCTGTATTTCTGATGTAAATGTATTGGTTTAATTATGTTTTTCTAGTGCCAAAGGTGCAGTTCCGGGATGCTGTTTATGTTGGTCATGAAAACGCAGGGCAGATCTCAGCTACTGTATACCGCAGTGGAGATATCAGCTACAAGTCCACAGTACGCTGTTACAGCAGGCAGGGGACTGCCCAAGTCATGATGGACTTCAACGAAAGGCCCAACACAGATGCTTCCATCATTACCTTCTTACCAGGTAAACCTAGCCAGTAGTGTAATGTAACAAAGTAACAATGCTTTGTTACGGTACTTAAGAAAAGCACAGATATTCCCAAAATACACTTGAGTTTTTATATTTCTGTCAACATTCACTTTCACTCCACTACATTTCCTCTAGGCATTTTTGTTACTTAATACAAAATAGGGGAGGAAGGAAGGAACAGACAGATAAATGAAGCAATAGGCAAGTAGGGAAAAACTGAATTATTTTTTTTAATTATTTAGGTTATAAAAACGACCTAGCACGTTATTAAGAAACAAACCTCATAATTCTTAAAATCATTTACTTTTACTTTCAATATTTAAATACATTTAATATCAAAATTATTTTTGAAACTTAAGTACAGTAAAAATTAGATACTTTAAGATTTATACGCAAGTAAATATTCTAAAAAAGTGACATAATTTTTAATCAAAGTCATTTTTTGGTAACACATCTGTACTTTTTCACAAGAGTGGCTTTCAGGTACTTCATCCATCACTATCCACCGGCCTAACACATGTCCATTTACATGGTTTTTGTTTGATTTACTTGTTGGAATCAACTGCAAGGACATATGAAGTTGCTCAATATGTTTTCCCTTCACTTATTTCAGGGGAGATTGAAAAGTCGTGTGTACTGGTATTGGTTGATGACACAGAACATGAGGAAGAAGAGGAGCTTCGTCTAGTGTTGGGAAGCCCCAAGAGTGACTCTCCATTTGGAGCATCAATTGGGAAGCAGAATGAAACACTCATTAAGATCAAAGACGATGCAGACAGTAAGAATGCTGTGTTTTGCTATTACACGTTCCTTACAATAGTTCTGTTTAAATGCCACCATGTTATGTGATCATAACATCTCTTAAGTTATCCCAACGGCATAGATTTAGTTTGTGCAAAAAAATTGTACAATTTGTTTAGTCTGTGTGTTTCTCTCAGCCCAGTTGCTTTAGTTTCCCCAGATCTGCCATAATGTGTTTTATGATATTACCACTGGGGCAGCAAAATGTTGTACACACAGGGGCTTTAATATGTAGTGTAGTGCAATGTTAGAGTTATAGCATGACTGAAACTAGGCTTGGCTGTATCGATATTGTCATACCTTCATACCTTTCTGGAATTTCACCGGAGTATATGGTATATGATGGTATCATATACCCGCCCCCAACACCCTACCCCCGGCACCCCCAACACTGACCGACGCTCATGAGATGTCAATAAAGGTAATATTCTTACACCTATTTTTCTCATTAAACAGAGAGACAACCATACACCTTCTGAATTCATATTTTCCTCTTTCTTTAAACTGTTAGTTGCTCGTTAACTCGTTAACACACACACTTTTGGAAACATTCAAACTCGACAGAAACAAAATAAAACTCACCGGAACCGTCTTGGTTAGTCCTGCTAGTCTTTTAGTTAGATAGTCTGCTGTTCCAACAATGATCATCTTTGGTTTGGTCAAAATAATCCCAAAAAACAAGCAGGTGTCCCTGTGGTCTCTCTGCTCTGTCTCTGCTGTTGCGAGCATGACACAGACCGGCTGTTTACATCCTGCAAGGTTTTTCTCACCGCTCGCAGTCAGCTCAGCTGCCTGTTGCACCACACTGACCTCTGGTGGCACCAGATAGGCACTGCATGCAAAAAAACCTCATAATAGCCCTCTACAGTATGAAGTTTTTATAAAGATGATGGTTCAAATTTTTGACGGTATTGAAAATCACACCATGGTGATATCTTAATACCCTGGTTTACAGTAATACCATAATATCGCCCAAGCCGAATTAAATCTATATTCCATGTTTTCTCAGAGGCAATTATTAGGTTTGGAGAGACCAAATTCAGTGTGAATGAGCCAAAGGAAAGTGGCCAAGTGTCTTTGGTCAAGATCCCAGTGCTGCGAGTTGGAGACACCTCCAAGGTCTCTGTCATCAGAGTTCACACAAAGGATGGATCCGCCACCTCTGGGGAGGACTACCATCCCATATCTGAGGGTAAGTAATCCAGCTTGGCACTTTTATCGGAATATTTGAAATTTGCTGGAAAAAATATTTATCATGCCTGTCCTGTCTCGGCAGAAATTGTGTTCAAAGAGGGTGACACAGAGCACTACGTGGAGGTGGAGATCTTATATGATGGTGTCAGAGAAATGAGGGAGGCGTTCACTGTGCACCTGAAGCCTGATGAAAACATGGTGGCAGAGACAAAGGTGAAAATGAAGCCAAATTAGTATATAATTTAGCTGTCAAGTGTGTAACTACCTTCTCTGTTAACGTCCTTCTAATTGCCCTTGCTTGTCAATCAACAGATGAGCAAAGCCATAATCTATATTGAGGAGACCAACAGCATGGCGGATGTCACCTTTCCCTCAGTTCCCAGAGTGGTCTCTCTGCTGCATTACGATGACATCGACCGGAACAAGGACTCTCTCCCTGTGGCTGGATACCCTGTCATCTGTGTCACTGTATGTCCCAAGAGATAGTCCAATGAATACTTAATGGAATACTTTTCAGTCATTTCTAATGATTCATTTAGCAAGGTTTTTTGTCAGAGCAGTTTTACAAGTAAATACTGTTAATGAGGTAGTATTTAGCAGACGTGCACACTTCACTCAAGTATCAGCTACCTTGGAGCTCATCAGGAGTATACAGAAATGACTTTGGCAGCTACAGTGATTTTTGGCTGCATTTCACTCTCAAGTATAATCTCTTCTTTGTCTTTGCAGGCCTGTAACCCCAAGTACCCAGACTATGACAAAACCGGCTCCATCTGTGTGAGCGAGAACATCAACAATACCCTAACTCGTTATCGTTGGCTCGTTAGCGCCCCCACAGGACCCGATGGTGTCACCAGCCCTATGAGGGAAGTTGACTTTGATACATTCTTCACCTCCTCCAAGCTCATCACTCTGGATTCAGTCTACTTTCAGGCTGGTTCCAGGGTCCAGTGTGCCGCAAGGGGCGTGAACTCTAATGGGGATGAAGGTCTGGAGCTCAGTAGCCCAATAGTTTCCATCAGCATGGATGAGGGTGAGTGGAGCTCATTCTTGAGCTTGAAATTTTTAGTCTCTCTCATGGAAATGGCTCAATGCGATAAGCAGCTGCTGGCTTCATTTTGCTCTCCCACTGCAGTACTTGCTGTCCTTGTTCTGACAGAAAACTGTAACATAAAAGCATTTTCTGTGGAGGATTGTTAGGGGAACAAAATGTTTGATGTTTGTTTGTTTACGGCATGGCTGCAGGAATGTGCCAGCCTCGTGTTGCAGGCACAGTGGGGGCCGAACCCTTCTCTGCCAAGCTGCGGTACACGGGAACAGAAGACACAGACCACCCCAATCTCATCAAACTAACTGTCACCATGCCCCACATTGATGGTGAGAACAGCAGAATGAGTGTTGAGAGAATAATTTTTATCTGTGAAAAGTTCACTTAGAGGCAGGTTGATTGCGGTGGTGGAATGTAACTAAGTACATTTACTGAAGGACTGTACTTAAGCATCAATTTGAGGTACTTGTACTTCACTTGAGTATTTTCTTTTTATGCTACTGTATCCTCCACTACATTTTAGTGGGAAATATTGTACTTTTTACTTCACGACATTAAACTGACAGCTTTAGTGACTTTACAAATTAAGAGTTTTGCATTATAAAACGCAAGAGGAGTTCATAAAACATATTGTTTTATAATACATTAAGTTACCTAAAAGTTTACACAAGTATAGCTTCAATTATTAGTTCAGTAATAAATTAGGACATTTACAGAAAAACAATTACCAGCAATTTTATAAACATTTAAGTCTTTTTCTTTTTTTAATAATTTAGATTTTTGGGATGTGTTTTCTTCTTTTATTTATATTTTTAGTTTTGGGGTGTTTTTTCTGATTTAAAAAAATATTTTAAGCTTTTGGGGTGTGTTTTTCTTTCATTCTTTTTCTTTAATTATTTTGACTTTTTTGTGTGAAAGTTTTTTTTTTTTTAAGATTTTTCTGCATTTGGTACTTTAACTTTTAATAAATTTTCTTCGTTATACCTACTTTTACTTAAGTTCTATTTCCAATTCAGGACTTTTTCACAGTCTGGTTTTAGTACTTCGATGGATCTGAAAACTTCTTCCACCACTTGTTATTGGTCTAACAGTCCTCTTGAACTGGAAAAGTCTTAGAGACTGCACTCTTTTAATAAGAAGCTACTTCAGTTAATTTTTCCTAAACTGTGAATTTAACATTCCTATGCTACCACTTTCTAACTGCTATGTGTGTGTCCTTTCTCAGGTATGTTGCCTGTAGTTTCCACCCGAGCTCTGTCTAACTTTGAGCTCACACTGAGCCCTGATGGCACCCGTGTTGGTAACCATCGTTGCTCCAATTTGTTGGACTACACTGAGGTCAAGACTCGCTATGGCTTCCTTACCGAAGCCACCAAAAATCCAGAAGTGATCGGCGAGACGGCCTCCTACCAATACAGCACTTCCCTCAGGGGAACCAGTACACTGCGGTTCTACAGAAACCTCAACTTGGAGGCTTGCTTATGGGAATTTACCAGCTACTATGACATGTCTGAGCTACTGAGTGACTGTGGAGGCACCATTGGGACTGATGGACAGGTAAGCAGCCCCACCTCTGAGCTTCAGCTCACCTCTGACCCCTTTTGTCTTCTCTAGACATGAGGAGCACAGAGTCAGATCAATAAAGCCACAGCCCCCCTTAAGGAAAGGAATGTGGACTCAGCATTTACTGGAATGTTCTGTCCTATAAAGTCTTACCCACTTTTCATTTCAAAATCTTCCTGGGTTTTCAATCCAAAATGAATCATTTACAGGCATATTAAAACTCTGCTTGCCCACTTGGTTTTCCTTTTAAGATCCTAAAGTAAATACCACCCTGTAGAGACATCATCCATCATTGTCTGCAGACCTGTGTTAACCTCTGTAATAATGACTAACCCAACACCCTGCTTCCTTCAACTCCTGCTATGACCAGTTATTTGTCTTCTCAAAGTGGCAAGTCAATAACCAACGGCCTCATAAAAATCTGTATTCGTCTGTTCCGCCATGTGTGCATTTGGCTTTTTGCAGCAGCAGCTGTTATATATGAAGCTGAAAGAAGGAAATATTAAAGCCCTCTGTGTCCTCCTGGCATACATTCCTTGCAGATTTCAACATTTGCATTCGCCTTGGAAACCTACTGTTAGTTGACTTGCAGTTAATTAAGCTAGAGTGTTGATAAAGAAGGGCCGTAAGAGTGCACGGGGCACATCACGGTGAAAACCTCCACTGCGCTCCCTACACAGGATTATTAATTAAACCCCTACAGCACTTGCAAATAAATTTGGCTCTGAAGGTATATAAGAGTGTTTATTGGTTTGTGATTATAATGGGAGTTTCATTTCACATTTTACATGGCTTTAGGTGTATTTAATAACAAAGGCATCACCCAGGTGATAACAGTCATTCTCAACAAGTGGAACTTTGTAGCCTGTAGCCAGATGATGTAAATGAGAGTGTGGCAGTAATAAACACGTCTCGACAAGTAAGCAGACTGTTGCCGGTAATATAAACTTTACCTTGGCCAATAATAATCCCTTGAGGCTTAATTAATAACACACATATTTTTTAATTAAATGGTGACCACTTCACTTCTATCTTCTTTAATTAGGGTCCACATTGCTCAGCGATAATCAAATAATCTATAAAAGAAAATAGCAGCAAATTATGAAAGAGATGAATGGTTTTGACCCTCAGACTGCTTTGACGGTCTCATCTAGCTATCAAACCTCTGTTCTTGTCCTGATTGTCTTTCCATCCAGGAAGAGAATGGTATACTTTCAGCTCTTGTGCAGAGCTGTATGTAGATTTTGTTGCTATGGTTACTGAACAGAGCAAAAAATGGTATGTAGATGCATAGACTGAGGCATCACAGGCTCAGTTTCAGGATATGCAAGGCGGGATCAATGGAAAAAGAAAGTGCCTTTGTTTGTGGATGCCCCTATGACCTGAGTGCTCCTCTAAGTGGGTAGGCAGGCTGAGCGAAGACAGCTCTGTGCAGGCCGGGGCCAGAGTCATGTCACTGTGTAGGGCTTAGTGCCCAGCTTAACAGGACCATAGGAATCTATTAAGGCCCAGCAGGTTGTGTCAGAAGGCCATTCTGCAAATCATTTGCCTGAGCTCTCAGCTCCCAGAGGCGTAGGCACGCCTCCACATGAACGCAGAGCCAGTGCGGGCAGGTACCTCTCACAGGTCAGAGGAAAGTGCAGATACCAGAGAGAGCTCCCTCTGATGACTTTCACCACTTTGGATCCTTTTACCTTTTTAGGACAACTCTCTTAGAGAGGGAAAGTTTGAGCAACTCAATATCCCCAACAAATGTAAATTTAATTCCTTTTTAAACTCTTAACCAGTAAATATTTAGAAACATTTGATTTGCCATCAAAATGTTAGTTTAAGAGATGGTGAGAGTCCATCACGAATAAGAGAATATATTCACTCTTAGAGTTATTTTTTTTTTATTTATTAACTATTTTAAGTTTTTATTTAAAAGGTCCCACTAAGATCAAAAAGCTCTTTTTCAAGGAAGAGCTGGCCAAGAAAGGCAGCAGCACAAGATACAAACATCATTCTAAAAACACACAAAACAGAAGAACACATAATATATTCATATATCCAGAGGAATAAGCCATGCATCTCAAAATATTAGTTCAAGCTCTGACACCCCAACAATTCTGTCTTGGGCTTTTAAGATAGATTCAAAAGCACTCAAAACTCAAAATCATGGAGCTTTAAAATGTTCTGCAAAGTGAGTACAAAATACCAGTCCAAGGGAGTGAAATACTTCAAACCCCCGTTTCCACTCTCTGTACAACCAATTCATACAAAAGTCCTGTGACAGCAAAAAGTACTGTCCAACATTCTTCTGTGAAATAGACACATAGACAAGACAGGAGCATCCCTACAATTGCCTTGCATACAAAAGTATACCAATGTTTGCTTGTGGGTTGCCAGTGTGTGCCATTCTACCCAAGAGTAAAGTTCACAGTGATGAGTCAGTTTTACATTTTCATATGAATCCAAGGAAAGCATGGTAAGCTCTATCAATTATATGCAATAGCTGAGCAGAGACACGACAGATCCCCACAGTCCAACACAGGTCAAATACGTGGTCTCTTTTTTTACAGAAAAAGAAAAACAGAACTTGTCTTTAAGATAAGAACTTCATTTAAGCCTCATTTTTTTCTCCAAGCACTGCACATGTGGCTTAAAAGTAAGGGACTTATCAATCAAACTGCCAGGTGTATATAGCAGTAAACCTTTTCAATGACCTTTTGCTCAAGAGTGGCCTCTAAAACAATATTCAGCAGCTGACTCTTGGCTTTAGTAAATAACATAAGCTTGGTATTATCAGCACTGAGAACAAGTTTAAGACAGCATGGCATGGACAGCATTACAAGCAGATTCAGCAAGGGTGAATGCACAGCAGTAAATTATAATCATCATCATATAGAACTTCAAGTGAACTTACTGATGCCTACCTGAGGTTATTACTGTAGGCATGATTTCCTAGGAAAGTGTGCTTAAGTTCCCTAATACAAGCACCACCTCTGATCAGTATGTGGACTGAAGCACTATTCAGAGCAGAACTTGCTTACATCAGCCATGATGGCAGAATATTGCTCTTCATCTTCAGAAGTATTTTACATGCACTTTATTCAGGGTGCCTTGATGTTTTTCTCCTGATATCTTTACAACAAGGGTAAACCTGTCAATCTTTAAATTCAAATTTAAATGTTTTGCTCATACACAACATGTTGGTATTCATCGCAGGTGTTGAATCTGGTCCAGTCCTACGTGACCCTAAGAGTCCCGCTCCATGTGTCCTACGTCTTCCACTCCCCAGTGGGAGCAGGAGGATGGCAGCACTTTGACTTACAGTCAGAGCTGAGGCTCACATTTGTGTACGACACTGCCATCTTGTGGAGAGATGGTATCGGTAGCCCACCAGAGGCTGAACTACAAGGTAAAACTTGAACAGTAATCTGCAATATGAAATTGAGGATAACTTAAAATTCTGTCATTTTCAATAAATGTGGGGTTGTAAATTAATTAAGAAGTCAAATTAAAGCTGTGATTGTCTTTGCAGGTGCCCTGTACCCAACAAGTATGCGTATAAATGGCCAGGGACGACTAGTTGTCAACTTCCGCACTGAGGCTCGATTCAGAGGCCTGTTTGTGTTTGCACATCCAGGTACAGTGAATCACATAGAAGCAATTTAGTGTTCAACAGGCTAAATTTGATGTGGTATATAATGTAACTCAGCTTTTAACTGTTTTTACCCATGACCATGCATTTCAAGCTACACTATAATTGTCTTTTTTTCTTTTTTTTTTAAATCACTTTGATCATCATTGTCTTTTAAGTATTTCAACTCGCAACTGAGTTATGGATCTCTGCATTTTTTCCATCAGCTTCACCACTTACCTCCATGGTCATGTGTCCAGACCACCCTGGTTTGACCTTTAACCTCAGTTTAGTGAGAAACGAGCCAACCTACAATCAGCCCATTCAGCAGTGGACATTTATTTCAGATTTTGCTGTGAGTAAATAATTAGTTTTTCAAGGGGCAGTTTAATTGGTTTTTGTTTTTACACCTAATTCTAACTGATGATAATTTTCCCTCACAGGTGCGTGACTACTCCGGCACATACACAGTGAAGCTGATCCCCTGCACATCCCCTCCCAGCCTGGAGTACACCATCCCTCCAGTCTGCAATCCCAGAGAGCCTCTTACTTTTGATGTGGACATCCGCTTTCAGCAGGTGACCTCACTTTGTCAAAGAGAAGTAGCATGTAGCATAACTCAACTCTCTTGCTTTTCGTTGCTCATTAAAATAATGTACAACAGTTCAAAGTCGTGTAAACAGGTGCCGAGCAGAACACTGTGAATTACTGCAGCTATAGCATACATTATTGTGTGCATTAGTTTTATGTAGACGGAGATATGTTTGCTTGCAAAGACCTTTATGAACAAATTAACTGAATGGAAATGATGCTACAGGGTTGTACAGCATGTTTCACAACACAAACACCACATAAACACTACATTAAGTAAAATGAATGATGAAAATGTGATTCTGCTCGATTCACTGTGTGCACCGTGGTGCTGTCAGGTGTTTGCCATATTTTGTCTAAGATCTCGCGCTAGATGGAAGTTTTCAACTTGGATATCTGACTGTAATGACCAATTATATTGCTTTAATCCTTTTCTCTTTTGTCTAAGGTCATTTTTTGTGAGTTCCAAGTACAACTGATGGCAGCACAAGACTTGGTTCACCCACTGAAGCTAGGAAAATTGGCCTGATTTCTTAAATAAAAAAATAAAAAAACATGGGAAGAGAGTGACGAGCAACATAACCCTTTGAAACCTGAGAAAATTGATTTCACTCAAAAACGTGGGAGAAGGCCTTGAGCAGCAATGAGCAGCTTAACAACACATGCCCCCCTAAACTTGGTAAAAAGTCAAGAAAATTACCTGAAAATAAGCAACAAAATAAAAACGGAAAATAGAAAAGTAAAGTAAAGAAAATCAAAAATAACAAAATGACCTAAATGACATTTTTTCACTTTTTTTTTGATAATTTTCTTATTCTCTCCACTTTGTTGAACTGATTTTAAGATCATTTTCTTTATCACCTTTAACTAACATCTTGCAATATGTGGGGTGTTTCTTGCCAAGGTGGTCATTGCATTTTTCCCCCATGTTTTTGAAAGAAATCAAAGCCAATTTGTTCAGGTTACAAAGGGTTAAAAAATGGACAAAATATGCACAAAATTTTTTAAAAAGTTTTAAAAAATACAAATAAAATACAAATAAAGAACATTTTTAAATATATAAAAATAGTTTTCTAAATATTTCCCCTTATTTTTTATCATAATCATAGTCCTCATAATCCTCCCTTGTTAATTTTTTATTTTACTTTTTTTTTCTTTCTGCAGAACATTTCTTCCCAAGTTACTCATTGTGTTTTTCTCTGTATTTTTTTAAAGAGATCAAACCGATTTTCTTCAGAGGTTCTAGAAGTTGAAATGCTAGAGAAAGGCATCTGAACAGTTATTACAGGACACAGGCATCTGTGACCTATAATAACTACACTGATAACCAACAGGTGCATGTAAAGGGCACCTAAAAGTGCAGCTAGCATTTCACTTCCAATACACATTTTGTCAGATGCATCTCCTTATGGTCCACTAGCTGTCTAGTTTGTGTGTCACTGAAGAAAATCTTGTGTTCCCACAAAGCCCTGACTCTCTGTATAAGAAACAAAGTGGCTCGGACCTAGTCACGTAACACTATTCCAGCCAAACAGGGAGCATTTCTGCTCATGCACAGGACAGGGAAAAGGCCATGGATGAATAAAGAGAAAGGCAGTGGGAGCAAGAGGAACAGTAAATCTGGCATAGCTAACATGCCAAACTCCACAGCTCAAGTATCAAGTATCTTTCTCCAGAATCCCTGACTCCACCTTTAAATTCAAACTTCACCACAAAGTCAAGCTTCAACACGAATGAGTTCACAAGAAAATAAGTGTAATGTTCACTTGAATGTCCACAAGGTTTTTTCAACTCACAAAAAGGCCTCCTTAACATGACAGCATAATCAAACTGAAATGCCAAAAAACAAAATGTCCAAAGCATTGCAAAAAAAAAAAAAAAAATCCCAAAGAAGAGTTTAACTCACCAGATGTATTGGGAATCTGTAATGTGGCCTTGTCTTGAATCTAGTCCTCTGCTCAGCAGCAATGCTCCTCAAATCACACTGATTTCCTCGATCACTTCAGATTGATGAAGTAGAACCATAAAATGAAGCAAAAGTCTTTTTCCTCTTTCAGTGGAAATCTGCCCAGATCCTTCTTTACTCCTCCATCTATCTCCATAAAACATTTCCTCTTGCACCAACACCAAACAGTTCCTCTTCCTGTGCTCCCAGGCCACACCCCCTAACACCTGTGATCTGGACAAACAGATCACCTGACCAAAGTGTCATCAATATGACACTATGCAAGTAAAAACATGTGACCACATATCTTACCTGGACTCACAACTGTTCATTTAACTACACATAACACAAACTACTGCTGTACATTAGTAGCAATTTTGCCTATCAATCCTTGTGCAAGTGAAATGTAATCATAAGTCTTTCACTAATTCACCACTTCTCCTTCATTCATTACTTTCTGTAAGCCAGTCATTATTTATTTCCTCACCTCTCTCTGTTGTCCCATCACTTGAAAAATCTAAGAGGAAACTCTCTCCTGGTTCACTTTATCTTATCAAATGCTCATAAAACTGCAACTCTTCTCACTTACGCTGACAGGAACAAATCTCTAGTTAACATCCCACTTTTAATTCATTTAGGTGCAGCTATATGTCTAGCTCCTGATGCCAACATCTAACCACCCCAGCATCAAAAACACCATCTACAATGATAATAGCCAAGCTGGATACATTCATGAATTGTTTTACCCATAAAATGCCAGTAATAAAAGCTTGTCATTAATTATTTTGTCTGACCGAAAGTCAAATAAAATCAGATTGTGAACTTACACTGCTTAGCAATGTGTCATATTCTTACTTAGAACTTTTAAAATAAGCAGATATATGGAGCGCCTGTACAGAGCCTACCTCCTCGCTGCAGCGGCCACAGGTTTGACTACGCCCTTGGCCTGTTGCTGCATGTCATCCCCTCTCTTGCCCCCTCTCATGCTCCAGCTGTCCTATGCAAATAAAGGCAAAAAATAATTGAAAAACAATGAGCAGACATACTGTATGAAGTGTACATACATTGTAATTTTGTATCTTCTGTGTGTTTCTAGGTCAGCGACCCCGTGGCTGCTGAGTTCAGTCTGAACACGCAGATGATCTTACTCTCTAAGCGTACACTCTGGCTCTCAGATGGCTCCATGGGCTTTGGACAAGAGAGTGACACTGCCTTTTCACAGGGTAAGGCAATAACATGCAGTCAGAAAGTGCCAAATGCTCTTTAAAGTTTGTGGATTAAAAACATTACAAAGAAACTGAGCCCAAATAGATATTGCAATTGAACGGGTGGTTGTGAATGTATTTTCTTGCTTAGCTCCTTGGACCAGATCATTCTGCTGATTAAAAAGAAATTCCTGTTTGATGAATATATCTGTTGAATTAGCAGAAATGTCCCCATTAATTTCTGACCCAGCAGCAAAAAAGTGGATTAAAAATGAGCACTACGTGAAGTGTCAGTTTGATCACTTTCATGTCTTTTCCAAAACAAATTAATTATGAGAGCCTGATCTTTTTTCTCAACAACATATTGAAAGTCTTTGTAAAGTCCTTGAAGCTGCTGTTAAATTTGAGTGTTGAAAGCTCTTGTTGCCAAGAATAAGGGAGTAGCTTTAGCTGAGCTTTTAATGTTGTCTAAACAAAATAAAATTACTGGAGAGAACTGCACCAGTGTACATAATAAAACCTTTTTAGTGCAACTATCAATTAAACCACCAAGTTAATCCACATGTCATGTTAGTGTTGAATTGATGAAAACTATTTCTCATCCCTCAGGGGACACAATTTATGGCCGAGTGATGGTGGATCCAGTGCAGAACTTGGGCGACTCCTTCATTTGCAACATAGAGAAAGTGTTCCTGTGCACTGGAGCTGATGGATATGTCCCTAAGTACAACCCCAGCAACTTTGAGTTTGGCTGTCTGGCTGATGCTCCCTCGCTACTCTACAGATTTAAGATCATTGTAAGTAACAAAAGTATATCTTGTCATGTCAAACATGCTTTGTGTCCAGTCAAACTTACACACTCCTTCTTGTGTCATCTTCAAACTTCTTCTGATAGGACAAGGCCCAGCCAGAGACACAGGCGCGATCATTTGGCAGTGTAGCTTTCAACGCCTTCCTGGCAGTGGATGACCATGGCGCTTTAGCTCTAGTAAGACAACCTGGGTCAGATGGTTTCAGAGTTGATTCGTCGCCTCTCTTCCAGGTCAGTGTGAATATCAGGCACAAGAAACACATTCAGCACACACTTTCGAATCGTTCACATTCTCATATGCATCCTAAAGATTTTATGCTGGAATTTACATTTTTGTGAGGCCAATTAACTGAGTCTGGACTGTAACTCAGGGAACTGGTGTGAACTTGTGGCGTCCCACTGTGCAGAGAGCCAGTGGAAAGAGCAAGATAAAAATAATGTGAATCGTAGTCACAGAAAGTGACCTTCAAAGGTGTTTTTTCCAACTGATATTTTACTTTTTCTTCTTAACAAGCCAAGAGGAAAAAGATTCACTGACCTAACACTTTCTGTGTGGAAACTTTAGAGTAAGCAATCTCATCATTGTGTGGGCTGGCCTGAATGTGGCCTCTGATCCTGCGATCAGAGGCCACATAACAGGCATGACTCAGACTATTTCATCAAGTCCAGATTGCTTCCTCTGGTCAGTGAATGTGTTTTTCTTGGCTTGTTAAGTAGAAAAACTCAGTATCAGTTTGTCTAAAGGCCTGATTTTCAAATGGCTTAGAACCTCTCAACTCTGTTGCCCAGTAACAGCACTGGCCACATTGTATATTTGAGAAGACCAGATATACAATAGTGCAAAATAACACAACAAACAAGGGTGCATAAAGGTAAGCTTGAATGACAGGTACTGTATTTTTAATGATGTATTACAAGCATTTTATGGTGGATCTTTTAACAATGGACCTGGTGTTCAGCATTAATATGTTCCATAAAATGACCTACAAGTATCTTTAAAAAAAAACAAAAAAACAAACAGGTGTCTGCAGGGAGAGAGTGGTACATTCACACCATCTACACTGTCCGTTCTCGGGACAACGCTAACCGAGGCATTGGGAAGAGAAGCCTGGAGTACCACGTGATGAGCCAGCACACAAATGTGCTTCCAAAGGGTCAACATCGCACCAGAAGATCAGCCAACGATGTGCCAGACGTGATAAAGGAGATCGGTCAGAGTAACAACCGTGGCACCAACATCCTCCATATCGCATTAGATCGCAGCAGCCAGCAGAGGACAAGCCCAGAGAGGGACATCTTCACCAAAGGGGTCATCCCCCGTGAGCTCAACCAGAAAGACAACAGCGATGACAGACTTGTGTTGATCATTGGTGTCTTTGTCGGGCTGCTCCTAACGGTGCTCATTATCATAGTGGCAGTTTTACTGGTCCGGTCCAAGAGGGAGAAGAAAGACACACCCAAAAGCTCCAGCAGCGCAGAGCCCATGATGACACAAGGCCTCAGTGACAGCTCCGAGGTCTAACAAACAGACTGATGATTGAGAGTTTTAGTTAAAATTTTTGTTTTGCAAGTGCCTCACATTTAAATAAAGATTGAAGAAGCAACACAAACTATAAGAGCTTTGATTCAATTCAGAAATCTACTTGAAATACTGCATCACTTCCACGGCCGGGGAGTGGTCCAGACAAGAACTTGGAGACTTTGTTAGCAGCTGTTTCAAGGCACTTATCAAGTTGTCAGCGCTCACGTATTGATTTGCTTTCGATGCCACTTGATCCAAAAAAAAGGTGTTATTACGTTTCCAAAGGTGCTACAGAGGATGCCTCTTAACTTGACTGGCATCTGGTGTTTTAGGTCAAGAGAAGGTTGATCTGTTGCATACTGTAGTAGCTGTTAACAATGAGCTTCGTATGTTTGATTTGCTGCATCAAGACACTGTCCATAGTTTGCTTACACTGGGTAAACATGTCTGTTCCTATAGAGAATGATTTGTCCTTAGATTCAGTGCGTGCCTAAGAAATCAGAGGTTTTATGATGTATGTTATGTTTTGTCTTGTGTTATCAGTAAGACATTCATTCAAGTGAGATAAATGACATTGTTTTCTTGTGCTCATGCTTTTGCATGCATTTAGTTTTGTATTTTAAAACTGTTTGAAATTGCAAAAAAACAAAAAAAAGTTTAAAGGCTGATTTGAATGGAATTGTGACAAATACGTCTGATCTACTGTATTTCCACCAGTCTGTGTTTTGCAGTCTATCCCATAAAAGCAGTATTTATCAAAGGCCAGTTGTTATTGTTAATCCCCCTAATATTTAGTTGTCGAAACACTGTATAATTTTTAGACCTTATAATTGACACATGGCACTGAATCAAATCAGAGAAGTGAGATTGTTAGTCTGTAGTATTGAATTGACTTTCAAAACAGCTGGTCTGCAATGTACAGTGTACAATAGTAGCCATTTCAGATCCACTATTTCCAACGGGAACTGTTTTCACTTTTGGCACAAATGGTATGCTAAATTTCAGTTTAAAGTGTTGACTTCTGTAGCTTATTATAGATAGCAGGGACTCCAGATCCCTCTCACAACAGGGCTATGTGTTGACTGTGCTGTTATTTTTTTTTTCTTTTTTAAACCTTGATATATTGTCTCACAAGTTTAGCAGATTTCACTTAAAGGGAATGAAATGTTTTACCCTCAATCAGCATATCTCCTGTCACAACTGCTGTCGTCTCTCTGATTCATTAGTTTGAAATGTATTTATTTATTTTTCAATGCTTGTTTTTTAGTGCTGACACACCATGTTATCTCCCTTTTTATTATGCTGTCTTTGTCAAACCGTATGAGTTGTTATTGGGATTTCAATATACAATAAACAGGTTATGTGCCATGCCACATTTGAACATAATATGAGCATCAAACAAGCTTTCATGTATCAGTGTTTTGGTTTTTGTTTGTTTGTTTTTTCCAGATCCAGGCACCGGATTGCCATAAAATCTGATTACCTCATACTACTGTATATCATATAATAGACACTAACTTCATAGTCACTACTTAATGCCAAGTTTATTTGCAAATTTATTTTGAAATTGAAAACAATTCTATGCAACCGTGATATCATACCTTCATGAAATGTTTACCCAAAATATGTTTGTTGTTGGGTTTTTTTTCCAGTGCACAATTAGCTTGCTTATTTAGGTTCGACACTGTATCAATGTACTGTGGTTCTTTATCCCACTCCAATGCTTTGGGTGCATTCTGAGCTTTTTTTATGCACATGTATTTATGTATATACTTATGTATTACCTATAAATACACCATTTGGATGTTTTGGGAATGGTTACTGTTAAGACATGCATACTGTATGTGCTGTAAGTATTTGTAACATAGACCAGAAGCACAGCGTGGTCTGCAAATAAATAATTTTTCAAGAAATTGTATGTTTTTGATTAAACATATGTTTAAGCTTAAAGCTGTTTTTTGCAGAGATGTTCCAATACCATTTTGTCCTTCCCAATACAGATTCCAATTTCTGATACATAATATCAACCACTGCTTAAAAACAGCTGTATAATTCTAACCCTATATGGATGTGAAATTATTGCTCTCATTGCTGTAAGGCATGGCTCAGGTTCAACTTATTGGGCAGCGTCACAGGGAATAATATATCAGTAAACAAAAATATCAGTTCTCTGTACTGGCCACCAAACCTTTTACTTAAATAGCATGAATAAAATCATGCCCACAATCACATAAATCATTAATCCATTTTTTTTTCCATTTTGTCAACATGCAATAAATAAAGGCTACTGAGAAGAGAGATGTAAGGCCATAATTCATGAGGTTGCTCAAATGATTATGAAATCTGAAATAGCACTAACTGCAAGCAAGATGATGACCCACTGTGCCTTTTTAGCTCACCATGTCCTTATTACCACAATTTAATGTGCAAATTTAGGAACAGTTAAAAATCCCCTCAATGTAAGTCAAGCATGACTAGTCACATACATGTACAACAACTCAGTAAACCATGTGCTTTTATTACCAGTGCATATTCATAGAGAAAACAAAATTGTTTGTATTGTTGTGACACAGCGTAGGGTAAAATGCTTCAGACACATCTGTAAAAGGTGAGCCTTGGACTCTAAAGATGTCTGGGCTCCTGTTTGGCAACAAGTCAAACAACAGATCAGGTGCATGAGAAACAGCAGCTTCCTGGTTGATTTCACCAGTGAAATTGGGTAATATCCTGCAGCTCAGAAAATCTCTACACTGGGGAAGGTGAGTGTGATTGTGTATTTAGCACAGTGCTGTGGGTAATTATGTCAAACCAGGAAGTCACCTTCTTCCTGCAGCTGGTCTCTCTTCTGCTGTGGCACCAGGTTTCCTTATGACATTACACAGAATGAACACCAGGGGGAGCAAGTTTTCATTTGGAGTCATGGCTTGATGCACAGTAGTGCAGGCAGAAACTCAGATCTAACGGTGTTTCTTTAGATCGCTCACAACAGTGTCATCGGCGAGTGTATAATAAAGCGTGGATGAGTTTGCTGACAAACATCATCTAATAAACCATCATTTAATCCTTTTTTAATGGTTTACAATGTGAAAGCCAAAAACAGAAGAAAAATAACCACTGTAAAACAGAATTCATATTCCATCCCAATCATTTCTGTGGACCAAGACTACATTTGCACAAATTATCAGTTTTCTTACAAAGCTCCCAACATCTCCCAAATCTGATAGCATCGAAAAGAAAAAAAAAAGTTGTTGACATGGTGATCTAATTTGGATGGATTTCCTGAGATATGTGTTTTATTTCTGGTTTGTAACTGTTAGCACTTCAAAGAATAAAGCTTTTTAATTATTAAAGGCAAAGCAATCATTCCACAAACCCATATCGTTATAGCCATTAATTATGAAAAGAAAACCTACAAAACTTTTTTCTAATGGCATCATAAATGAACACAAAAGATGGTTTTGTAGCTTTGAAAAAGAGCTGCTCATGTGCAAAAACACTGATCATTTTTTTTCCAGATGTGGGGGAGATACTGAATTCTGCTTTAGGGTGAAATTTCCCCTAAGGTAGGGATAAATTGTGAAGCTCCAAAGAAAAAAAGCACATCAATTTAGAAAAATAATTTGTAAATGCTGAGCTAGTGTATAAAATAAAATAAATTAGCTTTTTTTTTTCCTTTTTAAACAACAGATATTAACAAAAACAGATTATTGTGCTGCTTACATTAGCAATAAATATGACAATCTTCTTTTTTGAAGCATGTGCTGGGTATGTTTGAAAAGCACACTTTGTAACAGCTGCCATATACACACGTTTAAATCCTGGAATCCTTGACTGCTGCTCTCTGAAGCCAAAAGGCTTTGTGTTTAAAATCATAGCACATACATACGGAGTGATCTAATATACACAATATACATTTATGTATATACAGTACATACAGCAAATCAATGCACAGATGGTGGTGACATTTTTATGTGAGATGTCAGTAAATGAGAAGTTTTACATTTCATTGCTGGAAAAGCGTAGCGCTGTTCATTTCACTTTAAGCATTAACTAGGTCATGAGAAAAGCAACCGGTGGGTACACGGTGTTGTTTCCTAGGTGTAAAGATAAAATAAAACGTCATGCATTTGGACAAGTTATGGCTCATTAAATACTTCAGTCTATATCCTACCCTGTCCGGTCTCACAGAAAGTGTGGTTTAATAATACCATCAATAGTGTACAACACACAAAAATGTCTTCACATGTTTTCTAAACCAGTCCTTAGTTTATGTCCATTACTTGTCCCAAGGATGCTACATTATCCAACTTTTAAAAACAACCCTCAATACACATCTTAAGGAGGGTAAACTCAGGCAGTTAATTATATCCGGGAGATCAGCTGATGTGCACATCAAAAGGCTGTACTGGAAAGGTCATTGCACCTTGTGGAATACATTGGTTGTGTCGTTGTCAGTACTTGCAGTGATGAAGATGGCTGTCTCAGGTCTCTACTGCAGGTAGCGGTAGACCTTAAAGCAGTGGTTCCCCGAGTCCGCCACCGCCACATGACCATCAGATGTAAGAGCCAGGCCCTGGGGACCATAAAGGGGGTCCGCTGATGTGTTGATGTAGGACAGGAAGGACCCTGAGCTGTCGAACACCTGGTAGGGTACACAGCACAGCGGATAAGGTAAGTGATAAACCTATAAATTTGCTTCCTGCATTTAATGAGATGTAGTTTTCTCAAGCTAACCTGGATCCGACTGTTGCCCCAATCAGCAACAATGATATTGCCATTGGCATCAACAGCCACGCCTGTTGGAGCATTGAACTGGCCGTTCCCCTCCCCATGGGAGCCAAATTTAAACAGGAACTCCCCATCTGCATTGTACACCTGCAGGAGACATGATCAGGAAAGAGAATGGGAAAATGACACGTTTTAACTTTATGACTCTTTTTAATTATTTATTTATAAAGAATGTGAATACGTGTGCATGTGTGTGTATCGATTTAGGTACTAGGTATTTTATTCAATGACAATAAAGCCATCCTACCCTATCCTAAATATGTCAAGGAAAATAGAATAAACAGCATATTGCTTACAATGTTTAAAAACAACACTGCCATTAAGGCACACAATTGTTTACAATTTAACTTGTAAAATCAGTTATTTTCTTATTTTTTCATTTGCTAATGTTTATATTTGATTGATTCATTACTGGACTTGTAAAAAAGGTAAGCACTATAGTGTAAAGAAACTAGGGGAAGTGTCTTCAGTAGCTTCGGAAAGTTACAATTATTCAAATGAAGATATTTTTCCTATAAGTTATTTATTCACAAAGCACAAAGTTTTCTAAAAAACATAATGAATGAGCAAGAAGCCATACTGCACCTTGACTGAATGGTTATGAAAGTCTGTGACCACAATTTCATTTTTGTTATTTACGGCCACAAAGTGAGGACCTGGAAGCAGCAGGGGAGACAGAGAGGGAAAGGAAGGAAAAATGAGTCATCCACTTTTTTTACAACATACGAAAAGAAGTTTCACACTATTTTTGGAGTACAACACACACAGGACACAAAGACAATCAGAGAGTTGACGTGGGACAATATGTGAGACATGACAGAGCTGATGCAACAACATGTAAAAAGAACAGATTTTTTTTTAGCTCACATTCACAGTGAATTAATTACTTACTGAAAACAGGGCCAGATTTACTAAGCTTTTGTTCCAGTGCAATGTTTGCACCACTTTTTTCTAAAAGAAAAGAAAAGGTCCAAGTGAGAAATTAAATTGAAAGAATGGGTGAGTTTCAACCAAAATACTGCTGTCTGTGCAAAAACTGAAGGCGTATCGATGAGGGATTCCAGTAAGGCGGGCAATTCCTATAACACAAGTTTTTGTTCTCTTAAAATTTGATCAAGAGACAAAAACAGGAAGACAATTATCAAATCATTTTCATGCATTAGCGTGCATTATCAATTTATTTCAGCTCTGTCTTGTCAGGTGCATGTTTGTAATAATAATAATCATTACCTTCGTATTGATGTCTGTGATTAAACAGGCAGCTATAAGTGCTTATATTAGTTTGACTCTAAAATAAACGGTGCATAGAAACATGCTAATCCCGATGAGATTTTGTACAAATCAACATTCCTGTGAAGTAGTTCCTGTGAAGAATATGAAATAAATCTGTAAATCTGGCCTACACACATGCGCTGAGAAATAAAGTATCATTTGGTGTGCATCTTCTCCTCCTGCAAGAGAAATTATTTATGAAATAAAATCAAAGGTACATGTACTTGTATTACAGAGTACCTGCAAAGTGTCTATCTGATGTTCCTCTGGCTCCGAACTTTGTCACCAGCTTCCCATTTGATTGGAAGATGAAGACACAGCAGGCCTTATTATCAACTGTGATGATATGTCCATTCTTGTCCACAGCCACACCTTTGGGTCCCATCAATCTTCCAGCTCCGATTTTGTTCTGTGACAGCCAGATGGACAGTTTTGTCATTCAGTTGAACATTTTGAATTTATTCGGTAAAAACATTTGTTTTGTCTGGCTGAGACTATTCACCTTAAACTTGCCATCCGAGGAGAAGATGCTAATCCACCTGTTGTCATAATCAGCTACAATAATGTCACCGTTCATGTCCACTGTGACGCCTGTGGGGCGCTGCAGCTGCCCTGGTGAACGGCCTCTGACCCCAAACCTCATCTTGAACTGTCCATCGTTGGAGAATACCTAAAGAAAGAAAAAACATTAAAATACTCCACAGAAATCCTAAACTACTACTACTACCACTACTAATAATAATAATAACACTTTATTTTTTGAGCGCTTTTTAAAACAAAGTTAAAAAGTGCTTTGCAAGATTTTAAACACTGCAGTTTTTATACAAACAAATAAGGCAATTTCAAGAAAAACAAAGAAACAGCAACCCCAACAATGACATAAATACCATCAATAAAGCAAATAAGCAAAGTTGGCAGCTGAGTGCCCAAAAAGTGCCCAAATTACACTGAGCTATATAAAATCAAACAATTATAAGAAAACAATAATAATTAAAAAAATACAATACCACATGACAGTATAAGATAATAAGTTTAAAATGAACAGTATGCTAAAATTAATAAAAGCTAATTCATTACATTTTTATTCCAGTTCAAGGGGATGCCACTGACCTGTATGCACTGGTTGTTGCTGTCTGCCACCACAATACGTCCATTATTGGAGGTGGAGATGCCTTGTAGGTTAGTGAATTCTCCTTTATCTCGCCCTCTTGATCCTGTCATATCAACAAGACATCAGGCTTCATCAACACTATGTTTTTTTTTAATTATTTGCAGCTAAAACATACTTTGCTTTGGATATCTCATAAACCAGTGGTTTCAAACTGGTGGGTCATGGTCCAAAAGTAGGTCCGCAAGTGATTTGTGAACATGTCACGTTTGTAAAAAAACACTTTGCCCAGGAGCTCATTTACCACGCAAACGTTTTTTCCACTACAGCAATGATTTTATTGCGCTGATCTTGGTATTATTTGGTCTATTAACATGCCGTGCCTTTGCAGAGTCACAGATCTTAAAGCAATTATACAGACTTTTTTTTAGCTGCAGTGCTATCCATTCACCAAATTAATTGCAGTTAATGTAATTCTAATTTGTTGAATTTCATTTTGTTCCAAGTCCACATGTTGTTTACATTTTGTGAAATAAAATAAATGTTGTGGTAATTTATCCTAGGTGTGGACCTTGTAAGGAGAAATGTGGACCCTGTGGCTGTACCAGTTGGGAACCCCTGTCCTAACCTGTTTTGCTATTACTTGGCATTGACAAAGACATGGGACACAATAGTGCCACAAAAGAGGTCTAAAAATGGATACTTTTTATCATCAGGTACTCAAATTATCCAGAGATATGAGTGAGTTTGTGCTCCAAAGAAAAACATCACACAGCTAAGTCTCCATAATTAATATGTAGCCGGTTATTCACCCACCCACTCTATAGATCAGCTCATCCTCTATTGGGTTTTCCTTTTTCTTTGTGGTGCTGTACATGCTGGAGGGTCTGCGCACAGCCTTCTGTCGAACATGACCTCCTCCTCCACTCGGAGACTTCACTCTTCTCTTCACATCGTCTGGCGACTGCAGGACATCTGAAGGCTTGACGGCTCGCAAACGGAACGGACTACCCCTCACGGGCTGCTCATAAAGCAGCAGAGAGAAGGTAAATTCTCCCTCTGAGCGAATGGTATATCCAACCTCATAAGTGCCATTCTTGTTGTCTGTCACCTCTGCTTCGGTGCACACTCCATCTGTAGAGATGATCTCTGCCCTCAGAGCAGCGTTACCAGTTTTCACGAGTTCTCCATCCTTGTCTTTAGTGGTGACTGTGACAGTGGTGTGCTGGCCGACCAGTGCATGTCGCAGGCCTTCACCAGTGGCAACACTAGTGTGGCCTACAGTCCCTGTTGTGATCAGGACTCCCAGGTTCTGAATGGAGCGTCTCAGTCCATCCGTCTCCACCTGGCATTCCAGATGTCCATTTTCGTGGGGATGCTCAGGAAAGGTGTGTCGTGCCAGAGCACTGACCCGCTCACCCATCTGCTTCTGCACCAACAGGACCTCAGTGGCACTGCCATGGCTCAGGGCCTGCTCTGTGAAGTTGCAGCTGCTTTGAATGTTTTCTTTGCCCTGAAGCAAAGAGGTCAGCTGGGCTTGAAGCACCTACAGAGACAGAGGCAGAGACAGTCAGTGGCAGTTGAACTAAAATGTGGAACATTAAAAAAAAACAAAAAAACAGAAAGACCTCAGACCTTCTGCTTAGAGCTGCAGATGTTTTCCACCTCAGTAATCAGAGCAGTCTTGCGTTGGTGTAAGGCCTTCTCCAGCTCATCAAAAGTGTTACTGATTTCAGTCACTGCCTCATTTTTCCGCTCTGTGAGCTGCTTGGAGATCTCATTCACAAGCTCAATGGCAGCCGTCAGCTGAGGTAGTCTAACAGATGAAAGTAAAGAAGATGAACACAAAATAAAACTTTCAGATTAGCAGTCTTTATATTTTCAATACTCCCAAGATCTTCCAAATCACATGTATTATTACAGATTAAAGCACTGAAATCCAACCTGTTGCGCACAGTGTCCAGCTGATTCTTTAGCGCTGACTTATGCTGTTCCAGCACATCCCTCAGAGGAACTGTCACATGTTCCCTGTGTTCTCCTTCTGTACACTCCAGACACATGGCTGTTTCACATGA
This sequence comes from Plectropomus leopardus, assembly GCF_026936395.1. Lineage (NCBI taxonomy): Eukaryota > Metazoa > Chordata > Actinopteri > Perciformes > Serranidae > Plectropomus > Plectropomus leopardus. The sequence goes on from NC_142181.1 coordinate 28,379,108, forward strand.
CTCGCAGTAAAACTCCATCACCTGCAGATGGTGCAGTGGAGCATGAGACAACTCGTCATATTTCTGTGGGCAAATTTGCTTACAAATTCAAACACATAAAAGAAAAAGCAGTACTCAGTGTTGTCATGAGCATGTGATTGATCTCTGATAGATCTGACCTACTGTATGACAGCCTCTGTCCTTTTGTTTTAGCTTACCTTGCCCTCGTGGTTGGGGCAAGAGAGGGGCTGACAGGCTGTAGCTGCACTGGCTGACTCAAGAACGTTACAGGCTTCAGGTCGGCTGCACTCTGGGTCTCGCTGTAACACCTCCATTAGGTTTGTGATGAAGAAGTTGTTCTGCAGGGCTGCCACACCCTTCTCTGGCAAGATAGAGGTCTGTCTGCAAACTGGGCAGGACAGCGTCAAGGACTGGGGAGGGATGTAGTTCTGAAGGCATCTATGAAGACACAAGACACAAAAAATAAGATGGGTTAAAGTTGTAATCTATTCCAGGCTCAATATGGTATAAACATGCAAAACTTTTCTTTTAGACTTGCTCAGATTACAATAAGATTCTGGTCCTTACAGTTTTGGCCTAGCACAACAGAGAGCACCAAATTATTTAAATAACTGCCCTGTATGGGAGCACCAAAGCTGTAGAAATCAGTGCTCGCTGCCAAAAATGCTGTGCCATGAGCTAGGCTGTCTGTTTTATTGTGGCCAACCTCAGAGTGGTTGGTGCCTTACATCATGCAGAAGCCACGATGATGATGTAAGTGGTGTGATTTTGGGCCACTATACATAATTTTGAAATTTGTTTAAACATCCTTTTTATGCATCCCAGTAAAGAGCTTACTTCAGGAAAGAGAACACAAACAACATTATAATGCACTTAAGTATTTCTAAGCATTTACTCATGTGCTCATTTTCTGAATCATGCATAATATGAAAAGAATAAATTCCAGTATATTGTGTCCTAAAATGATTAAACGTCTGATCTGTGAATTCTGCTTTAGAATGTTTCATCTTGTATTGTTTTCCTCTTTCATTGTCTCCCTTTCTACTGTAAGATTAATCTTACAGTATTAGTTTGTCACCTGTAAAGCAATTTAAGGTGCATTGTATTTTGTACAAATTAAGTCTGATTGATTGTTTCGGGGCTTACTTCTCACAGAAGGTATGCAGGCAGGGCAAGACCTTGGGGTTGTGGTAATGGTCCAAACAGATGCTGCAGACCAGGAACTGCTTGTCTATCTGCCTGACCACAGGGCTGGTGCTGCCGGTCTCACGCTTAGCCATAATAACGGACATTCAAAGGAGGCACAGGGACCGCTTAACCTGCACACACAGGGTGAAAGAAACAGCAGAAAGGTCAGGAAAGCCTTGAGGAAACACTCAAACTGGGTGAGGAGGGCGTATTCACTAACCCTCAGCATGAGCAAGGGAAAAAATGAGTCATAGTTAACATAAAACCTCCCTGAAATCCTGTATCTGCTGGCATTTTAATGCTCACCCTCCCTTAATAACTGTGTCAGTAGGATGCGCTTCTTTTTTCACAACACCCGCATGGCCAGAGGTTGTTTGACTTTATAAGTGAAAATCCTAATAAGCTAATGCAGTGGAAGCAAAATGAATCGCGTGATTAACACCACAGGGCAGAACTCTCAGCCGTCACAAATATGCAGTCTGGGAGCCAACATGTCTGTGTTTACAGTGGTGGTAGAAGTCTAGTATATGTGTATTTATAAATATGCAGTTGACAAAAATGCTTAAATGCATCTTGTTTGTATTTCCTGGCAATATTTTACCATACACAATGTCCTCTGTTTTATTGTTAACATTTGTTGAATTCCAGACGATGACTGGATGCCTGCTTGCTCTCTGTTCAGATGGTAGTTGCTGTTACATGAAACTGTATCACTGGGTCAAGCACAGATTATCTCAGTGTGCCAATGACATGTTGTACATCTGTCATATTGTACATAAGCACATAAAGGATTACATAAACACCAAAACCACAGGGACACTCAATGAAAACTGCTTACAGGAGGGAATGGATCTGTGTTTAATGTAGTATCAGGAACATTTCAGCCATTGGTCTGTTTTGATGGTTAGCTTGTTTGTGTTGTTACATTATGAAGTCTTTTTTTGTCCAATTCTGCTGAACACAATCAGAAACTTTTGAGCCATCTGCTTTAGTTTTTCATTAGCAGCTAGCATCCTCTAATAACCCTGAGACTGCATTGAATGAAAGCTCTCCATCCATTTCATCTAGATTTCATTACAGATAGATGAATTTTGGGCCGGCACTTTTATGAAAAGGATTCAAGGACTGAGGTCTGCCAAAATATGTGTGTCATCAATGGCCAGAGGAGCTCTGACATGTTGATTTGTGGCAAAAACTCACGCAAAGGAAATCCATTGTTTCAAACAAAAAGCAAATAAATCCAATAGTAAATGTCAAACCCTGAAAGCTGGAATGTAGTTCTCTGTAGAAGCAGTGGATGTTACGTCAGCTGTCGGAGAAACTATGAGACCCACACACAATTGTTTTCTCCATTTGTTTCTCTTTCTACATATTTACTTTGTAACACCAGTGAGCAACATCCTCTCTGAGTATGCTATTATTATGTGGGACATGTATGGTCATACATAACCCACATCATAAAAAAACAAAAAACACAAGAACATCCAGTTGGCTGAGTCAGATATGGCTAATTTAATGCCTACACAAATGCTGCTGGAACACAGAAGAAGGTAGAAGGAAAACTAGGGCATATTTGTGTGAAAGGGTGAGCTCTGTTTAGTTTACATTCAGATAAACAGCTTAAAATAAAGCACGCATAAATCATAAGGATGAAATTGTGGTGCTAATATAATCAATGTGAGCCTGTCCGCAGCAGAATGTAACAACTTGCACTGACTCCGTTCTACCGCAACGAAAAAAAAACCCAGATGGAAACATAACATAAAATGAGAACAGATCCTATCTTTGTACCCAAAACAGTCTTGTAGACCATAATGTAATCCATTATCAGTAACTGTGAAACAAAATTGCTTGAGTTATAATTTTATGTATCTGAGAAGAGGTCCAAGCAAACAAAACTTGATCATACAGCCAAGGATAGGATATGCTAAGAACACCACATTTATTGCAGTTCAACACACCACAAGGACACAGGACATCTAAAATACCAGCATGCACTTTAATTTTAAAAAATGGACCCAGTCAACTGAGGAAGACTTACTAATAACTGTAATGTTGCATAGCTGCAATTCCAGTTAAGAGCCATGATTTAGTTCATTGTTAATTAATTGTAAGAAATATGCACAAAGTTCTCCTTAGAAGGCTTTGTCAGCTCACCCATTGTTTTCTCATGCATCACAGCCCTGTGACTGTACACTTCTTCAGCCTCGCCTCATCTTCCAGCCACAGTTCCAACAGCAGGGTTTGTAATTCTCTTTTGATGTTGCATCTACACAACTACTGTCTCAGTCTGACCACGAGGTTAGCTATCAGGCCTGCACAATACCTAGCACCAACAGCTAAAGCTCCTCACTCTGCTTTTACAAATAAAGCTAGGCCGCTTTTCTTTGAGAGTAAGGAGAGGAAAGAGGAAGCTTTAAAATGCCACTCCCCAAATTCCTCCTGGTTCCTTCCTTTACTCCCAGCTGGCTGAGTTCAGGCACCACCTGTCTGTCTGTCTGTAGGGAGATGGAGGGGGGGAATCACGGTGAACTAGGTTGCCTGTCTCACATGAGCAGGCAGGCCTCAGAGGCAGCTGTCCCACTCTGCAACACAGAGCAGCGAGCTCTAACAATGGCATTCCAGATCTGCTCACAGCTCACCGCCCCACATCTCTTCCCCTCCCTCTATCTCCTCTCCTTCTTTCTATTGTCCTCTCTTTTTCTCTTCTCTCAGAACCAAATAAATGCACTTATAGCATCAGCAGGCCTGATCTCAGCCACAGACGTCTTGCAGATGGGGATTTTTTCGGGCATGCAGGTCCCATTGTTGCTCCTTTCCAAGTGACTACAAGGCCTACTGACTGAGCCCTTTCACCCTACACACAGTCAGCCCTTCTCTGCCTCCCCCTCCTCTTGTCTTCTCTCAAACGGCCTCCCCTCCCTGAACTGTCTTCCCTTCACATGGACTCTAAGTTGCAGCAGCTGAATGGTGACATCAAGAGGAAGCATGAGGAGCCAAAGCCCTCAGGCTCCTCCCCTCTCGGCTGGCTAGCTGCTGCCTTTAGGGTTGCAACAGCCTCCTCCCGCCTTCCCTTCCCTTCCTCCCTGCCCGTCCGCTCCCTCAGCAGCCCTCCTCAGCTCAGTTCCTCCCTCACCACAGAAAGAGGATCTTTCTAGACAGCAGCTCTGTCCTCAGAAAAAGGCTGAATAATGAGTGAAAAAATGCATTGAATAATAAACAGAAAAGACAAAAATAACATCAATCAATAACTGCTGATTGCAGATTGTTAAATATAGAACTTTACGAGCCTAAATATATCATATATATCTTTTATAAAAACATATAGATTACACAAATAAATAGTGAAATCTTTCTAAGACTGATTACAGAAAATAGTCCAACAATTAAGAGACAGAAAAAAGTAGGCCAGCAGAGTACAGACCAGAGACCTAACTCTGCAGTATACCGTAATGTTTGAGGCAGCATGTGACCAGATCCTCTCCATTGCTCCGTCACAGGAACTGCATGATCAGCACTTCATACAGATGAGGTCAGTTATCCGAGTCAGTATGCAACTGTGTTTTCTTTGTACTGTATGTGTCACCCTGGAACATGACGCCTGCAGAAAATCCACCGAATGTGAATGCTGTTTCTAAATTCAGCTTTTTGACTGCAATTCAGCATCCCCTGCCACTCTCACCCTACATAACAGTTAAGTGGCTTAATGTCCTCCTGCAGGGTCAGGCCCTGTCTGCCATCTGGATTACTGTATCTCCCAGACTGATGACACCATCACACCCAGTCAACTCAAATCTGAATTAAAGCAAACACCTCGTATAAATTCACACAAACTTGCCCCGGCGCTACTCAAATGCCTAATACCATCATGGAAGCAGTGACAGGCACCAAATTATAAGGACGTATTCTTTACTTGTTGTCTTTGTGATTAACACCTGTCTCCTAAAGACAGGGACGTCTAATATGAATGGTTTAATTGGATTTCAGCAACATGAGCTCACATTCAGAGAAAACATTGCTCTTAGCTTAATCAGCTTGGGTTTCGTCTGCTGCACGAGTGCAGGTAGCCATGCCCCGCTCTTCACCTCTTCCATAAAGTGCTGCTTGTTTTTGTTGTTGTAAGTTGTGTACTTGGGCTAAAGAGCTGCCATGGTTTCTGCAAATTATCACTTTAAGGTTTTTCTGTCCCCTTTAATTCAAAAAGTAATAGTAGTAATCGACTGCATTTCACCACTTTGTAAAGTGAGATGAATAAAGGAAAGAGATTTTTTGCCTTGTGACTAATGGATGGCTTGAGTGATGTTATCTTTTGTGGATGAGAGAATGTCCCACTTAGAATAACCCAAAAAGTAAGACTGAATAGATCATCTGCTCATCTCACCCACAGTATTTTAATTATCGATGAGACTTATGATGTAAGACTCTGTATAACACAAAAATGTTACCTCTTGGGTAAGTCAGCCTACTCCCAAATTTTGATACAGAAGAAACGCTTGATAATAATTTAAACATGTACTTTCCTTAAAGGGATAGGTTCATGAATATAAATACATAGGACATAATCCACAGTTTGTTTTTTCAGCTCTTGGTAGAAAATAGCTCATGAAAAATGTGTTTTTGTTACCTTAGAATTAGCTGTTTATATCTACATAGGGATCAGATCCACAGAGTTTACCATGTTGCAACACCATATTCAGAGGCCCAGAATCATTCCCAAGAGTTCAACATGAGAGACGTTTAACTGGTTACAATCTGTAATCATCACTGCTAGATGCCACTAAATCCTACACACTGCTCCTTTAAGTTATTTGTCTCGTTGGCAAAGATCTTGAAAACTTGGCTAATCAAACAGAAGTGGTCTATTTTTATAATATTAATTAGGATATTTTTGTGGTATCTTACATATGATGCAGCAAATGCATGCCAAGTCACTATAAAATATCAAACTAATGTCCAAAAGCAATTGACCGTGTACCACTGTTGTCAACCTGTCCATTACATGTCGACTACAATCATGTCATTGTAATATGATTTCACTGGAAGTTGCAAAATGAAACTGTGACTACTCAGCATTCCAGGATGTTTGCACTTCAATGCCATAAAAAGTATTTTCCCCTTCCCTTCCTGATCTGCTTGTGGTAAGAGCCAAGAACATTTTTTACAGACTTCAACCAATATTTCAAGTGTTTTTCAGTATCACAGGTTTACTATTTTTGGTACCTGTGTAAGATTATATGCACTATTATTTGGAATAAATCCTTTCTAATTCTGTGACCGCTGTACAGTATGTGTCAAAGTAGAGAGGATTTAAGCCTAACAGACTTCAGACTAAAGAGTTTTCCAATGGTTTCTTTCAGCAGTCAGCTGTGTGCTGGACTGGTGAACATGGGCAAAAGTCTCAGTGACCTGAAGTAGGAAGTGCTGGCCCTCGATGATGTGCTGTTAAGATTGCGTTTAAATATAGACCGTAGTTTATGTTTCCATCCACATCTGTTGTGTCCCTGCGCATGTGTCATCATGCAGTAATTGTTCCTGTCTACACAGACCTCGCACCCCATTACTGGCTCTGTTTTGATGAAGTTTTAAGGAAGCATGTAGATTATAATGAATTAATACCTGTTTGACTCAGAGAGAATGAGAGGAAAAGGAAGAAAGAATAAAAATGAAAAGGATGGTTATAAGCAGGGTTCCTATAGCTTATAGCAAGTGGAAAATAAGACTTTTTAAGACTTTTTCAAAATGAAATTTAAGACTGATTTCACTACAACCAAAACTGGGGGGAAAAAAGAACTGACACTAATTACTTTTTGCCCAAATATTCAGGTTAATAGAAAACATGACTTCTGAGTGACAGCAATGCTAGTCGTATTGTGTGATTTTTCTTTTCTTTTTCTTTTTTAAGTTACCTTTTATCTTGAGATTTAACAATGCAATGTCAGAAAGGAATATTCATAAAATCGTAGCTTTTATGTCTTTGCACTTTTAAGACTTATGAAAAAAATATTTTACAACCAATTAAGGCTTTATTTTTTTGATTGATTAATTCAATGCCTTCTAAGACTTTTAAGGATATGTGGGCATCATATATGTTATTGTAACTGAGATTTTAAATGGGTTTTGTTCTAAAAAGCAAATTTTGCTTTTTCTGGTTTCCCATAGGTAGTTAATCAATAAACAAATGATATCAATTTGCAGTAATATTTGATGGAATCCAATTTAGACACAGGACAAGCATGACTGATTGCATTGTCCCATTTGTAGAAGCAATAACAACCTAAAAAACCTTTGTGGTGTTTAGAACAACTAGGCTGATGTAAACCTGCAACATTCAGAGAATCAAATTTCTGACTAGTGCATTTCTGTGTTTTTGGAGTATTAAGGGGCTGTTATGGGGCCAGCGAGGGTGCCTAGTTCTATGATGACTCATCAGTCATTATTCACACAACACACAAACCCCTGCTCCTCATACTAACAAGCTCTCCTTACACTCCACTGCATCAGATGAAGGAATCTGTCTCAATGCATCAGTCTCTGTCAGACCGCTCATAGCAGTGGACGTTGGGTTTCACATGATGAAAGCAAAATGGTCTGTGGACATAATGTATAGGGCTTTAGACAACAACAGACTCAATGCAAAACACAACTTTTTAAACCACAGCTATTTGTTTAATTTTATATTTTTTTCATGGAGCTTATATTACCCACTACTAGGCTCGGTGTTTGCATTTATATCTTAGGTCTGCCTAATTTTGAGAGCATAGGAATACATTTGCATGTATGCCTGACCAGAAGTTGCTGACCAAGTGTGAACATTAGTTACACTGAAAAACTGCAAAAATTAACCATAACTGTAAAGAACAATTTGTTACCATACTTCCAAAGACAAAACACTGTAGCCACCTTTCATATGCCTTTGTCTGCAGAAATTTGACTGACAAGATCTGACAACTGAGTGACCACATCGTGTCAAGTACAGTAGTCAGCAGAGTTTTTAATCAACACTGACACAAAAAGGGAGTCAGGGGACATTAGTGTCTCTCCCAGTAAGTCCACTATCATAAAGGCTTCCAGAAGACAATGCGGCATGCAGACAGTTTGTCTGCAGGCTCAACATGCACTGCAGATTTTAGAAAAGGTCGATCAGTGCACCAGCATGGGTCTGCGACCCTTATCCACCTGCAGTAAGAGCCACAGAGTGACTGTGGTGTCTCATGGAGTGACTCAAACTGTCACATGATGTGTTATATATGTATATAAGAGCTGTGCAAATACAATGTTTTGCTTGATGAATTGATTACCACTGGTTAGTGTGTACTTGGAAGAATCAGTGGTGTCTGAACTTTGCAACATGAGGAGTTTATGTTCAGAATGTATGAGGAAAGAGATGCTGATGCTGGCATGGCAGTTTGTTGTGCAACACAAATATTTAGTTTGATATAATGAACAGTATCAGGGCTGAGTGCTCTATTAAGCAAGTCTTTCATAATTATGGGGGAAAAAACACATGTGCACTGAACCATCTTAATAACAGGGAACTGTGTTGTGTTAACTTTAACTGATGCAATAGTCAAGCCTTTGGGCTACAACATGTTTATCTGGGTAAATGGTAACCTTTAAAACTTGCTGCAATTTTTTATTTCCTGGAAACACTGCATCATCTGGCTTCAGTTTGTCTTTATATTGCGCCAAATACTTAGAGACATTTAAGCTGCACAGTTCACTAAAATAGGGATGGTATTTGAGTTCAACTGCTCAAGTTTTAAAGCATCAGTTCTGTACATCTTTGTGCAGTGATGGTGGAGTTTTTCCCTGAAACTACTGATGCTTAGACTGAGAAATGGTGTCAACACGACTGCAAAACATACTGTAGCACTGTTGTTGTCCCTATCCCCATCACTTACAACATGATAGCTAATTTTTTGCACTATTTCCACCTCAGATTCATATTCTATTTTTCCACAATCACCACAAATATTTACATAATATACAGTATGTACATATCCCCATTTTAAAAAAATATTTAGACTGTGTAACATGTATCTGCTTCTGTCTGTCTGTCTGCTGTAATGTAAATTCCCCTGGTGTGGGATTAATAAAGTGTTATCTTATCTTTTCTTATCTTTTGATTTTATGTTAAATTTATGATGCTTCATGCACAGAACTTAAAGATAATGCGCCGAACCAATGAAAATGCGGACTTTTATTCAAATAGTCAAGCCTAAAAAAGAGGTTCAGAAAAATCCATCTTAAAGGAGGACAAATCACATAGTCTAATGACTGGCTCTAATCAATCTTAGGCGCATATCTACAATATGCACAGTATAATGAGCAGAATACAATCAGTTGCAGAAAATATGCACATGCATTCAATCCAAAACGTATCAGTGGAATTCTTTTTATTGAGGAAATTATTTAAAATGGAAATAGTAAATAACCAAATTTCCGACAGGAAGCTTGTATTGTATGCAGGATTTTTTCTAGTTAAGAAGGTATAAAGATCCAAACAAATAGATCATATTTAAGTGGTTAGATGAGACAACAATTTTGAAATTTCAAGGACTATTATTTTAGCTGAAACTGAATTTAACCATTGGAACCATTTAATTTCAGTGCACAGGTTAACAAAATAAACACAGTAAAAGTAACTGTCATAGGCCTCATTTACAAAAGAGTGATGTAACCTGGAGATTAATTTATTAGACCAGTGGCTTTGAATGATGAGGGTCATATAATCTCAATTTATCAATCTGTCTATCTTCTCTTTTGTCTGGGTACAAGTACAAGTAAGGTGCAGCTATTTTGTATTTCATTTTATATTTTAATCGCTGCCACACATCCATGCTCAAAGATTGTACCTGGTCACTTCTAACCTACAATTTGAACTCTGTTTTTTAGGATTTACAAAAATGTATTGAAACAATTCAGAGTGCACTGGTACAGGCAGCATCCTTGTTTGTGACACAGTTCTCGAACACATGCTGCCCGCCCCGTCTACCTAAAGAGTACTGAACATAATCTCAGACTCCAAAGCCCATTTATCCAAACTGAATGAAACCCTAAAACAGACACGTAACCCCTGCTAAGTATCTGCCCTCAGGCGCAGCCTCCAGGACCGTCTGCAACCTCCCTGTGACCCAGTGCAGGCAGCCAGCAGAGTTAAACCAGCCAAACATTTCACTCATCCAACATGTGACTTTTGAGATAGTCTTTCACAAAGATGAGACATATCCCAGAACAAAAGAGCAATCGATGAGAAACCACTGGACCATCTGCTCGAGGCCAGAGGTGTGAAAAATGATGCATTGGCTGTTGCTGCAGTACAATGCAACACAAGGACTCACAGAATGACATAAGCAAACAATATGCTGATTCACATGTGGCTCACACAGCTTCCCAGCAATACACCCCATTAATATTCAGATACGAAAACCAACCAAAGATCACTAATCCTCTAAACAAAAGAGCATGTTTGCCTGATTACAGAGCCCAGCCCTCAGACTGCAGCAGAGATGCCCACCTGCTACAGAGCCGGCAGCCAGGGCTGCCTGGGAGCTAAAATGGAGAAGTGTGTGGGCTGGTTGAGGAAGCAATGAAGAATCAGAGCAGCAGAGTGGTTTAGTGCAACAGTTGCTCTTAAACAAAGATGGAAAATGTGTCGAATAAACGCTTTTACGAACAGATGAATGTAAAAATAGAATATATCAAAACAGAGAGGATATTATGGTTAATAAGTACAGTCCGTCTGTAATTTTAAAATGCACAGATGCTGGATGGGATGGGATGGAGTAATCAATTATTCATCTGCTCTCATCCCAGTTATTGTATTATTTAGGACTCCAGATGATGGCTCAAACAGTGTGAGAAAGTAGAAATACAACACTATAAAAAGAAGCGAACAGTCAAGATTGTACTCACATGAATACCCAGCAGGAGGGATTGGAGTGTCAGCATTGCAGGCCGGAGAGAAAGCTTCCCATTGTCAGCGTCCCAATCCTCTCCAACAAAATCCACAGACCCGGCGACAGAAAGGAAAGGGCAGGGTCTGTCTGGGAGAAGAAGGGGACAGTAAGGAAGAGGAGAAGGGAAAGGAGGACGTTAGGGGAGTGGCTTACATGCAGCATTGGTCAGACGGCCGATGGGAGGAGTTGAAGAACCCAATAGCATATGGAGGGGGTAGGGAATATGTAAAACAGTTGAAATCTCAGGAACTGACTGAGGGGAACAGTCTGTCTGGTGCAAAGGGGTTTGGCTTCCTTAAATACCGCCCAGTTCCCTTAAAAGGACAAAGGATGCAGTTTATTGCCTTTAAGGTCTGAATTGATAGGGTGAAAAGAATTACTGGAGTACAAAGACACTGGGAATATACTGCTGAATAAAATAATCAGGCAATAATCATGTACTGTAGTTGAGTGACTTGACAGTTTCACGGCATGTTTCATATCAGATTCTCTTGGATCTTGCCTCATAAGGCCCAAGTTTCTTGTATTTTTAACTGTAAAAAGGGAAAACGCAAAGTAATGTTAGTACAACAGGGAAATGAGAGGGAGTGGGGGAAGGCGATGGGGGGAGTCCTGTTTGTACTGATATGGATAATAGTTTTTTGGGTGGAGTGAGGTGGTGGTTTGGGGGTATAGATCAGGGCACTTGATGAGATTTTCATCTAGATGTACAAGAAACAGAATAACAAAGCAATTAGCCCAAGCAAAAGCTCAATGGATCTTTCCCTTAAAAGGTTTATTTGTAGGGGAGTGGGGGATGGGTCAGAATATGTTCTGGGTAGATCCTAATGAAGAGGAGGATGACAAAAAAAGATGGCAATATACTGTAATGTGGGTGCACTGTGTGGAGCTGCTGAGATGGTGCAGACAGTGGGGAGTTTGTTGGGGGTGGGGTTTGGGATGAGAGGCAAACACAGTCATCTCTGGGTTTTATTCTGCAACGTAGTGTTGCCATGGAGACTGCATCCACCGTAGTTTAGTCAAGATGGCTGTTGCAGTCTGCCAGCAGCAGTGAGCAGGTCACACAATACACACTGCAGGTACCTCTCACTGCCAACACATATACAGTCAGAATACCTTATAACATGGTTTGTAACATGAGGAGAATCCAAACTCTCAACTATTTCATCACACATTTGTACATTATAACAAATCACTATTCTATGTTTGCTAAGGCTACTCTTTTGTTAATTAGGCTATCCCTTATTCAAAGTAAATCTTCATCAATTGATGAGCGATTGATATCAAGTCCTGCAATTTACCTTTGAATAGATACATAGACAATATAAGACAATAATAGCCTAGACAATGTGTGTTACAGCAGGTGTATCACGTTTCCAACAAATGATGAAACAATACAAATAATCCAACAGTATGGCCTGTGACCTTTTTAATTTTCAGTATGCTGTGTTAGCATTCACTAAAGACAATTGTAGAGCAGTTTAACTATATGACAAATTTTCTATTTGTAAGTAATAATATGCAACAACATAGACGTTGCCGCTTTAGAATAATGAGGCTCTGACTGCATTCTGAGCAGTTTTTAGATATTGTGCTTCATAGTATTTCCATTCCAAATAGCAAAAATGAATAAATATAAAAATAAAGTCCAAAAACACACATAACTTAAAAAAAAAAACTCACATTCTTATGCTGTCACAGAATAAGAATATATGAGTAACTCAATTTTGACAAAAATGTCAAATAGAACCTTATAAGTCAAAGGTGATCATGTGTCTTGACCTTTTACGTTAAGTGGCTTTCTTATACAAAAATAGGTATTCATGCATATTTATTTCACTCTCGCTGATTAGAGATACAATTACAAAGAGCAAATTGACAAGTCATTATTTAGTGACAACAATTTTTGTTTCTCTGTAATTTTGATGGCCATCCATCTCAGTCTCATACATATTTCATTGCAAAGAAATACCACCAAATATCAACAAATTAAATGAAAGGTCAATTTCATTTTCACGTTGTTACACTTCAGTCAGACGGCTGGACATAATCCTAAAAAGATAATTACTGTAACCCTGGTATCAACTGCTAATAGATGCCAGTAGTCACACTTACATTTTGAAATCCTAGATCTGCTGGCACACGCTATGGCCTCACTGACCTTTAGCATCTGCTCCAAGCTTGTGCCACAAGCCTGGTATACACAGGGAGGCTGGTTTCCTTCCCTTCAACCAGGTGTTAGCCTTTCAACTGCAGTAATCTCTTCCCAAGTCAATTTGAGATCAGCACTGTTTGCATTGCCACTGACAGTCCATGATTCAGCTCTGCACAGATACAGCCTGCCTTTGTAACACTGACCCATTTTATACAAAACAATGGCTGAATTGAGTAAGACCCTGAAAGCATTCTCAACCTTCAGCATTCTTGACAACGACAGAGGAGGCAAACAAAGAGGCAAAAGACAAAGATATTAATCACTGTAAAACTACAAAATAACAGTACTGAATTCAAGCATGCAGCAGATGTAGTCATTTATCGAAGTATCAAAAATAACAGTATAACCAAGTTTTTACATACAATCTGACTTCTCTTTGCTCACTCTGTGTTTACACTAAACATACATTTGCTTTCTTAAAACATTCTACAAGTTTGTACAGTTTAATCCCAACAACACACTGTAGGTATTAACCCATTTATCCAACTGATGAGGACAATACCATACTGCCAAGGGAACATTATTATCCATGGATAAAAAGGATTTAAAGTTGAGAAAGTTGTTTTACAGTGTGTGTGTGTGTGTGTGTGTGTGTGTGTGTGTGTGTGTGTGTGTGTGTGTGTGTGTGTGTGTGTGCCCACAGTTCCTTTGTTTACTAGACAATGTACAGATTGCCTGGAAATACGCAACACCTCTATTTTCTGAGCAAATTCACCATTTTACTGTTATATGCTGCCCTCTAGTGGTACAACATGCACAATGGCCTTTTACTCAACTATTCCTCCCTCAGCTACTTTCTTTGAACCATCTCCTCATCCCTCAACACCCTTTTTATCAATTTACAAAAGTAATATAAATATAACACTACATCATCACCACGATGAGTTTATTAAAAGTGATACTAAAGTTGCATGTGCTTCTCTGACATTAAATTCAATATATCTCAGTGCCTATACACTAGATCCATTGCCCTTATGGACAGTGTCTTTGCTGTTCTGCACTTTGCTCATGTCTCCAAGGCGTTTTAAAAAGCTAAAAAAAAGTCCAGGTTTTTCAGTTTTAATCCATGGACTTTTGGGGGGAACATTTTCACTATTCCCCTGCAAGTGGTCACCAGTGGGCTCCACTGATTTGCCCACTTTATTTTGCTCCCCAAGCCCTCCATCTGGAACATTGGTTAAAGAATCACTTGACTTGCTTTTATTTTCTGCTGACAGAGAAGTCTGGTCTTGTGCAATTGATTTCTGGGAGCTGTGAGATACATCAGGAAAGTCAAACACTTGTTTTGTGGAACTGTGTCCAGCACCCTCTGCTGCCAGTGTCCCTTTTTCTACTACTGCAAAATTAGGAGTTCTGACTGTAGGTTTAGCAAACAGATTATCTTCCTTCTCCTCAGTTTTTGAGACCTTGGAAGGTAGAGTATGGCGGCGGGCAAGGTTACGTTTTGAGGGGGACTGAGGGCTGAGCAAAAATCTAACTAAATCATCATTGGTTGGGTCTCCAGGATACCTATCTGTCTCCTCATCGAAGGTGCACTGACGACGCAACTTGGTAGTTGGAGCGGGAGATTTCTGATTTTCCAGAGAATGGTCCCCAGATGAGACACTGCCACGGCTTTTTTGAAAGCGTAAAACTTTTTTAGATGCTTCACGTAATTTTTGGGCCTCCTCTTCATTATTATCCTGTAGATCTTCCTCATCTTCATCAGTGGTGGTTGAGAAAGATCTGCATGAGGAGGAAATGCTGGTGGTCCTATTAGCTGTGTCGTCTTTTCTAGAAGTTTTCACCTCTTCTTCATGAGCATTGCTGCCTTTTGCCTTGTTGTCTTCACTGTTAGACTGGGCTTTCTCTTGCAAAGAATTCTCAGTGAGTTCTAAAGCTGAGTTCCACTCTTTTCTACCCATGTCCGTCACTCTAGATGAGCCTCCCCTTTTTTTATTTCCTGTAGGGAGGTTTGCTTGAGAGGTGATTTCTGACAGGCTCCCAACTTTGGGGCTGCCACTTGTGGGGCTTCCATGGGTGGACAAGGGCCTTCCGGATCTCCTCCGAGAGACACGATTGGTGAGGATGTTCTGTAGTATGGACTGCAATGCAACTCCATCCATTTCCTTGTCTCTGCTGGAGCAGGTAGCTGTAGATCTGCGCTTGGCAGCATTCTGCAATCTGTCTCTGTGTCTGCGCTGCACCTCTGCCACCTCTCGAGCCTTGTTTTCCTGCAGAATATCTCACAGTTAATGGATCAAGCAGAACTTTTTTTATATACTTAAGCTAAAGAAAACTATACACAGGCTTACCTGCATGGCCCGCTTAAATTTCTCACAGAAGGAGTGGAAAATGGAGCAACACTCCTCCAGTTTGAACTTGTCTGGGTTTTCACAAAAGTACTCTGCCACAGAGTCACTCACTGACTGCAGTTCCTGAAGATTAGTCTCTATTTCTGCCAAGCAGGCGTCAGCTTCCTACATAGAGCCAAAATCAAAACATTGGAACATGTAATCATCACTAAATTTCATATGAACTGGGCTGAATTCCCTCACAAACAGGCTTCCTCACCTGCAGAAAACCTTCCATCTGTGCCTTTAAGTCTTCCTGTTTCAAAATGTCTGCTCTGGCCACTTGAACTTTCTTCACCTGTTTTTCAAACTCTGCTTCAATTTCACCTTTATTCATTCTGAGAATTTAAAAAAAGAGATTATTTCTGAATGCACAGCAAATAAACATGGATTCAAATATGCTCAGCGCATGTAAACAAGATTGTTTACCTTGCTGCAGCTTCAATGTGTTCGAGCTGGTCTGTAAATGTAAGCAGTTCCATATCTGCCCTCTGAGCTTGCTGTAGTGAACATGAAAGTTTGTATGAAAACCACATTTCACAAACATACTGTAAGGTACCGACAACTGGCACTAAATTGCAATCAGATCAAAGCACCAAAAGCTACTTGCCATCACGACATAATGCATAAGATTCATTCCGGGTTTGTTTGCTTTGGTGTCTGCTAACTTCAACAAAGAGGACATGCGGAATCCAATTGCACTGCCTGCATAGCCACCCTGTGATCAAATAAGTAAAATGAGACTCAGAGATTCACAAACACAAAGGAAAGTAATTCAAAACTGTACTATCCCATATTATACACTCACAGCATTCATGTAGTTTCCAGTCTTCAGTACCAGGCGAATGACAGAATGCAAATGATCAGACTCCAGCAGCTCTGAAAGATGATACATATGGGGACATTTGAGTCTAAATGAGTTAACAACTCTATTTTTGCTTTGAATGTTAAGTCTTATCTATTTAAAATCAATTTAAACAAACAATACCATTGCCAGCTGCTGTCAAAGTGCCAATAAATTCTTTCATTTCATCCATGAGGGGGAAAAACTCCTCTTTGAGCACCAAGCTGCTGAGACGCTCCTCATAGCTGACAGACATAAGGTTTTCCATCATTAGTAAGCTACCACTCACATTTAACACTTGCAAAACATGATAATACAGTCAGCTAGCTCACCTGGGAATCTTGACCAGCATTAGCATAAACAGATCTGCTTCTGGGAGAGCAGACTGGTCGCCCTTAAAACCAACCAGCTGCTTCAGCTGCAATCATTAAAAGCCACAAAAAAAGGCTAAGTAAAATTACAAGTAACAAGGTGTAACATTTACAGAACTCATTTGACACATAAAAAATATAAGCAGCTGTCACAGGTACCTCCCCTTCATCTGGCAGCAGCTTGCACAGCTCCCTTAGTTTTCCAGAGCCAAAACAGAGACTACTTCCTGATTTAATTTCTTCAATCATGTGTTTTACAGGCCTATGGAGTGAGGGAGAGAGACATACAGAGTTCAGATCTTTAGTCACCAATTACCTTGATGTTTATGTTTTGGGTTGGGACTTCTCATGAGCAGTGTGTGTCTATGTTAATACCACACTTTCGCATATTTGGCAGACTTGGGCTGCTGACACACAAGCCTCTACCTGCTGAAATAGCTTTGCAAAATAGCAACACATCTGATGTCAGTCCTCAGGAAAACACATGCTGTAGCAGAACATTATAATGTTGGCGTATCCTTTCACAAGAAACATATTTGGAACAGAGGAATAAAAACATATAAACATGTTTGGAGGAAAATACAGTGGACAGAAGCACTGAATATTTAGATAAATATGTCAGTGCATACAGTATGTTGTTTTGCTATTGCAGATATTTTTGTCAGTTTGCAGGGCATCATTAACAGTTGTATGGTATTTTTTCATTTTCCTGCTGGATCTGTTACATATGCCAAATAACCTTAGGCAGTACATTTACAATACTTCAGTCTCTGATCTGTGGGTTAGCAGAGAGGTAACCAGTTGGAGCTGTAGAACAGTGTAGATCAGACCTGCCAGGACATGTTGGCTTACCAAGGTTTGTGCGTATGATGTAGTCATGCTGCAGACTAATCTGTCTGCCACAGCCTGAGCTGTTTTACAGTGAAATATGACAAGATCATTGTGCAAAATCGATTACACCTCAAGAGTACTAGCACTGACTCACCGCTTGAACTGCTTTAGGAAAATTCCAACATTCATGCTTCTCTTGGAGTTGAGGATGGAAACCTGGGAATGGAAACAGATACAGACCTGGATATAATCAGCTTGTCAGTTGCTAAGATAATTTCACTATTGGCTTGAGCAGTGTCTTTTGTGTCACAGACACCTCAGCTTTCCAAACAGACAGTTGACTCCAAAGGTTAGGGATTCTTTGAGTTGATTGTATTGCACAATCAGGGCAAGAACACCGTGTGCATCAATGAAACATTTTCTTGGAAAATGGGACAGAGGTCAAAGTAAAAGTTTGGTAACAGATTTTAACTCACTATTGTTAAACAACTGACCTCAACTGATCGAGAAAAAAAAATGGCAGTGAAGGTTACGAATAGATATGTTTTGCCTTCAAATGAATAGCCATGAATGCAGTTTATCAGTAGTACAAATAGAGAGCAAAAACAGGCTACGACACAGAGCACTGCTGTGAGAGGACACAATTACCTTCCTTTAGCAAACAGATATAAAGAATTGTGGGACTCCACCCTTGTACTGAGTGATTCTAAATCAAAACACAATGTTGCCTGAACAGACATTATGTCTGGGAATGTGCGGTACAAACAGATTATTTAGAGCTTTTAAAAAGTGACATTTCTAAAATATCACTATATTCCAGTGATAATCAAGTTATGGCCCACAGGCCAAATCTGGCCCCTAATAGGGTGCTGGGTGGCTCCCAAGCCATTTTCTAATCCACAATAAAAATAAAGTGATTCATTATGGGAATTGTTTTTGTACTTTTAAGATGCCAAACTGCATACAACTGTATCAAAATAGAGCATGTTTGTAAAAAAAAAATTCCACTGGAGGATCCCCAGGTGCACCCCAACAGAGGTCCTAGCTGAGTTAATTGTCCTAAAATCCTAGATATATTCTTAAAACTTAAAATGTCCTGAAATCAAAGAAATTTCCTAAAATCCTTAAAGCATGTATTGGGCTGCTGCAACTGATCCCTCTCATTTTGCAAAAGTGGCCCCAAGCAAAACAAGTTGAGCATCCTTGCTATAGCGCCATTCCCTAAAATAATGTGATTTATGTCGTACTGTATTTGAAATAAGCTTAACAGAGGATATTCACATCCTACACACAGTTTGCAGCAATACTGATTTTAGGTTTCAGTCAAGGAAAACATTGTTTCCTATTCATCTCAACCACATGCCTAAAAAAATCAATTCAGGTCTTCATAAGTTGTCTCAATATCTCAGCATTACATAACAAAAATGACAAAAATGTCAACAGACCCTTGGGGTTAAAGTGTTGCCTTATTCAGCAGAGTTTGACACCTCTATCCTGTGACTGGAAAACTCACCATGACCCCTCCTGAAGCAGCAGTTGGCAGGCCCCTCAGACTCTGGCGATTCAGGGCCTTGAGTTTTTGCTGGTCCTGCTTGTGGCTGAACAGCTCCTCCATGCGATCAGTGTCCAGCTCATATTCCCCATCCGTTTTATCAGCCGTCCAGATGTTGTGCTTTCCTTCCACAGTGTGTTTGGGAAGGGTCTCCCAGTTGAAATTGCGCATCCTGGAGCGCCGGTGCGCTCCCTTGGCACCGAGGCCCGGGCCATGAGGGAAGCCAGGGGCTGAGGGGGGAGGTGGAGGTGGAGGTGGAGGCGGTGGTGGAGGCGGTGGAGCAGGAGGACCTCCTGGTTGCATCTTTTGTCAAGGAGCTTTCAGCAGGTTTGGGATGCAGTCATGCTCTCAGTCACACAGGATTAAAGTCCATAAACAATTTGCTACCAAATAAAAGCTGTTCCGAATGCTTTTGTGATTGTGCTGCAGCTATTGAGGTGGAGGGACTTGACCAAAATGATGTCAGTTAGGATGATGCATTCACACTGAAACAAAAACAGAACAGGGTGGGGACAGATTAACAAAAAATCTCATGTACACTATGACTGTAAGCAACAGTGTTTAGCAATGAATAAAACCTTCACTTTCTCCATAGTACTTATAATAAATGAGTGTGGTGATTGAAGGGGTTCTAAAACTCAAAGAAAATCATTATATTTATCGATGATACACTTCAGAATCATAACGCAGAAATAACACCAGATCTACAAGAAAAAAGGGGAATGTTATTAACGAAATAGCTACTGAGCATGTTAGTCTTTTTTTAACAAAAAAACTCTGAATATAAGTGTAGTTTAAATAGTAAAAGCTGGATTGTAGCTTGTTGATTGCCCTATTGTTTTGCTCTTCATGTACCTAACTTTATACAACTAAATCATTAAAACACTCATTTGTTGCAATGTTTCGACATATACTGACATTTCACGCTGTCAAAAAGACAACTTACCTTTGATTTAGATTCAGATGCGCTCTGTTATACTTATAGTGTCTTTTTTTCCTGTCGTATTCCTCCGTTGTTTTGCCGAGACTTTACCATCAAAGGTGGAGAGTGGATATAACCTGTGTAGCGCGAGAGGAGTGTTGAAACTACCTGCGTGCAAACGACACGCCCAGACCACTCATCACGTCAGCCCACGCCTTCCCAGCAGGAGGAACTCTGGGATTTCTATTGAAGTTATTTGGGCTTGTTGGCTGAGGCTTTGTGGCCAGGCTGTTTTCTGGCCAGCTGTCATGAACTCTTGTGATTAGTCCACTGGATTTATAGACTTTCTCAGCGTTAAAAGTGATAGGGAAGGATTTCTTAACGATGTTTGTAGCAGGCCAGCTCGTTATCACGAAGTAAACCAGAAAATTAAAAAAAAAAATGTTAAGAATACAACATTAATCAGTTTTTAAGTTTCATTTTTTTTTTTTTTTTTTTTTTTAATAAATACATTGGCAAGTGAATAAATGAGTAAAGGGTTAAATAACAGGCTTTGGTTAAACATTAAGCCATTACCAGCTCACACAATGTCATTTGTTTGAATGTGGCCTGGTGGTCAGACTGCTCTCTCACTGTTCGCAGTGCAGCTGCAAACACTTCAACCCTGCCCTATAAATGATAAGCGAAATGGCATACCCTAAATGCATTTGTATGCAAATCATTTGGATCTCTACTATCAAATGACTACTGAGATAAACACAATATAGTGTTTGAACTCATCTGTAATGCACCACAAAGGCAATCTCTTACCCAGTAATTCAAATTCTAAAAAGCTAATTTAGTTTTAGTTTTTGCAAGTTTTTGCTAAATTTTGTCTTCATTTATATTTTCTGTAAAAAAAAAAAAAAAAAAAGCGGATGAAGAAATAAATAAATAAAGAAAGAAAGAAAGACAGAAAGAAAGAAAGAAAGAAAGAAAGAAAGAAAGAAAGAAAGAAAGAAAGAAATGCGTTCCTAATGTTTAAGTCAAATATTTGGAAAAATCAGCTTTGACCCACATATTGCAAGGGCAGGCAGTTTCAAACTTTACTTATGTTAAAGAATAATGAATTTCATATAAGAACTAGCTGTTTTCCATCCATTTTAAAACTAAACATTGTCAGAATTTATAGACTTGAACATACAACACAAAAACTACAATATTTATATAATTAAGGGCACTGCGTTGTATTTTTCACCATGAATGTAATCTCTTCCTGTTAGCCTTTTCCCTGCAGAAAGTGTCTTGAAGGTAAAGTGAATTTTAACAGAAAAGTCTGTGGGAGTGTAAACATTCTTTGCTGCATACAGTCATCCACAGAAGACTGACATAATCAGACCAAACTTGTGACCACTCTGTGTTTCATTTTCAGATAAGCTTTCAACCCAAAGACTTACACTATGGTACAGTACAACCAGAGGAGATTAAAAGCGTGTCTACAGGATCCAGTTCTGTGTTTTCGATGTTATTTTAATGTTGCTGTCATTAGGTTTGTAGCAGCTGCACACACCTACTGTACTGTACACAAAGAACACATCCAGCTTGTTTGAGCTACTGTTGTTGAACATCAGGCCAAACTAGTCTAGCCTTATTTAAAATCATTCAAGGCCATGTAGTCCAACTCTACATCAATAGACCTACAGTGTAATACAAATTAAAAAAAAAACAAAACTCTAGCATTCAGTTCTTGGAACAGATACTGAAACTTGTGTTGTAACCTTAAAGTGATGTTGATTCACATGAATCCAGCATCCCCATTCACTGTACTTAACACTTTGGGCTTCAGTACAACACTCTGCAACTGGACGCTGGACTTCCTCACATGCAGACCCCAGAGAGTTTGAATTGGCAGTGACACCCCCTCTACGTTAGTGCTCAACACCGGAGCCCCCCAGGGCTGTGTGCTCAGAACCCTCCTGTTCATACTGTACACCCATGACTGCACTCCCAGACATCAGGACAACTCTATTGTGAAGTATGTGGACGACACCACCATCATTAGCCGACCAAATTACCATCACTGAGAACCTATCATGGTCATCACACATTACCCCCGAGGTTAAAAAGCACAGAAAAGGCTCTACTTCCTACGGAAACTTAGAAAGGCTAAATTCCAGAGCAAGATTCTGGTTAACTTCTACAGAGGAGCAATAAAAAGGCATACTGACTGGAAACATCACAAACTGGCATGGTTCTTGCACGGCCCAGGACAGGAAGGCTCTAAAGCCGGTGATTAAAACTGCCCAGAACATCACTGGTTCCCATCTACAGAGCATCAGTGACCTCGGTGAGGTGAGGTGTCTGCACAGAGCCCAAAGGATACTGAAAGACAGCAGCCACAGTCTGTTCACCCTGCTGCCATCTGGAAAAAGATACAGAAGTATCCGCTGCAGAACCACCAGACTATGGAGCAGCTTCTTTCCCCAGGCTGTGAGACTCCTCAACTCCTCCTTTGACGCCAAAAAGATGTAGCAGGATTTGGGGTCAACTTTAATTTAATTTCTTTAAGAAAAATGACAAATAAATCTACCACGTACCTTGTCATGTACATAATTAAAGGTGCCAATTACTACATTAATACTGTTGTAAACTTGTTTGCAGTGGATATACTGTAGTAGTATTTTTTTCTGAGTCTAACCAAATGGGCAAAAGCTAAAACTAAGTTTTTATTGTTTTCACATACCTTTTGGTGTAGTTAAGGAAACAGTTATGTCAATTAAGTGTGAATAAAGGTGTAATTTGCACGGTTTTATCTCCAGATTGGATTTCTAATTTTATTTTTATTGAGCATTTGTGGTGTTTTAAGTTTACTGATGACTTTGGAGGCTAATCTCATGCATAAAAAAATAGTGTTTCCAACAGTAGCAAGAAACAAGACACTGTTGCAAAAATAACAAAAATAAATAAATAAATAATACTGTTCAGTGATCAATGCACTTCAGTGTACCACACTATAGTAGGCTAACCATGACAGCACCTTCAAATTACTTAAGTATCATTTGATAATTATGAAATAAGACAATACGTCATGTAAAGCATGTTAGAGATATGCAATATTGAATTATCATCTACATAATTAATGGTGCTATACATGTAACACATTTTGTCAGTTTTCTGTACATAATCTGAGAGCCTCTGATATAAAACCGACAGATCTGTGTCGATGGCACAGTTAAGTGAAACAAAAACATCCAGCAGATTTTATTGGAAATGCAGAACAAGACAATCAGCTGACTAGAATTGAAAAGAAATGCACATAACACACCGTGTTGTGTCACAAAGTTATTGGTAAATAAATAACACAGAATAAGAAAAATGTACTCATACATTCTCTCATTGAAGACAAACTGAGTTTTGTTTTAAAATCCTAAAGTGCATTTGGTGTCACATGTGTCGAGTATTTCCATTCACTGTCCGGATTTGAGATTTCAAGAATGAGTCTCAAATGCTGCACACTCGCACCTCCTGTAAGAACATAGTAATCCAACACTAGCTATATGTTGCATTTTATTTCTTTATGATAGCTCAGATGTTTGTATTTATCAATTAAATTATCCAATATGTGATTGATGCTGAAAGCTTAATATGTTTTTGAGGCTTGTTTCCATTTGTAAACTCTGGTGTAAACAAGACAGATACTTGTAACTGTGCTGCATAAGGAAATATCTGAAGGTACCCAAAATTTAGAAGATCAGCTAATTATAGATATAGTTGTAGATTAGTTTAGAGAAAATCACTATATTCAATATATATATTTTCCCTTCTATGCATGGAAAGTGTAAACTGACCTTTCAGGCAGGTATACCACAAGGCAGTATTAGAAGCACAGTGGGATAACTTTAAAATGATTTTTTTATCCTGATGTCTCTGATTTAAATCTGTAAAACTAAATTTGTAGAATATGGTTCAGTCATGCATACTCAAGAAACGCAAACACCTGTGCAATTTCAGAGGAGATTTTCAAGACATTTTTTACATTATCCCGCTAACTTTCTAATCTGATATGTGGAATTCCTCCAATGTGATATACTCTGAAATATAAGATAACGCTTTAGACACATTAAAAAACAAAATATTGCATGTGCAAAACTGCCAAGGGGTATCTCCACAATAGTAGACTATACTGTACATAAATAAAAAGTGATATTCATGTTTATGATTGTGCTACCTAAAGAATAAGAAAGTAACAAAAGGTAATTTTGTGACTTAACCAAAAAATTCTAATTACAACTGAAAATGCTGTACCATCTACATAACACGTGATACTGAAAAACATTACAAAAGAGATATCTCATGTTTTTCTTTATCACTGGCCACAGTCGGTCCTACAATATACTCCTTTATGCATTTCATTTTTGTCCATCTAACCACAATGTCATGTTCTTCACTGACCAGTGTGTCACAGAACATTTCAAACAGCTGAGCCCTGAGCGCTCTTTACTGCTCCTCCAGCCAGGATGGCTTGTCGGATCCTGGAGGCTTTAACTTAACATTGAACTGTATTAGAGTTTGTTCCAACTGCTCCTGGTTGCCAGCAAAGTAAGCTGAGATAGCATTATGGAAGAGAAGCAGCTGCTTGTGCATAACCTTCACCTAGAAGAAAAAAAAACAGAGGAGGGGAATTCTGCCATTAAAAAAAAACAGTTTCAAGTGTTTACAGGATGTACAGCCCATGGACATCTATTAAGATGACATGCATGAGCTGCTCAGATTAGTATCTGGGGAATCATCAAAATGTAGCTTGCACATTACGTTCCTCTATGATGTATTCCTGAGTGTCAAGCAGGCTTTTAAAGATATTTTAGACATGAAGTCTTCCATACAGTGACCAATTTTTCATTAATTTGGCAAAAACTATCAAAATAAAACAGAATTATGTTTGGTTTTTTAAAGGTGTAATTTGACAGAATTGAGGCATTCTCTCTTGTGACTGCAATTATCAATAGAATGAACATGCTTGTGTCTGTGCACAAAGAAGTCTGCATGCTACCTTAAGTTTGACCTGGTCTGGCTAAATAGATGCAGAGCAGCAAAGGAGAAGGTTTATTTTCTGTCTTAATGCAGAAAGTCAGCCCTAAACTACTGCTGCAGAACATAACAGTTTAAAGTAACATGTAATACTGTGCTTGCTTGACATTGGAAAATACACATTTAAGAAATCAATATGATGTCACAATCTAATGATCTAATGACCATGAGTGAAGAAAAACCCCCATCTCCATTGCCCCCTGGTGGCTGGCTGCTGTATACGTCAAAAACCCCAGCCCCTCAGATGGGACATGGACCAAACTTTAAATGCAAAGTACATGGTTTCTGTCATTTTAGGTAGTCTTTATAAAATTTATAAATGTTTCAGTGTTCATTTTCTCATAGGTTTTGTTATAATTTGTTTTTTTAATGCTATAAAAAGGGGCTTTGACATCATGATTGACAACGGTGTGTGCCAGTCACTGTACTCCCAATCAATGGTGCTGCTCACAATTGATTTAATAGGTCTATGGTGGGATCTTGATACCATGGAGATTGCTACGGCACAGACTCTAGCTCCAAATGATGTCACCAGGTGGCAGATGGCAGAGGCTGTATACAGGATATTTTGGCTTCATTTTTGTATATTGGGAGGAAGTAGAGACCCATTGTCTGTTTTTAAATACATTCATTGATTGGGATGCATCACAGCACACTCCATCGATTCTATAGACAAATATTTACCAACTTGCTGATTTTTTTCACATTCAGAGATGTTTCCAGAAGCTATTTTGAGTTGGTGTTTTTTAAAGAGTAACTTGACTGAAGAGCAGTGTTTTACTGGTTCTCACTGGTTGACAGTTTCAAGCCTGTTTCATTTCTAACCACACCCAGCTCTGATGCCTGCGGTGTCGGAGCTGTGCACTGTTGCACCTGTAACCACTCCCAAAACTGATGTTTCAAGGTGCAAAAGTACACCTATACATCACTGCAGCAATACCATTGGAGGTCAGCAAAAACACAATTCCAGGAGGTATTAAGTTACTCTTAAGTTACATATGTGGACATTTGAAGAAAAAAAAACAACACAAAAACAAAGTAAACCACAAACCTTATTTTCTTCCAGGAATTTAAGCTTGATGGTGACATCACTACGCAGCCTTTCATATTTGTCTCTGTGAACCTGGTAGTCATGCTGAGCCATCTCAATGCGGACCATGGCAGCTGCATCCCTAGGGCCCAAACTCAGCTCCTCCAGATCAGAACGATAAGCATCAAACTCGAGTCTGCACGCACGAAAAAAAAAAGTTTGGGCAGTCATAGACTTTCATTTTCTAGGCGTTTATCATATAAAAATGCATATAATATTTTTCTACCCTTATATATGATGTCGGGGTTTGTTACCTTGCATTTTCATACTGCTTAATGGTCATCAGAGTATCCTCCATCGTTTTATTGACCAAAGTGTTGACACTGGACACAAAGAAGTTGATGGCACCAAGCAGAGCCTCGCCATTCCTACACAACAGCTTTTGTGTTTCTGCATTATACCCAAACTCGTCCTGAAGAGAAACACACACGTTTTTTACCTGCTAACTTCAGTTCCACATAAAAATCACATGGGGAGCTTTTGCAATTCTGAACACTACCTGCAACTCCGGGGACTTCTGGCTGAGGTCAGTGAAGGTATCTCCTAGAGCCTGTTGTGTCTGCACCATGTTTTGAAAATGAGTGGTGAGTGCAGTGGCCAGTCTTAGGATGTTTTCGTACTTGTTCTTGGTCTCCCTCAACACGTCAATCTGAGCTTCTAGTTCCAGGTCTACTGTTCTCGAACCTCGGCCAAACCTCTCTGAGAACATCTGCTTTGTACACTGCAGAGTGGATAAGGACAGAGATTAAACCTTTAAAACTTCTATAAAACTGCCTTTGAAAAAATATGGCTAAAAAGACAATGAGCAACTTGCTGCGATGCCCAGTAAATTGCAAGAAATGAGAAAAGGGTGACAAGAAAATGACCAGAAAATTAGTTTTTATAGAGAGAAAACGAGAAAGCAATTACTGGAAGTTAATAATAAAGAAACAGGGTAAAATGTCAAGACAATGAAAAAGAACTACATTTACAATTATAATAATTATTAATATAATTATAATGAATTATTTTTATCTGTTTAATATATTTATTTTTTTGTTTTGTTTGTTTACCCTTTTTTCTGTTCATTTTTTTAATTCTAAATTTCAGGTAATTGTCTTTTGAAAGAAACCAAACTGATTTACTCAAAGGGTTAAACCCAGCAGAAGAAAAATCTGATGACGTTAAGGTAGCTCAAAAAGATGGAGACACTTAAAAACACATTATCTTCACACAGTGCATAATACCTTGTATGTGTTAATGCCCCATTTCTTTACGCTGTCCAATTTCTCCACTGCCACACCACGAGAAACTTCTTCAGTTGAATTGCCAGCATTATTGTTCGACGACCCTAACAGAGAAAACAAAAAGCACAATGTACACTCTAATGCATGTTATCCCATCAAAGTTTGCAAAGCAGAGGTTTGCAGAGAATCCATCGGAGATGACAATGAGAGAGGACAGTGTGGACATGGCAATGAGCTTGATGATACCTGGATGCTGGTCTGTGTGTTGAGCAAGTCGACTGGATGCAGATTGACTTTTTGGCAAGCCAACACCCCTGGATTTCATACGAATGTCTGAAATGAGCATGGTGATGATAAAGCATGAGGATGAGAAAAAGACATGGAGTGAAATATTGGTCATAAATGTTTGTCTATGAGATATGCAGCCCAACAGCAGAATATGTAGACTGAAATAAAAATGAGTTAAAAGTTAAAAGTGTTCCAAAATAATCTACCATGCAGGTCTCTCATGCAGAAGAAAAGGGTTTTATAAAAAGATGAAAATGGACTTCATGGGATGAGAGGTAACTACCAAGCAATGACAAAACATCATCCAAAGTGCATTTTACAATACAAAAGAGGACATTCTTATTAGACAGCAATACAACATTTTAGAGTGACAGCCTTGTAATATCAGGTTAGTGCACCCCTAATTCTGAAAGCTGCCAAAACATTTCTTGTTGCTGAAGCTGTGAGTTGAAGAGGTTCAAGCAAGGTTGCATACATCTCCCTTGGTCAAGCAATATCAAAACCTCTTATACAGGGCCGAACAAACCCACAGGTTAACTTAAAAAACAAAAAAGGACCGTCAGAATACACAGCCACCTGGTCCTGCTGCAGGGGTTCGTCTTCTGTCCAGATACTCAGGGTTGAAACGAACTGCAGGCCCTATGGGATACGGATGTTTGCAACGTGAACCAGGAACCTAGAGGTCAGCAGCTCTCTAGTGACACATCAAATTACAAGCAGGAAAAGCTCTCAGTATGGTTTCTTAAAGGGGCATTAAGTATCGACCTCTTTCAGTGACTTAGAGATTGCAACAACATTGACAGATCTCTGGCACAGCACATGACAGCCTGCAGAGACTTTTGGGGGGGGTGTAAATGAATGATATCTTCGCAGCACAAAAAAAAACAAGATTTAACAACAAAGTAAAACCTGTGAAAGATGACAGTCAGGTTGTCTGGCAGTACCTTTGATGGAGCTGGTAGGAATGATGCCCCCTGCAGGTCCTCCATAACCTCCTGAGACAATGCTGGTTTCATTTAGGTTGGGTCCAGATACCATCACCTGCTGCAAATCCTATAGGATTTACAACAAAATACTGGTAATAAATATTCTTAAGATGGCTAAGGGTGTTATTACATTTGAGTGTCCAGAAGGGGCCGAAACCAGTATTATTATGATAAATGGGGGTGCCCAGTTTGTTATATTCAAAATAAATATTGCAAAGGTCAGTGTAATTTTTGGTCTTCAGAAACAGAAATAAAAAAGCAAAGCAAAACGAAACAAAAAACATTCAAACAATAAATAAATACTTCTTAGACTATCATTTCAAAATACCAGCAGGAAGTTGCATGTTGCATGTCAGGAAGTAGTATTTATTTATTTATCTATTTCTTATTTATTTTTCTTTTTACCTAAGACAACTTACAGTTTCAGTAAGTAGAGTAGTATTTCATCTCTATTTTCTTGGTATTTCATTTTTTTTTTAGAAGAAAAAAAAAAAGAAAGTTAAGTGGCAAATCTATTCTGTGTGGTATATTCCATTTCTAATCCCAAAAACTAAGTGCCGTGTTTTTCATTTTTGGATTTTGAAATAAAAATCTAATAACTATTTGCTTGTTTATTTCTGTTTCTGGAAAGAAAATCCAAAGATCAAAAAGTGCATTGACCTAGTTAAAATGTAAAGAAAAAGTTGTTTTTTTTGTCATATTTTGTTGACAAAAACTGAGCTATCCAAGTCATACAGAGACAACACCAAGAATTTGCTTCTGTGCTGTTTCACTATTCAATATGATGCCCTCAGCATTACTTTCCTCACAGAGACATATTATACATATTGGACTACTGATCTATAGAATGAGACATAAAATGATGCGCCATGAATCTTATTGACTGGTTATCATGCAAAGGCTCATACTCAAGAATCCTATCCCAATTAATGTCAGACTGATCCCTCTCCATGCACTCAACACATCATTCCCACTTGCAGTTATTGATGGTGATAGTGGTGTATAGCTACTGTACATAGCTGCAGGCCTGTGCATGGTTAGGTAACAACTGGCCTAACCAACCTTAGACTGAGCTATAATGTGAAAATGACAGAGAGGCATAGAGTAAGCACAACATTCCAAAACAGATTTCATAAAAGGACATTGTGTGTGAGAGAAAATGTGACCAACTGACCTGCTCCAGGCTGTCATCCTCTGGCAAAGTCCCTGTGTCTCCATTGCTGTTAATGGGGATCTCCATGGTAGCAGCCTTGCTCATGATACTGTCTGCCATAATCAAATCTCTGCAAGACAGCACCAAACACGGACACGTAAAGATGGTTTCATGATTGAAATTTGACCACATGATAATAACACAGCATTCAAGTCCACATCGACACAAAATAACAGCTTGCTTACATTGTTGCTAACGTGGCTGGCTAATCTCAGCGGTGCTGATGTGGCTAGTTGGCTACAACTTGACAGCTAGCTTCCTCACCACTGTAGCACTGATATTTGGGGCCACGTCCAGTCGCCCGAGGGAGAAAACAAGCCGTTGTTTGCACAGAAAGCACACTTGAAATGCAAAATAATTTTAACGGGTAATCACCGTTGTCTTCAGTTATCATTAAATGCTAAATCCATGATTATTTTCCCTGCAACGTTCACGTTTTCTGCCTGCTTCCATGTAATTCAGACAGAAAATCCCTGCATCCAGCCAGCTAACAGCTTTAGTGGTATCACTTCGAAATAAAAGTTTGTGTGATTTTTATTCTATTTAATGTCACGTGGTTGAGCTTTAAAAGCAAATCACTTTGGGTAAAAGGTAAACTCTTTTCTGTTTGGTGTATTTTATTTCACAAACAACAGACTGGGGGCGCGCACTGGGATTGTATGTTCTTATTTTGAAGGATAATACCTTTAACGTAGCATCATCGTCAAGCCTCCTCCCCCGCTCCATCTTCCACGTCGTGCAGTGTCGACGTAGCTTTATTCCTAAACTGCAATGCTGTCCTCCTCCTGAGGATGTCACTAACATCTCACTGACTACTGAAAAGAGAGGCATGTCACACATGCAGAAACTCCACATCAGTAAGTTCATTTAGGCGCTGGCTCTTGTTGTGACTGTCTCGGATGTTGTGAGTATTAATCATTAGAATGAAGGTTGTTGCGGCCTGCCTGCTACATTGATTGCAATATCTCTTGAAATCAAACTGTATAAATACAGTCGTTTGTTTTGAGATGTGAAAGGCCTGAAGATAGACCTCACCCTGGTAAACTGACCACACTTCCAATTATTTGCCTCATTTGTTTCAATCAGGGATGTGAGCGGAGTGCACATGGTCTCCAAATGTAGATGTTTTTTCTGTAATTACTCCATGTCTGAACAGAACTCCTCACACCCACCCATAATATATTATGACAATAAAACAGCCAACTTTCCTTGATGTACTGATTTCCTGCAATTGACATATTTTACAAACATCTAAAATCTCATGTTGAGATAACTATTTTCCTACATCTTGCTGCTTCAGGCTTCTGCATATGACTAACTTTGACTACTGCATCCCCAAGATCAAAGACATGAAGTTGGTTTAGTCATGTTTTCCCCTTAATCAACAAATCAACACATCACAGGTTATTTGACTGACATGATATGTCTTCGGCTTTTGATCCTCCTGTCAAAATTCAGAGTTTTATGTTGGACAAGGTATTTGCTGCAACATATACAAACATATCAGTCATCTAATATGTAGAAGCACTAAAGTCAAATCTAGAAGTTACGTGAAGAAAAATTCCATTCTGACTGATAAGCAGTGTCAACATTTTTGCCTCTTTCCAATACTGACACTCCAACAAACATGCACACTTGACACTGCAAATGGCCAAGATTTCAGCTTCTCTCTTAAGCTTTGCTTCTGGAGATTGAACAAATGTTCGTACGACAGTAGTGAACTGAACTTTAACCATATTGGTTGTTTGTATGTTGGTGTCACATGTAAGTTGTTGAGGCCAAAATTTACATCCCTCACCTGTTTTTAATATTCATTTCTCTGTCATTTGTGTGTGTCATATAATAAGCCTATTACTGTGAGCTGTTCTATGAATAGAGTATATGAAAAACGCCTATTATCTCCACATTCTCATGTGTTTTAAAGGTCCACTGTAGGATTTAGTGGGATTTAGGGGTACTGCATTCTTAGAAATAAATGTGCTAACTAGTACCATATAGGGTTCTTTGGCTTGTTCCCATAAGAGAACCCCTTTTGGTTCCTCATAGAACCTTTTATTCAAGAGTGTGTAGAATAACATATAGACTCTCTAGATATGACCAGCTTATGCTATGGTAACGAAAACACAATGATTCACATTCTCTGGTGATAAAAAAAAACAAAAAACAAATGAAAACATTATTAGAAATCATATACCATTTCTGCTAATAGATGGACCTAAATCAACCCACTGGAAAACACCAGTCAAACCACACTGATAAATCCAAACTGGCCTAAATTTAAATGCGCCTGGTACGAGAAATAAACATGGCCACATTTGATAGTATCAACAGACATATTACATATACGAGTCTTGTCAATCGATATATAGCCTTTAGCCTACTGACATTTTTTTACCGAGGGCAGCAACATGAGGTCACAGGAATGTGAAGGTAATGAGGGTGTTGCTGTTACCATCATCTCAAAGCTAAATATTTCAGTGGTTGACCATCTTCAGTACTTTAGTTCCTGTCTGGTGACTGAATAATTGCTTGGGTATGTTTTGACTTACCATTTGAAGAGAGCGACTGACTCAACATCCTTTAGCTCCAGTACCTTTGACCTCCGCATTATTCATGGGCAACAAAGACTGAGCTGCTGCTCAGACTTGAATTTTGAAACCAGTTATTTTGTTTTTTGGAGTGGAGGTAAAGAATATTATAATGCAGCAGTTAGTTACCAGCATTGTACAAGAGTGCATATGCTCCAATTAGGTACCAAAAGCTTGTTGAAACAGACTTAAATCACAAATTCTCTTATTTCAGCATGTTAATGTGATAAACATCACATTAACTTAGCTTCATGACAGTCAACAGTTTTAACAAGAGCAGTGATGGGGAGTTTATAACAGCTGCCACGCTCTCCACTCTCACCCTTGGATAGAAATTTTAAGACACTGAATTCTCACACTGGAGGATGTAAATTCAGTGTCGCCTATAAATTTACAACAAGACCAAATTAAAATTTAAAGGTCTCAGACGGGGTCTCCTTTGAGACTGCACTGCATGTCACAAAGTCAGCGTATGCATGAGGGGAGCGTGAGACCCAAACCACAGTGTACCCCTCCCTCTGTAGTTTAAGAGAATAGTTCATCTTGTTTTCAATGATCATTAAGCACGCTTCCAGATGTTGGGAGGTAAATTCATCCTCACACAGTCTCCTGTGCTCTGCAGCAGCAAACAAAAGTGCTGGACTGGGACAGAGGAATCCAGAAAAACATGGCAAAGCAGTGCTGGACTGAGACGAAGGTTTCCAGAAAAACATGGCAAAGCAGTGCTGCCTGCATCCTTACTCCATGGGAATTACAAACAGAGCTTAATTTTTACATTATAGAGCATATGGAAGTAATTTTTTTATAGTGTCTTTAATGTTCTATTTCAAACAGTCTGTCAACCTTCTTCCCAATTGGTGGTTCAATCGATGCTGTCTCAGTCAAAACAACAATACATCAACATAACGGATCCCTGGATGCTTTGAATGGCAATCGTAGTATGACTTCAAAAACAACAAAAGAACAATACATATCTATGTGCTTTCCCTTCACTGAACAAAAGTTTGAATGGTATACATATGGGTCTGTGTGTAATAATGCATGGTTGAGAAGGGTAAATTACATTTCTAATGACAAGAAACATTATTTTGATTGACATATGTGTTTTCAAATAAATCCCTGCTGACATGAAGACTCTTTGTTCCATATTTTTCAGCTATCCATTTTGAGGGCTTTCATTTAGAAGTAAACAAAGAGCTGTCAAGAGGATTTCTATTATTTAAATGAATTCCTTAACAACTGAGGAAAGCAATATCTTAACACATGAAAGGAAAAACAAAAACAAACTATAGGGTATTTTGTAAGTGTTAAAGGAAAGGTCAGTTTTATTTTCAATGTATATTTTCTCTTCTATAGGAACCACTTCTGAGGTAGTGAGCACAACGACCATGGGTATGTGGTGTGAGAGCAATGACCCCCAGAAAATACAGGCTTTACTTTTCTGATGTTTCCACTTAAAGTCACCTGCGTAATCAGAGGGACAACCAGTCAGAGGCCGCAAATAAACTGAGGGGCAATTTAAGAATCGTAAATCCCACAAGGGCTTGTTGGCATTTTCACTGAAGTGTTAAAGCAGTTGTTAATTTTGTTTTCGTGAATGCTACCTTTGGTTGGCACGCAGAGACTGTGGTCAGAATATGCACGAAAGGGCAGTTGTTAACTTTATACTGTTTACTGACTTTGTCATGCAATCTTTTGTTTTGCAGGTCTCCAATTTTGAAATCTTATTTATTTAAGTTTCAGACATTTTCTAAAACCATGAATTAAGACTGCTATATGAAGAATTTTGAACTCTGTGTTAAATATAACACCACATACTAGTTATAAATAAAACTTGCTCATAAAACCTTTTTTAAAAAGTTGTTGAAATGATGACAAGTTACAAAGACTATACAAGTATTTCTTGAAACAAAATTTTAGCCATAAGACACTGCAGATACTGTCAATTTTGGCTTCACTTAAACTGCAAATGGCCCTCAACTTTGCAAAATGTCCATGATTACTGCTACCTGCTGCAGAAAGGTAGCAGTAATCAAAGATTCCTGTCAATTCCTGTCCTGCCCTGTCAATTAAAATAACTGTCTGTGTTAATTTCCTGAGAAATGCCAATCATTTTAAACTTATTGCAACATAACAGCTGATGAGACAGAAGATTTCTAGTTTACCAGATGCTTCCTCCCATGTTTGCATTTGTTCAGGTTTCTGCATACATTGTGCTGCCATTCACTAAGTAACAATGCAGCTTCTCCAAATGTGGAAAAAAAACTCTATGGCAGTACAAGGAAAGTGTGGGTACCTCAGAGTCATTAAACTCCTGTGCAAAAAAGGAAAAATAAATTGTTGGAAATCTGAATTAAACAGGGTGATTTGTGGACATGTAACCATGTTTTTGTGGAATCAAGGGTCTTTAGGAAAACTGTTATTTTGACAGATTTTATTACCATAATTTAAATATGGTGTTTCCTGGAAAATGCTACAATATCTGAAATCTAGATGACATGTTATGCACAGAAATGATAGAAAATTATCAGCAAAACCGTTAAACATGACCAATGCGCCAGTGGAGCTCCCCACAATGTTTTTTTCTGCAGCTGAATATACCCAGATTAGAGTATTCTCTCCAACATCTGCAGCAGTGCCACTTCAAATCAGCCAGGCCTGGTGCATAATATGGACGCCAATATGGACAGCTTACATTCTCACTTTTTATTTATTTTAAGCCAATGAACATGTTGGCACAAAAATCTTCGGTGGATGGGGAAAAGTTGAGAATTAAAGAGATGCTGGTGGGGTGGAGGCATAGTAGCTTGAAAACACCTTGATCTTAATTACCTTGATAACATTTCTGATACACAGTCTTCCTCCACTTAGAGCATGCACCTAACCCTCACATTAACGGGATATCTTTATCAGCTTGCTTTTGGGTTCTCGATCAAGGCATGATTATGATCCCTCGCTTACATATGCTGTAGATTCTATTTACTTTGTAGACGCATAAAGCTTGACAACATGCAGTGATGTCAAAAGAAATGTGTCATCTGCAAACAAAAATACCACTCCAGTGACACCAATTTGGATGCCTTATAGACTCCAGGTAAAT
This sequence comes from Plectropomus leopardus, assembly GCF_026936395.1. Taxonomy (NCBI): domain Eukaryota; kingdom Metazoa; phylum Chordata; class Actinopteri; order Perciformes; family Serranidae; genus Plectropomus; species Plectropomus leopardus. Next base: position 28,414,881 of record NC_142181.1, read on the forward strand.
GCTGATATCTTCTCCATGAATATATTACAAGCAAAGGAGTGCACAAAGAACATCCCTCTGAAAGCTTAACAAATCATCACAGCTCTGATTCTAAATGTACAGGAACCAAAAAGCTCATACTCTTGCAGTTCTTCTCACAAGATACTTTGGGGAACTATGTTGCAAGCTTTTTCCAAATTTACAAAACACATGTAGACAGGACGAGCACTCTCATGATGCCTCAGCTAGCTGCGAGAATAAAAAGCGCACCATTCTGCAACCGAGTAGGAATCCAATTTGTACTTCTGAATAGGTTTGACAATTGGCTGAAGTCTCACTTCCAGCACCTTGGCAGAGGATTTTCAAGGGAGGTGTGACTCTTGGTAAAAGCTTCATCCCTTATCTGCGTTTATTGAAAGTATGGGCACCGCCATTGCTGTTCATTAATTCTTTTTTTTTTTCAAAAGCTGTGTCACACTGATGAGAGATTAACACCATCCGACAATATGCAGAGCATTAGCAATTCAGGTCAGCTCTCCTCTAATGTAGGGCTTTTTAACTACATCAGGGACATCTGCCAAGGATATGTGTTCAGACCCCCCTGAATCTTTCTGCTCTGCTTCCTGAGCAGAAAGCATGCATATTGCATGTGACTACAGAGAATAAGAAAAAGCTTGTTGTCTATCATCTGAAATGTCATGCAGATTTAATTTTTTTTAATGACTATTGCTCAAATTGGCAGTGCAAAAAATAGAAATAATACAAGGTTTTCAATTTTTAGAATATGTTTAATACCACTAAGGGCTAAAAGGTAAAATGTGCTTATATGTATCTTTAACTCTTTGAAACCTGGATAAACATCAGTTATCTTGTGCTACATTTAGACGCCTTTTGCAGGCCTTTAAACCTTTGAAACCTGGGTAAATTGGTTGATTTATTTCGATACATGGAGAAAAAAAAAGTCAATTAGCAACTTGTGAAACAGTAAAAGGTGACATAAATACTAACCTGAAAAGGAATTAAAAAGAGAGAACATTTATTATTATCAAAAACCTTAGAAAAAATGTCCAGATAACTTTATTTGCAGTTATTATTATATATATTTAAAGTTATGTTTGGTCATCTTCTTGTTTGTTTTTGAATTGTTTTTTTATTTTTCTAACTTTTACTAATTTCTTGCTTGGATCATTACTTTAGTTTATTTGATATGGGCATCACAGTAGCATTCGAAATGTATGAACCACATGCACTGTGTTTGGAATTTGTAGTGAAATGCTAATTTGCAGCAACATCTTGTAAAGGTGCACATTGCCTTTTTGTGAGAGGAAGCTGGCCAAGTCATTCTTGTTTTAAAGGGTTATAGACTGATTGGCATACTCACATTATACAAACTGATGTTTTTTTCAACAAAGCCATTAACTAAAGTCTGACTGCATCTTTTCAGAAAAATATTACAGCAACTATTACACAAGCTGCAGAAATAGTGCTGCACAGTATTTTATCTGACCTCTGTTATTCTTTTCTTCTCTTAATCACGTGGGACATGATTTCTCTGGCATGCAGTAAGTGGAACAGCACCTGTAGGCGTCTTGCCTTCTAAATCACAGCAACAGGCGAGATGTGATAAAGCAGATGTTGAGCTGAGCGACGTGTGTTGATTAAGACATGTTTTTACCCTCTGTCACCATCCTTTCAGACCTATGAGTCCCTTCAACCTGGTACCCTTCCAAAAGCCCTACACAGCAAATACTAACTCTGTCACTCATTAAGGTACAAGCTGCTTCACAGATGTGCCTGTGTTGGTTAATGGCTCAACTACAGACTCTATCTGCACTGCACGAACAGCTTAAATCAAACTTTTGCCAGGCTTCTACACTTTTTATGAGGTACAGTACATACTGACTGCTGTCTCGCAGTGTTCAAAGTGATATGTAAATCTGTTTGAAATTAGGAATCTGAAGCCTGATACATTTAGAGAGAATCTACTGCAGGGGAGATAAAAATGTCACAGGTACAAAAAGTGCAGAGAGCTTCTATAATGAATATTTCACACAGCAGTCTAACAACCTGGTGCATTAAGAAATAATGTAGATAGAAAAGTACTTTGTGTTCATTATGGTCCCTCTTTGTCTGTGTATTCATGTTTCCCAAAAGCAGCAGCATGACTAGAAAAACAAATATGTAAAAGTTCTTGTAGCTTTGCCTTGTATTCTTATATTATGAACTGCATGTGTGGTAAATGGCAAATGGATGTGCAGTTCTATAGTGCCTTTCAAGTTTTTTGACCACTCAAAACACTTTTACACTACATGCCACATTCACCCATTTACACACACATTCACATACTAGTGACCATGGCTACCATACAAGGTGCCATCTGCTACTCAGTTTAAACAGTCACATGCACAAGTTCAGTATCTTGCCCAAAGATACATCGTTATGCGACTGGAGAAGCCAGGAAATGAACAACGACCTGCTCTACAACCTGCTCTACCTCCTGGGCATCCAGTTAAATGAGCTTGTGTGTTTGTTTGTTTGTTCTACCCACGCAGCACTCAAGGTAAGGACAATCATTTTGGCACAAATAGAAGAAAAAAAATCATAATCTAAATGATTGTCTTATGGAGCCGGTGTAAAACAACACATCATCCATTAGACTTAGGATTGGTGGTTTGATCCCTGGTTACTTTGTATACCCTAAAGCAATGCACTTAAATCCAAACATCTCCTACCAACTAGGCCAGCACCTAACATGGTAGCTGTAACGCCACTTGTGTAGGTAAAGGGGCATTGGGTTCATGTGCTGCTAATGTGACATAAATATGTGCAAGCATACATGTAGTGATGCTGTGATAGATTAAAAACATTCAAGTGAAAAAGTGGCAAATTTTGACTGTAAAATTACATGTCATGAGTTAAACATGGACAGAAAGAACAGCTCTTCTCTTCTTGTGGTATCACTGAGTGATGTGCCATTCAGCAGTATGTCCCAATTTCTGGAAATGTTTTTCCAAACAACTGTTTAATGTGACCAACAATGTGAGTTGGACAACTGTGGTCAGTTTAAGCTGAAAATGTCTCTAGGGCGTGTTTTGATGCTCTTTGGAAGCATTATAGGAGCTACGTGGTTTATTCAGGCTCAATTAAAAGTTTCTGAAAAGGCAGTAGATGGAATTGGTGTCAAAAAGAGGTTTATAACCATTGGAAATGGTCAAAACCTTGGTAAAGGAAGAGCCTATTAAGTCTTTTTTTCCATGGACTTTAAGGGAAGAATCATGATTCACCTCCCACTCTGTGAATACTAAAGGATACACTTTGAAGTTTTAAACCAGACTTGCAAATCAGAGCACCACTTTCTCATTAACACAATCCAAGGGAGGATCACTGAGGCGCTTAACAACTTAAGGAAGTTCAACTCTAATTCTGCACACCTCAAATCCCTGACAGTGTATACTACACTCACATTGCACATAGATTTACTTAACTTTTCACACTGTGCTGGGCCTTCTTTCAAAGCAACAGGGGAGCACATGCACATTTTATAAAAATTATTTTTAATTTGATAGCCCTCAACACTAAACATGAATTGACGGATAAAGAAAGTAAGAGCGTAGAGAGTAAATACTGTATTGCACTGTCCAGCAATACAGTGTTCATGGGGTGATGATACTCCTGAAGCCATTACACTCCTACTGAGTCTGCAAAGAATGGGAAAACAGTCAAAATATAAAATAAAATAAAGGAAAAGCCGTTAAATATTTTTTAAAAAAAACTTCTGTTTTAACCTACAGCATTATGATCAATTAACATTAATCTACTGATGGTCAGAAACATCTGACAATGCAGGCTACAGTATTTTGCCTGGTTAAAGTTCAAGCAGACCCCTCCACCAACAGCGTGTTAGCAGCACAGCCTAAATCATAAATGTCAAGATCTTTTCAAGTCTGCCACGATCAAATCTTTATTCCTATTAAATGTTTAATTAAGAGAACATTACATTACATTATTTATAATTTTATCAAATTATTTGCTGACAAACTCTGCTGTCTCCTTTATAGCCTTGCCAAACAGACATCATGATAATCAAACCTGAGCCACCCTTAAATCTGTGGGTAGCAGCCATCCCACGCGTACTGTACAACATGAAATCCGACAAATCAAACTGAAGTTGGATGTTGGTGGTTTAAAAATGTATTGTAAGATTGGGAAATATGTCAGGTTCAATCACAAACCAAATTTGAGACAGCCACATTTTAATCCTACGGAGCAGAGTGACATTCGACTCTCACTAAAGTACACAGTAACTTATGGCAATGTTTCCCTACAGTAATTCCATTTTATATTGGTAGTCCAATGTAGAAAAACCCATGACAATGTGTCAGTAAAGAGTTTTAGTTAGTACAACAGTGTGAAAAGCACATCTGAAGATCTTTCCCTAGAGTTAATGCTAGTGTTTGTGTTAAAATGAGACAGGGTTCAGGTTACAGTCACAGGTTTGGATTAGGCTTAGATGTTGATTTTTCCAAATAGTAAAGTGCCTGGCCAAAGCAGAAAGGTGTGCAGATGTTGTTGAAAGCCTTGGAACCCATATGCTTGAAGAAGCAGTTTCTACTGTTAGTCATGGCTAATTTTGTTCATGACAAAATGGATACAATAGAAGCTCAGGTGGCATTAATTCTCTCACAAAAGCATAAGGTCTTATAAAATGAGATGTTGATATACGGCTGAAGGCTGAATCATGTTCTAGTCTCGTTCTGGGACTTTTTCAGGGTTTTTTTTTAACTTTATTTCGAAACTGCCACATGTGAGCAGTGGGATCAACCAGTGAGTCAAGTCTGCACAGCACAAGGTGAGGGCCATAGGAATAGATGAACAGAAGGACATTGAACTGTTTGTCACTGTCCTACAAAAGAAAATGGCAATTATTTTTGGTTGTTATGGTGACAACACGTCACTGGGGCTGTTAAGTGTGTCACACTCACTAGTTACAGAACTCTGTTTTTACTTATTATACACCAATTTTCTTCATTAAGCATAAAAATACAAGTGTACAGTAATCTGAGTTTCTCTGTTTCATAGAGCTATGACTAACCTTAGCCTAGTTACTTGTTAACTCATAGTGAAACACTGTTATTTAAAACTTGTTTGAAACAAAATAAACCTCACCTAAACCATCTTAGTTAGTCTTGTTATCAGTCTAGTTAGTCAGTCCCCTTTTCCAATAATCACCAACTCCGGTTTGGTCAAAATAAACATGTAATTCACTAAGTCAGATTTTAAAATTTGCTGATTTGCATGCTGTGTATGTCTCTCAGAGCAGCAGCTCTCACAAATTCTTCAAAGGCAGCTACAGTACATCATGTTTCAACAAACATGCAATTACTAGCAATTAAAAAAACAGAGAAATAACAGTACAATTGTATTTTTAAAGTAACTCATTGTGTATTTGAAAATATAATTGATTGATTGTTACTGCAAAACATCACTTCACTGAGTTTGCAACAAGTTGGTTTGGTCATACGGAAGTTTATATAGAAGTCAGCCCACTACAACTGTTGCAATGGCAATACACATAAAAATGGCTTAAGCTCTGACGATTTAGCTACGTTTGAATGGGAATGTCAGTTCTACTTTCATTCTATGACTTCGGTGTGGGTGCTGGCAGTTACGCCTTTCTTTATGAGGGTTAACAGTGAGCAGTGCCAAGCAAGACAGAGGCTGTCGAGATGCATATTATCATCAGAACAAATCAGGTACATCTATTAACATTAGACCTAAAAACGTGTTATTATTCTCTTTATTTTCCATTAACTATTTTATGCACAGGGTGAGAGTTTTATTTTGTTTCTATTACTTTTGTTTCAATTAATAAGTAAATACAGACAAGCAGAAAAGTTTTAGTGCCTTGTTCAAAGCACACTATGCACCACAATGATAGCAAAAAATTGTTAGTATTGAGTGCACATTAGGGGTTAAAGAGATTGATGCTTTGAGCTTTAATGATACCAGCCACCACAGCACACTAAAATAGACACACACTCACACAAATGAAAATGTAACATTATCCTTATGCACAGGCATTATGCGTGAGATTAAACTCCAGTCCTCATGTGGGTTATTTTTCTGGCAACACTAAAGTCTATTAATGTCGGGGACTCAAAGGAACAAGCAGGCAATTCCTGAGGATATCAATGACATTCTTGTCAGAGTTTAAAGTTTCAAACTTAATAGTTTCCTATGAGCAGTAAAAAGTTTTGCAATTATGAGCCATAACTTTTATGAGATGCTGAGTGTGTTACTTCAAGATCCAAGCAGGCCCTGCGCAGTGAACAGCTTATGATGATGAGAGAAAATCTCCATAACATCAATATTTTTGAAGTGAATCGCAGTGTAAAACACATAATCGTCCACACACTGCAGACGCTATCTATCTATTTAGATGGGGAATTAAAGTGAAAGCAGATGGGACTGTAGGCTAAAATACTTTCCACTTGAAGTAGACCGCTCTTGTTCTGAGCTCTCTCAGTAGCTGGGCTTGTTCCAGACGCCCGGCTGGAGAAGTGAAGTTCAAACTTCTTGGCTCCCACTGCTCTCACCACACTGTCGTTGGGTAGAGCGTTGATTTACAGCAGAAGTCCTACTGGACTGAACAAACCCAGGGCAGACATGAAGAATGGCACCCAAGAATCCAGACACAACACTTTACTTTTGTGGGTGTTTAACTGTTGATGTACATCTACCAAACTTAAAACCTGAGTTTGTTAAACTTACTTAGCTTTTGTTAAAAATGAAGTTATATAAGGTGCGAATTGATATCCCCTAAATGGTGAAACTAAACTAACGGGAATGTAAGGGAGATGTCAATCAAGCACATTCTGCAAACACACATTCACATAGACAAGACATTAGGTCTTATCAGCTAAAATAAGCCTTTGACGCTGTAATCCCCTCCACTTCTTTCAGGACTTGCATTAAAATCACAGTACATGTATTGAGATGGATGGAGCAGCCTTGATTGCAGGCAATGGAAAATCAGAAAACTCCAAAAATTACAATTAAAACAGGCACTGTGCTGTTTCATCCCTCCCCATTTCTCCTCAATATTCATTAACTTACATATACAAAGACACTCTCATTTGCTGCTATCTAAATATGACTTTTCATTTTTCATATCAAAGCAAGGGGTTATGCTTTCAGTATTTCTCCATTAAATGCATAACGCTCAAGCATAGTATACTTCAACCCCTAACAAGCCACTTGCAGACAAATGAGGTGCACTAAGCATGAGGTACGTGGTTGTATAATGGAGACTGGAGAGGCTCTTTCGCGCCTGTCTGTGACACCCACATGTAAACAACTATCAGAAAACAGATCATAGCTCCTGACCCAACCACACAGTGAGTGTGCAGAGTGACGCGCAGTCTGTCTGATAAGATGAGAAAAAAAATGTTTATAGTGGAAAATAAAAGATAATTTGAACAGAAAAAGCCCTAAAATGCTTTCTGACTTGCTTTTGATGAAATGACCTTTCTATGAAGGGGTGAACCGTGTTTATTTTTTGCTCAATCATCATGTTAATGCACTGATGAGTAGATGACTTCTTTTAGATTCATCTAAATAATTATACAATATTACATTTTCCTATGTACGTATGTTGTACACCATTTACTGTATCATAACCAATCTGCTGCCTTCACTGTCTGATTTATATTGCTTTAATGATGTTTAATTATTTAGCTACTTGTTTTATAAGACTTGTGGTTTTCAAAGCAATTTGTGAGACCACTGACAAATAACCAGCAGCATGGCGGCCATGAAAACATCCCCATAAGGCGACAAAATGCTGCAGGAAACCACTTAAAAGATGAAATACATATCATAATTTTCCAGTGTCATAAGCAACTAATCAAGCAGCCATATTTCCTCCTTTCAGAGATTGATGATCTAAATCTACGTTCTTAATATTTTCTGACACTGTGGATCTTTTCCATAGCAGATATTTTGACTTGTCATGGCAGGCATGGCACAGGTGAAACAAATGTAAAGACATAAGTTCCATTAGTGAGCCAAGCCAGTGAGCCAGCAAGCACAGATCCAGGACCCTGAAAGTAGCTCACATACATAAAGAGCATTTATTTTTAGTGCTATCAGTTACAACCTGTCCTGCAATGACGTGTCCAAGAGCCCGTTGTGATAAAGGTCTACTATTGTTTGCAGTGGTGGATAAAGTACCTGAAAGCCATACTTGAGTAAAAGTACAGGTATTTTACCAGAAAATGACTTTGGTAGAAGTTGAAGTCACCTTTTAGAATACTGACTGAAAGTCTTTAAGTATTTCATGTTTACTGTACTTAAGTATCAAATTATATTTTATTATATTAAATGTAATTAAGTACTGAAAATCAAAGTACAAGTAAATGCTGGTAATAAAAAAGAAAGCATTTAGAATTTTGAGAATTATTTTTTTGTTTCTTAACATGTACACAAACTTAAAAATGAAGAAGACACTACACTTACAAGAAAAACAAGGTCATTTTTCTTAAAGAATTTAAAGAACAAAATCAAGGGTTTTCCTCAGTCTCATTAATTCATTCATTTGACCGTCTGTCCCTCCCTTCCTTCCCTATTTTGTCGTAAGTAACTAAAATGTTCAGGGGAAATGTATTGGATTTCAAGTATACATTTTATTTATGAAATGTAGTGGATAAAAAATTCAAGTTGACAGAAATAATAAAACTCAACTTAAGATACTCCCAAAAAATACTTAACCACTGTAGCACAGTATGATTACTTTGTTACATCATGTGAAACAGCTGCAAACAAAGGACACGTGAAGACTTTGTGGAAATACTACAATCAAAGCCAATGCACAACAGGATAAATAAAGAAGGACTCTGCTTATGCATTGGGCTTATAAAAGAGTAATATTGATGTGTGATTGCCCCATACAGTGACAGCTGTTTTAGACATTTTATTTGTATTGTTATAAACAAGAAAGTTTGAGTTGAAATTGGGTAAAGGAGGTCATACTGCAGTAGTTTTCAGAGCTGGTCCTCAGGGTCTACTGCTTGTTTTATAATGAAAGGTTGTCCGTTGCAGTTACTTGCATTCACCTGGCATCCCAGCTGTCACTCAGTTCTTGATTAGAATGAAAACCAACAAAGCTCTTGTTTCCCAGGACCAGAGGATAAAGAAACCACTGCTTAAAAATTCCTCTGTTTCTCCGCTGAGAAAGGCTCCAGGAGTCATTGTGCAGTTTTATGTGAAAGTTTAAACGTGGAAAGTTAAATGGATTTTTCTTTTTCCAGCTGAAATATTTTAGCTGCACTTTTGGTGTGTACTGAATAAAAAAGATAATGACAATAAGGGAAATTTAAGAGTTTTAGCTGAGAAAGGCACACTAATCACTAACTCCTTTCTTGCTGTGCACCTTTGTGCTAACATCCCCATTCAATGTTAGCAATCTCACCACTCTCCATTGAGCTGTGAGGATAGTGAGCTCGAGAAAAAAAAAACACTTGGCAGCTAAGCACTGCCATATGTTCTCGATTCACTGTGTGCACCATAATAAATCCTCAAAGCGGTAGAGAGTGTGTGTATTTGATATAAACATCATCGGGGATCATCATAAATTATTGTTGCCCGTTTGGCTGCAACTTTATTATTGTACCCCACATTTTTCTCACAGCCAAGTACCGTATGTAAATGAGGGAAAGTGTGCAGAAACTGATGAGGTTAAGTATGTCAGTCCACTGTTCAATCTTCAAGCCTGGCAGTTATACTCATGTCTGGTTGGATCAAATCCCTCCGGCTCAAAGAAAACAAAAACACAGCCGTGCTTTATTGTGCTCCATGCCATCAACACAGAGCAGAAAGACAATTATTAAAAGCCAGATCCTAAAAGGCAAGGGGTCAAAACAAAGATCCAGAAATCTGTTTATCAGTCTGCTAGTCAGGTTTAAATCCAAATTGCCTGGAAGTCCCTTTCAGGCCTCAGAGTATTCTGATGTCAGGGGGTTAATTAGCATCAGGGATTAGATATTTCTTTATGTTCTTAATCAGGTGGTCGAGTGAAAAATGTTCAGCCTTGAATTACTGTTTTTGCCAGTGGAGCCAGGCATGGGAACTTTTTTATAATCTTATAAAAATGACTAAGCCTTTTGCCTGCCACAAGCCCATTTATATTTGTTTTTTTATTATCTATTTCCCAGCCTGTTTAAAGCATTTATCAGTCATAGATGGATGAATCTGTCAACAATGCAGGTTCATCATTTATTAGGATGGGAAAACATGAAAATACAAGAGGCTTAGGGCTGACTGAGTGAGTGATTTTCAAGATTGTGGAAAGTCTGCACTGGTCTGTGAAATAGCAGTTAGAATCGTCATGATCATGTCAAACATGTTTGATTTACAACTAGAAACAAGGCAAATCTGATTAAGACAAGGTGACAATAAACACCAGTTTTAAACTGATTTTTTTTTAAATTTTTTTAAATCCACTTCATGCACTAGCAATAAACCAATCAGAACCTTGGGTGGGACTAAGGCCATTGGGTGGGACTTATTCTGCCTTTACGTGCTCCTCCGAAATATCAAATTTACTGTATTTATGAGTTAGGAGCACATGAACGGCCATCGAAAGTCATAATTATGAGTGGGAAATTGGGAGATTTTCATGTTCCCCCATTTGACGAGTTGTGACAGTAGCGTGACGTTTTAGGGCTGCAGAAATAGTGAAAAGCATGGAAACAGTTTCAACAACTGACGGTATAAAAAAAAAAATGCATGTGTCATTATTTTGTTCCTAGTAGCTATTGTTTACTTTTAGTAGTTGCACATTTTAGTATATCCATCTATCAGCTGTAGCAAGCAAACTATTAACTATAAAGCATGCCAGACCAGTATACTAACACTGATAACATCATTTCATAAAACGAGTTGCCGACTTGATGTCATAAATGCATAAACATGGCGGGCAAAAGTCAATGTATGGTCAATGGAATTTTTTTTTTTATTAATTCACAGATTAAATATCAATTTTTGATTACATGTAAAGGGTAATATGGAATTAATGTTCACTGCTGTCCATGTAGAGTGCCCCAAATTAAATATAAAAATATCATAACATTTAAAAACTATAAATAAACTGGAAACAGCTATCAACCTTTGGCTTAAATGCTCTTAGCATTAAAATGCAACCCATCTTCTTTGTAGCTTTGATGTTGTTCCCACTTTCAACCTCAAATTACATGAACACATCGAAGTCTAAAGAACAACTTCCCAACTTGGAAACTATGACCTGACAACATCAAATTAATGCAGCATAACACTGTTGTCAATCTGTTGTCAAGCTGAGCACTGGAACCCATAGAGCTATAACAACTGATCACAATGATCACATGATTCACTCTGCTATGGAGACTTCATTCTGCTCAACTCTTAATACCCTTGAAAAACAAGTATTTTACATGGCTACACAATAGTGTAGACTTAAACAATATTAAATTCAGGAGGATACATTGATCTGTAGTGGGGAGTTAGAGAAAATCAAATCTCAGTTAAAAATCAGCGTGGATGCAATGTCAGACTTAAGCTGTAAAAGGAATGTAACAAGTTGACAATACTGATTTTTTCAATTCTGAAAAATTATCTACCTGACCTTCACTTGTTTTCACATTCAGTGCCCTGAACTGATATACATAGTTTGTTATTTTTGTTGTCAGTGCAGCATAAATCTGAATGCAAGTAATATAAAAGTTTTGTGACAGTAATTCAAATATTTTCCAAAGTAAAACTTGTACAGTTTAATAGTTTAATAGAAGGAGTGATGAAAATGACTCATGGTTTCTTCTGGTGTTCTTACGTAGCCTGTCAGTTCATGTTTTCATAGTCCGAGTTTTATGTCCCTTCAATGCATAGTGCTGGAAGCTAGACATGTCTGTTAAAGCAGGTGTTGAGTGCTGAGTTCCTCAGTTACAACCGTTGGACCTCAGAGTTAGTTTATCAGACCAAATCTGTCTGGAAAGTATGTTTATGTGGCACTATGAGCCCAACGTTTCTCCTGGATGCTTTCTGATCCTCCTCCCTCAGCACCTGTATACTCCATGGGAGATGCAGGTTGGATGATCATTATATTGGGAAACTGTTGAGCTTTCAATATATTCAATGTTTTTCTCTGAAACTGCCTGTGGCTGTTTTTATAGCAGAGGTATACTGACCAGTGTTTCTCCCCATGTTGCTCTGATTCACTAAGAACAAGGGAGTTGGAATCTGTTTGCATTCAGTCAATCAATCTGAGTCTCCAATGGCTTTGCCCAACACTAAGCCAGATTCCCATAGAGATAATGAACTAAGAAAATAATCCAAACTCTCACTAACAAGGTTAGATCAACATGCTATGTTCTCCAGCTATAAAAATTGGATAACAAAACAATTTCTTGTAGAAACTCATGCAACATTGTGAGGTTAGAAATCTGCTTCAAAATATGCTTTTTTTTTGTTTTGTTTTTTTAAACTTAATCTGACTTGTTTTTATGTTGGTTAGGATAGATAAGAACATAAAGAAGAAATAACACTGCTTCATCTTTTCCCAAATGTTAACCAAAGACAGTTTTATCTTCTTGATCTTACCAAAATATGACTTCAGTTCAGACCCTCAAGCAAACATATTACATTTTGAATTACATGAATGAATGAATAAATGAATAAAAAACCTTGACTGCCCCTAGGGGACTTTGATTAGCACAAATGACCATAAAGGCTAACAATGACAAAATGTAAAATAAAATAATGTAAAAACATACAAAAGCCATTATAAAACATCATAAAAAGCACCATCGCCAGAACTTTGATAATGACATTAAGTTAATTTAAAGACAATTCAAGTTAATATTAAGTTAAGTTTAAAAAAAAAAAAAAGTGCAGTTCCAGACCTGATTAGAGCTTGTACAGCAGCAGAATGCTGCGTGGGACAGATATTGTGATGCCCCTTTGAGTCCACATGATGATTGGAGAACCAGTCATCTGTAAATAAATACCTTACAGTTGATTTCTTATTGGGTATCTCACTCTTTCCCTAGTCGTAGTCCTAATTCGACAGAGTGGAGTACTCTTCATCTTTTAAATCAATTTTGATTGCTCCAATAATCTGAAATTGATTCATTTTTACGACTCGAACTTGCTATTAAAGAAAGAACAATTCTTGGAAAAAGTGCCCATCCACATATTTTATAGTGAAGGTAATACTGTCTGTCAAACAAGGCTGCAGATTCAGAAATGCTATGGAGTAGTTTATTTACCAATATATAAGACAGAACTCAATAGACTACAGACCTCAAATACCTGTTTAGCCTGAAAGTGGTGCCAGAGAAAATGTCACAGAGCCACTTAAATCAATACAAACATCATTAAGTTTCTTCTTCTATTTTGGAGCATGATCGTACATAAAAAGTAGTAAACGACTGGGATTTATAAGGGTCAGGATATAAAGTATTTTGAAAACTGAAGGTTTGGTCTGATCCATGTGGAATGAAAATAAAATTCTTCAGAGTCGCAAGGTTTCTTTGGTTTAGTAGTGTGTAGATGCCCTACGAATTTCTCTTAGATGTGTGTATGCACCAGCAGTTATAATTCAGCATTTGAGACTTGTCAAGTGGATAACAAGGAGTCATTGTACTCGGCTTGCGCAGTCTAATCGAGGGGTCACCAACCTCTTTGATATGAAGTGCCATTTTTACATTTTCTTGGCAATCAGTGTGCCATATCTATTTAATCTCAGTCCAAATGTTCCATAAAAACTTTGGCTATGTCCTTACCTTTTATTGTTTAAGGCACAAATTTGAGGCAGCATTGCTCCTTCCCCACAGTTAGATTAGATTAGATCTTGCCATGACTGCGTGGTATGTCAGTCACATCCACACTCTAATCAAGTGTGGTGCCAAATAATGTGGCTTCTTTTAACCAGCGTTCTGTTGCACTCAAACGTTTTCTGCCATTTCTTCGATGTATCATCCAGCAATTCTGTCTGACATGAGAATGTCTTTTTGATTAGATTTTTTGGTGTCTCTGTTTGGTAAGCCATAAAACAAAACCTCTGTGCAGAGGGAAGCCTCTTTAAAATGTTTGTGTTAAGTGACAGATTTTTTTTCAAATTTTGCACTGCAATGAGCAATGTGATAACCTTCTTCTGTAGCAGCGGGCTAGCGAGCCTGTTATCGTATACTGAACCCGCTCCAGCAGGGTCATTGATTTTCTTAATTGCATTCTTCGAAGAAGGCAACAAATACTAGCCAATCAGAAGCAGAGTAGGTCTTCACTGAATGTATGTGACTGTGATAACACTGGCTGTGACAAAGGTATTTTGACATGACTTCAAAACTCATATGCACACTTATTGCAGTTGGTTAGGCTACTGCATGCCAGTGCTGGCACGCTGCATGCTGTTTTTTACAGATACTGTACATTAGGACATTTAGCCATCTACCCTGTTGCTGTACAATATACTGAACAAGGAAAAGAGGCTTTTGTTTTGACAGATTCAGTTAAGAGCACAGTGGGTTTCTCAAGTCTCTACAAGAAGTTTCCCAAATGCAGAATCAGTGGTGGGAAACACTTCGTCATCAGCACAGCAGCACACTGCTGTGAGTCATTATACTGTACAACCACAAAGCTCTCCATTTTCATTCATGCCATAATGTTTTGGCACGTCAGACTGACAGACTGCTGCATCTTTTGCCCAAACTGGCATAATTACAACTGTTGTCATTATAAACTCAGATTAGTTGTCAGCCTTAATAGCCCTACATGAAAGTCTTATAAACCATTACATCATCATTATTTTTATTTATTGCAGTATTTTTCAGACAAGATCCCATGTCATTTTGTAGCCTCCTCTTACCAGAACAAAAGAAATCCTAACTTGGCATAAACAAACATTCTCATCATCAGTCAAAAAGGGAACCATATGCCAGTTGTAAAATTATGCGAAAAATTATGTTAATTTTTTTGCTGTTAAATAAATGAGGGGGATTTTTTTAAAGGGCATTTAATGTGCAGTTGATAATTTTGTTGCTATCCGGCATCATCATTGTTTTCCAGTCAAACAATGGCTTCAAAGAAATGGGTCAGAAATTTTAATGTTGCATCAACGCACTGGTTCCAGTTAAACGCACAAATTTCAGCACTGTATTAACCTATGCAAACAAGCTAAAACAGTGGAGAATGTACTCACATTTGTCAAACACTAAACGCCTCATACATAATTTATTGAATTCCTATCTCATCGTCTCCTCCACAAACTGCTGTACACAATAACTGCAACAAATCACGCAGGCAGAGTGGAATTAAGCCGAGGCTGCATCACAGTAAATGCATCTGCAGCAGGCCTACCAAACAATGCCTGATGAAAATGAATTAACAATGAAGGACGAATTTAGATGCAGTAATTTAATCACGGTGAATTTAAGACAAAAGTTAAAAAGGAGCGAAACAAATCAAAACAAAGTAAAGCCTGAAACGCAAGCAGATGGCCTAGTAATGGGAAGCAGGTTGGGCTGGTTGCTAAGTGACAAGGGCTAAGATGAGGGTCCATAGTTTGGGCCGCGGTTTTGCAGGAAAAACACTTCTCCTCCCTAGTCTGAGCCACCCTCTTTCCCCATAGTACTGTGGTTCTGACGCTGGCGGGGCAGGACAGGAGGCAGGCCCGGCCAAATGAGAAACAGACCCCCTTCACCCCAGTATTGCCTATTTCTCCCTGTGGCTTTTTTGTTTTCAAAGAAAAAAAGAACGCTCTCCAAAAATAGATTTGGGGCTCGCGTGCCAATGGGTTTTGAAACCGTTTTTTTCCATTCCCTCTAGTCACGCAAGTAGCCTGGCAAGACCTTGAAGAGAGAGCAGGGGAAAAAACAGAACTCGTAAGAGACAAGAGGATTGGAGAGGGAAAAAAAGTCTCTCTGGAGTGTTTGGAGAAAGGATTGTGGTAAGCTGAGGTTGGAGCATCCCTGGAGCCCGGCCCTCTGCTGAGGGGAACAAGGAGCAGAGACTTCCGTGCAAGCTGCAGGTATGAGGGGTTTATGGGTAATCCAAGCATGAGCAGAGAGACCTTTCTCTGGTCTGGCCTCATTTTAACTGGACGGTAGCCTGGGCTTCTCCAGAGAAGAGTTTGATCCTTACCAAAGGGCCTGCAGACAAAGCAGCTCACACCCGAATGTGAAGATTCTCATTCCTTACGTCCATAAGCGCGTATCCTTCACTATTATTCACTTCACAAGTGACTGATCTCCGCAGCTGGTATTCATCTGTTTTTATCTGTCACATCATATACTATGTCATCAAGATGAGATCACTGGATAGATTATAAAAAGAGAGACATTATCTTGCCCTGCTTAACTACCTTTGAAGGTTTGCCTACTTTGGTAGCTTCATTATGGAAAGTGCTTTTGAACATAAGACAGTGAGAAGGACCAATGGCACAAACTCTTCTGCAGAAGCCATGTTAAAACCATTATATCCTGCAGTCGTTATAGTCATTATGCCTTCAGGGCTACATGAGCCCTCGGCTGCTAAAGAGCATGAAAGTTTTCTGGAACATCTGAGTAAGGGTTAATTTTTGGCTACCCTTAATGTCAGGTAGGCATGCTGCACAAAACCCTCTGACAAGATGAGAAAAAGTGGTCCCCATCCTGTGCCCCAGTGTCTTTTTAAATAAGCATCTCCACAGGAGGATCTCAGTACACATGTAGGTTTTAGTGTAAATTCAAATTAGATATGCACTTTTCTTTATTGTTAATAATGTTAGTTAGAAAATTGAACTCCAGTAAGTATGCTAATGACTTGATCTTCAGTGTAGCTGTACTCTTACTCAAGAGCACAGAGTGCTAAGAAAAATAACTTGAAAAGCAAATTTGCTTTCCCTTTATGGTTTTCCCATCACCAAAGCACAAACTGATTCAAATACATTCTTGTGCACTGCAATAGTTCATTGTATAAAGGATAGTTTTACCTAGAGTCGAGATTTACCAGTCATCACTTTATTGTAAGCCACATAACACTACAATTTTGTCACAGAATTATCATGCATACTTTACCACTGTGCATCTGATAATATCTTGCATGGGAGCCAAATTGGTGTGGATCTACTAAAATGTACAATTAAGATGTATCTACTGTAATCTGACCTTGTATAGCTATACTGTTATTGGGAGCTCAAAACTCCCATGCATTTACACCTAACCAAACTATAACCCTTAGTTTGCCACTTAACACACATATTTTTACACTTGAATGAATTCTACACCCCAAGCACTGAATGAAATAAACATGAAAATATGTATTGCATGCCAGTTTAAACGCATCTTTAAACGTGCCTGGTTGACCCAAAGAAAATAAAGCAAAAATAAAAAATACCCAGGATTTTATCATTCAGTTTGTGGTACCAAAACAGGTGTGCATTTGATGGAGCTCACTGAAATCCTCAAGCAAAACATTGTCTGTATTCACTGTCCCTTTAACTCAGAAAGAAGTAGGCAGCAGTCTTATCCCTCCTGTCCAGCAGTCATTTGTTGGATGGAAAGACCCGTCCTGACCATGAGAAAAAACATGGCTTCCTCTGGCATGCAGAGTCCTGAGCACCTCTACTGCAGCAGCATGTGGCGGCCTCCAATGCACACTACCCGGAAATTCATAAAAAGATAAATAAATAAACCATAAATATCCATATCAATACAGTTCTCGTGAGTCACACTCACTCAGAAACTCAGTGACAAAAGGGTCTCCCGCAGGCAGTCTCTCCTAGAGGCAGGTGATGGCCAATTAGCAACAGTTCACACCTGGCCAGGCCGTTTACTCACTAAAAACGGCTCCACAACACGCTCCGTCTTACTCTTACAGGTTACATTCTGATACAAAAAAAGACACTGGGTCTTTATTGGATAAAAAACAATAATAAAACAGACTGTACTAACTTTAAAACTAGTGCAGAACTAGCAAGAACCCTTAGTTCCACCTGCTTTCTTCGCTCTTTGTGTGTTTTTATTCTTTCTTAGTCCCGCCTTCTCTAGGAACTCAGTAGGTTAGGATGATCACTGATTGGCGCTGACCTGACCACCAATGTACAACATGGATGTATTATAAGGAAGTGATGTACAAGAAAAGGGCCTGAGACGTTCAGGGGCTTCTAAAAACATAGGGCAGTTCATCATCTTACCAAAATGATAAATCTCTCATTATTAGAGTGATTACACACCACACATAATTGTGCCAACCCATATTTCAAGATACACTGTGTTTTTATAAACAGAAATAAATCTGAAATAAACAACATATAAACAAAATTAGCGTGGTGCTACATAATAAACAAACTCTAACATTCCAAATGTTCTCCAGTACTTTCTTGCTACTTTTAGCCTTTCTCTTGCTCAACATTTTCAGTTATGGAAATACACAGGACAATGTTGCAAGATCAAAAAGGCCAAAAGGCCCCAAATCACAGCTTTACATACATTACATCATATATTACCAACTCTTTTAAATAAAAGGTTTACATTTGATCATGTTCATTAGCTGGCAATTGAAAATCCCCCAAACCAAATTTGACTACAGGCATGTCTCAGTGCAGAGAGGAAATCACTGCAAAGTGACCTTTATTAATATTGTTGTGTCAACCAAAAGATTGCCATCTTTCAGGATGATGTAAAAGTCTGACTTGTTTTACTTTTGGTAACCAACCTTTGTTTAACTCACCTGCCAATGTCAGATAAATAATTTATTTGTCAAGAATGTTTCACCAGCCAGAGAATCTACCATAATTTTGGTAGAACTACATCAGTGCAAACTTTTTAAGGTGATCTATTAAGTAAGATCAGATAAAATCAGGCACTTTGTCTTTAAGATAAAATCATTAACTTGGTCATAAAATTGACTACGTTTGAGACCTCCATCATGTCAAGCTAATGATGTCTGGAGAAAATCAGACTCAGCGCTTAAACAGGTTGAAACAAAACTTGTGTTCTACTTCCATTTTATATACAAAATGTATACAATGTACTACATACAACATGGTCAAGCACATAATAAGACTTGCACCAAAGGATGACTTGCATTTAGAGCAAGCCATCAACAGTGAGCGAAAATGCAACTGGTAAATAAAATTTAAGAAGATAAGCCAAATTATTCTCCAAAGATTTAACACTGCCCCCCACCCCCGAGGAGCTGCTACTGAGTAATGATATGCAAGAAGTCTTAATTGTTACTGAGACAAACACTAAAATCCTTTTCAGATAGTTTTTCCTTTTGTTTTAGAGACATGTCGAGCATAAGGAGAATAAAACAATTAATGAGACCATCAGGAATTGTGATATCTTTACAAAAGCTAATTGTGTAATTATGCAACTTGATTTTTGCTTAATTCAACTGAAACAGGCAGCAATCAAATCAACAAAAGCAACAAAAAATGCCTCACGGATATGACTGTCAGTGGAGCACACAATGCTGCTGGAGCAGTAATAACTCATTCTCTTACTGTGTTGAAAGAAAAAGAGAATGTTACATCTATTCAGAAGGGTGTTAAACTGCTAACAAAGGGAAATCATTCAACAATGCATGAAATTAGTTGATTAGCAAATTCTTTGATCAAAGTGTGGAACTGATCATTCTTAATAACAACACTTTTTTTCTCCAGCAGGTTTAAGGATTTCAAAGGCGGGATGCTTCCTCTGTGGAAAAGCATCTTTAAGCATGAACACATGGCTAATGACCACACTGAAATAGAATACAAATGAGTGTGATTTCCAAATTCTAAATGGAAGTTATGGTATTTGTTAGCCTGTGTGTTATTCTCATATTCTTGTCCAGAGATTTTGTAAATGTGAACAGCAAAGACAATGTTAAATGGGACAAGGTTCTTGCAACTTTAAGAAAAAAAAAGAAGAGAAACTTTCTTCTGATAAAAAGTTAACACAAAAAGTAGTCCCCTGGAAATCCATGTACAGTAGCTTTTATGAAACTACATAGAGACTTATTCATGTACACATGCTGATTTATTTAGATCAGCGTGAGGCTTTGGTTCACTTTTGATTTAACTTGTGTCCATGCCACAGAAGTTTTAGATAGTTTCCAAACTAAAAACTGAAATGAAAACATACTCACACTTAATTCAAACAAAGAGAGAGAGGATCCAGTTGTCTTTCTCTATCCAGTTTTCTCCAACTTGTGATCTGTGGCTCACTCAAAGTTAAAGGGACTATTCAGCCCAAAAATAAAATACATAGTTTTCCTCTTACCTGTAACACTATTTATTAATCTAGATTGTTTCTGTGTGAGTTGCAGTGTTGGAGATATCAGCCATAGAGATATCTGCCCTCTGACAAACATAATGGAACTGGACAGATCTCAGCTTGAAATGTTCAAAGCAAAAAAAAAAAAGAAAAAAGAAAAAGTGTTTTAAAACTATATTAACAATTATATGCATCAGAAGGCAGACATCTCTACGGACATTATCTCCAAAACCCGGCATCTCAAACCAAAAAAAATCTAGGTGGAATAATAGCTCTACAAGTAAGAGGAAAAATATGTATTTTTGATTTAGGGGTGAAGTGTCCCATTAGGCCTGAAAGAATCAGAGTTCCCCAAACATCTACAATGGACATGTTGAGTACAATATCATCATGACCAGTGATGCTCATGGACAAAAATATGAGCATGACATCCAGGTTAACTAATTAATGTATTTAGGTATAAAGTGAACTCAATAAACCACAGGTTAAGACTGCTAAACAAAAAAATAGAACATTGCAAGATCAAGGATTTTCAGTATCATATAAGCATGACAGCACTGACAACTCTATAGGAGACACAGAGATTGAGGCAGTATGTCTGTGAAAGGAAAAGGGCATCCTGGCACTACAGATTGCATGTTAACAGCCTCCTGGGTATCCACTTTGTGTTGACAGGAAAATGATAGATTTCATTTGGTTTACGCAGAGCCTTTAATTTAAGCTTTGAGTAATGACTTGGCTTTTGCCCTCTTTCTCATATCATTTGAGTTTTGTTGTGTATATACTGGCCTCTGATCCAAGGTGCTCGGTTTGGGTCACAGCATTCATGTCATAACCTGAGTCTGCTATGACACTCAAGCTGAGTGTATCATCAACGGGCTGTCCATCTCAGTCAGCTCCGCCCATGTTTCCAGTCCACGGACAAAAAATACACACATGAATTCACCTCTGTGTGCGTGTGTGTGTGTAATTGCTTAGAATACCGCAGGGTTTAGGTTTTGGCTCCATAACCAGTCAGAGGCGGGCCTTGGAGCCGACAAACAGCACTGGTCCAGTTTCAGCTCTGTTTCATCAGGCAGCAGGAGTGTTGTCCTGCCTCAGGCAATACGAGAGTGATGCAATAAGTTCTCATGACAGGTTGGGTGCGGATGTTTAAAAAAAAAAAAAAAAAAAAACACTATTAAGTAACATTGTTGACATGTATTAATTTTAATGTGAAAAAGTTCAAAAGAGCTCTGACTAATGCATTTCTAGAGAGAAAAATTGATCTGATTGCATTACTTGAACTTTCTGCTGTTTGATGAAAAGTTCATTGGGGTGATCATAGTAAAGTCTTTTTGATGCTTTTGTTACATCACTGTATCATTTGAGTCATTGAGTTTTAAACAGAATTTATGTGCAATATTTCAAAAAGATTCAAGTAATACTAAAACCTGATTGTAGACAAATTCCTGAACTTTGCTTTACTTTTTATGTTGCTTTTATGTGTTATATGATCTGGGGATTAGAAATTGAGGGCAATTAGCAGAAACAGCAACATCGACTGCCATTTCTAAGGTAGCAAAACAAAGATAAGTGCAGAGACGATAACAGAGATGGAATAACAGTTTAAGATTTGTTGTGAGAACATCTGTTGCATACGCCTAAAGATAAAAATGTGAGATTTGACCTGGATTTTGGTGTGGTCAGTGTAACATGATGAATGACTTGAGCTGCAAAACATAATGTGAATGAGATCCTTTGGCATCGGGCGTTAGAACACAAAAGAAGAATGGAAATAAGTCTGGCTCCATGTTAATGTGGTGCTAATTTGAACAAACAAATATATAGGAATGGAATGAAGCTGATCTTAGAATTTCATGTGAGGAAACTGAAGGTTTCTTTATATTTTCCAGGGTGTTTTGTTTCAAAATCATGTGTTTTGTCTTCATCTGTTCTGGGAAAGCTCCAGTAAGAGCATCAACTGGACAGACTGTGTCAGTTTTGTTTTTGTTTTTTTGTTTTTTTCTTTGCTGTTTTTCATGGCTGCTTTTAGGAGAAAGTAAGGCATTGGTGCTGTGATTATATTACATTATATATGCCCATCAAGTTCTAAATAACACTTAATGGGTATCATTAAATCAAATATTGTTAATTTGAGGTACATTTGCTTAAAATTGGGACAATACAGAGACTGAATTTGATTGTTTGAGGCCTGCATTCATCCATTTATCCTACTGTCCCTTAGACAATAGGGAGTTTTAAGTTGCACAGTTTATACAAGGTTGGGGTAACAGAGTAGTGACTTTAGTTGTATTTAGATTTTGAAGGTCTTGGATGCCCTCTGAAGGTGCCTAAATCAACAAAACATCAAGGATCGGAGGAGCTAAATGTATAAACCCTCAGGGTAAAACACTGGTCATGTCTTATGCTTTGGAAAATGTCACGTCAACTACCTGCTTGTTGGACATACTGATATTAAAACAAGGGTTATCTTCGGGATTCTTTACTTGTAATTCAAGATCACGCAGCTCTGTGGATTAATCCCACATAATAACTTCTGTCATATAAATCATTTTCATACCATTATTCTGAGCTGGGAAAGATGTGACGAGGCGACGATTTGTTCACATAAGTACTTTAATCAGGCACTTTTTGCTCAAAAACATTTCTCTGGATGAGCCTAGAATATGTTGGAGGAATTTCTCTTCTATGGCACTGTTATACACAAAGTTTGGACAAACATGAAGTGGCAAGTAACACTGTTAAGTACAAAACAAAAAAAAACAAGGTACCTTCTGTCAAAATAGGTAGTGTTCATGTTTATTTGGCCATGTTCAAAATCCTTGTATATAATTTACAAAGCTTCTCAGCTTCTGAAGTCTACCTATATAATAAATAAAAAATACTGCAGAATGTTAGTTTTGCTTAAGATAATGTTAGCGAAGGTTTAGAAATGGGATAAGGCAAACAAAATACTTTTAGAATAATTACAAGGAAAGAGGAATCTGCAATTAGGTCATGGCAGGGCTCTACTGCTCTACTTATTAATGCAAATTTACACATTGTTTCATTTTTTAAAGGCTGCCAAAAAACCCAGTTATGACTCTGAATGTATTTATGGCGTAGGCATCTGTGTAAAAGCATTACGTGAATATGGCTGAACATGTGCATGACATGAATATACTCATTAACTAGGAAACATTCTCTGGTGGTGTTTGAACATTCATAAAAATACATTTTACTTCCATCAAACTATATGTAACACTTTTTATTACTTTTAAACCGTATAGTATTCTTTATAGTGCTAGGGTACAAATGTGGTCCAAAATAACATTCATTACAGTTTGTAAATAAATCTATACAAACAAATCTGGACAAAAATGAGAAAAACCTGCTGCAAATTTCAGTGTCAGGATGGCACTGATTTAGAGCTTAGTGAATGAGTCTTTAATATTTTACTGAGGAACATTAGGTGAGTAGAAAAATGACCAAGGCTTACATTCTCTGGAATGATTCAGCTGCTGATGGAGCGAACAATTTTACATTTACCACATAGCTGCTCAATGTTTTCCCTCTAATGAAGTATTTTCACATTGCAAAATGAAAGCAGTAAGGCTAGCTGTGAGAAATTAAAGCCAGGGCACCTGAAGGACACGATCATTGGATGTCACGTTTCATTTCCCTTGCAAAAAATGATAGGACAAATGTTGAGAACTAAGACAACTTTTCAGCATTTCACATTCATGATTACCTTCTGATCTGAGATCAAACACTGGAACGGTAGAAAACCCGATCACACAATAGTCTATTCTGACTGATGTTTCATTTGTTCAAGCAAGGACGTCACTTTCTCTATAAATATTTACAATAATCTGTTACAACAATCCCAATTCATAAAGCATTGATGAAGAGCTTCATTTAAAACCACAAGGTTAAGAATTACAAGAGAAAAAATCAACATACAGTACAAACATTACAGTACAAACTACAAATATACAAATATAGAAATATATTCTGAGGTTTTAGCAACCTTTTGACACTTTAATGCCATTTCTTGTCAGAAATCACATGTAAATATAAAAATATAGACAATGCTTTTGTACAAAATATTGACATCATGTATGAATCTCCATTCGGATGTGCAAATTAACACTGATCAACAGAAGAATGAGGAGTTTTTTTTTTATTTCACACAAACATACACAAAAAAGGCAAAGTCCATTTTGGCCTGTTAGTCGTGTAGTTAAGCTTTTCTTCAGTAAGCACCAGAACTTCAGTTATTTGGACTTCTTAGTGTAACCATGTGTACTCTTGAGAAAGAGATAGCATTTACTCATTTCGTGTTGCAGCCCCTGTGGTCATACAGTAGAACAAGTCTGGGACAGCAATGACTCTGTTTTAATTCACCCTTCAGAATTTGTCTTTAAATCCTCAACTCTGCCTCCTCACTGTGCTCTAAATTGTGTTCGGTTGTGCTGATCATCGATGCGGAGGGGCCCTGTGAGACACTGAAGGGTGTAATTGCGGGAGAACGTGCTGCCAGTGGTGAGAGAGAGGGGGAGAAACTTGGAGACATGGCGACTGAGGAGATGGATCCCTCTGCGCTGAGGGGAGATCTTCGTAGAGAAGCCAAGTGTGGGAACGTCCTCCCTACGGCAGGCTTCGGAGGTACAGTTTTGGCCCCGGGGTGGGCCACAGAGGTTATGAGAGGAGGAGGGTCGATTCTTGACTCGGCCTTTGCTTTGTGATGAAACGACCTGCGGGGATGAGGAGGAGCTGTTTCATCTTTTAAACGTGCTATTTCAGTAAAAACGTTAGCTAATGGTTGGAACTGGGGACACCAGTTTAGCAGGTAGTCCCAGTTATAGCTGCCCCTCAGCTCCTCATCACTAGCCACGATGGCTGTCAGCGAGCCATCAACAGGAGGTTTTCCATCCTCTGGAAAAGTATAATCTTTAGGGTGGGAGATGCTGAGTCCCCGTCCCACACCCACATACCCACCCCCCTCATCCCTGTAGACTGGCACCTGGCCAGCTAATAAAGTACTATTCAGACTGCCCAGTTTCTTCCCTTTGAACCAGTCGATGGAGGGCTCACAGGACACATCTGACAGCTGATCTGCATCCTGCTGGATTCCAGAGTCCGGACCTCGGGCAGAGATACGCTCCTGCATGGAAGAGGAGATACTTGACACTCGTGGGTATTCGTTAATCATTCTGATCTCGTCATCCTCTGCTGCCTCTGCCTCAGCAGAGCCACGGCCACTGGAGTGGGAGGGATCAAGGGACCCACCACGAGTGTATGGACCCCCACTGCTGCCACTCTGATCAGCTGTGTATCCAGGCAGGGCCTGATGGTATATCATCTCGTTTGCTGCTATCTTTGTTTCCTCAAACTTGTGCAGCATGGTGCCTGACGCCGGTGTCCGTCCGTGCGCTTTTCTCTCCCTTTTCTGACGTCTTAATTTAACAAAAAAGAGTGCAACAGCAATTATTATGAGTATGACTATGGTCCCAAGTGAAACTGCAATGACGCTGATAAGAAGCATATTCACGTCATTGGTGAGACCAAATGATGTATGGGTCACATCTACAGTAACTTTGGCCCCTGCTATGCGGGATGTCTCCAGAGGGCTGTGAGCAGTCACGTCCAATGTCATTACACGCAGCTCTCTTTTCGAGCGACTCACATGTCTACTGTAGCTGTCCATCTTTAAGGAAATCTCTCCTGTTGATTTATTGACTTCAAAATAAGGCGAGCTGTCTGCTAGAGAGTAGAGGACAATGCCATCCACGCCTCCATCCTCATCTTGGGCTTGCACTTTGCCAATGATCTGGCCTTTCTTTGCTCCCTCAGGCACTTCAAATGAGAACTCGGACGAGGTGAAAACAGGATCATACTCATCCTCCCCTGTAACATAAACCTGCACTGTTACAGTAGCAGAATAATTGCCCGCATCCATGGCAACAGCCACAAAATGGAAGGAGTTTACCTTCTCAAAGTCAAATGTAGAGCGAGTCCGTACTTCTCCTGAAGTTTGGTTCATGAAGAAGGCCTCTCTTCCCTCTGTAGAGCTGTCTAACATGTAGTACCTCAGCTGTCCAAAAGCACCTCTGTCATGGTCAATTGCATGCAGCATGGTGACTAAGGCATTCTGGGGTCGGTTTTCCCTGATGCTCGCAGTTATTACTTTAAGGGGAAAGAAGGGACGGTTATCATTGATGTCCTTCACCTCGATACTGACTGGGGCCAAAGCATAGTGTCCTTGACCATCAGTAGCTTGGACAACAATCACATGGGACCACTGCCTCTCACTGTCCAAAGGTCTCTGCAGCCTCAAGGCACCGGTCCACTGGTCCACTTGGAAAAGGTTCGTCTCATCCCCTGAGCTTATGGAGTACTGCACCTCTCCATTGGGAGCAGAGTCAGGATCTGTTGCAGATAGTTGCAAGATTTCAGTTCCTGCTGCTGCACCCTCGCTCAGCACCACACTATACTCGGCTCGGCTGAAAGCTGGAGGGTTGTCGTTGGCGTCTGTAACACTGATAAGGATAGGCACGCTCGAGCTACGCTGAGGGATTCCACGATCAGACACCACAACAGTCAGGTTATAACTTGGCACTGCTTCAAAGTCCAGCTCCTCCACCAGGATCAGGCTGCCGACTGTCTGGAAGCCCTGCCCCTCCAAGAAGCGCACACTGCTCTCAATCTGGAAGGCATTTCCTGAGTTGCCACTGGCAATGGCAAAATCAAAACCACAGTTATCCCGGGACAGGTCTCCATCCACAGCCTCTAATGTCAGAACAGTTGATCCAGGAAGTCCATCTTCACTCACAGTGGCTCTGTACTCTGACTGGTGGAAGATGGGGGCATCGTCGTTGACATCGGACACTTGCACTTGGACAGTTGCAATGGATGAGAGGGATGGAGTGCCCTGGTCTCGCACCTCAATTACCACCAGGATGGAGGGATTCTTAAAATCAAACTCTGTTTTTTGGTTCACAAACAGAGTTCCTGTAAGATTACAAAGAACATGGTCAGAAAAAGAGCAATTTTATTTGATTTGTCTCTCCAGACCCCAACATATATATTATCAAAGTTGTTTAACCCTTTAAAATCTGAGCAAAATTGACTTCTTTCAAACACATGAAAAGAAGGCAATAAGCAACTAACAAAAAAAGACCCCCCAAAAAGCAAGAAATTAGTAAAGTTATTTAAAAAAAAATTAAAAAATTACCTGAATTAAACAACTATTTTAAACTATTAAAAAGTATATAATATAATACATTCAAATACAGGTTTCTTGATGTTTCCGCCTTGCCATTTTATAATTTTCTTAGAATTCTCCTTTGGGTTTTGTACGTTTATTTTCAGGTCATTTCCTTGTAACTTTTTACTTATTTTTTGCAATTTGCAGGACATTTCATGCGATATTGCGGATTGCCTTTTTCCCCATGTTTTCAAAAGTAATTAAACAAAATGTGCTCACATTTGAAAGGTTTAAATGCTTGTGAAAGGCATTTGAACCAAGCACAAGAAAACTGATGTTGATCTGGGGTTTAAAGGGTTAAAACACAGGGAAGCTTGCTGTTAAATAACAATGAATGATTCAAATAAATATTTCATTTGTAATTAGTTTTGTAAACACAGTACCAGGTTTGTAGGGAGCGTTATGTAATGCAAAGGAGTTGCATTTTAGAACAGGAGACAGAATAGCTTGAGGCATAAAGAGTCCTTTTTTATAATTCACTTATTTTTAGATGCTATGTCATGCAAAACATCTGAGGCAAATAACATTAAATCTGGTTTTCAATAACTTTAATGAACAAAATGATTAAATATTTTGCAATATCTGTTGCAAATGTGTGCAAACCTCAAATGCATATCCAAGGAGAGCCATAGGGGACCACATTTTTATGAAGGGTAATTAAAGGGAGCTCTAGGTTAAGCGGAGGGAAACAGTTATAAATAACCATAAATGTGCACACAGTAACCTCACCATTGCTTGGGTCAATGTAGAAGACGCCTCTAGATGATGACATTACTCTGTAGCTAATTTTCCCATTATCCCCGGAGTCACAGTCTGTGGCTGTTACTGTGATGACAGCACTGCCTGCTGGGAGGTGCTCTGATACCGTCACCTAATGAGAAACACACAATACAGGTATAGGTATATACATCAACAATCTATATCTAACACTCAAAAAGGTGGTGGTATATGCAGGTGTGTGAAAGCAGCTGCACCTGATACAAATCTTGTGTAAAGGTGGGGGCGTTATCGTTTACATCATCCACCAGCACAGTGATGTTGGCCTCGCTCTCATGTTTAGAGTCAGATGAGCGGACAGTCAGAGTGTACCACGTCCTCTCCTCATAGTCCAGATGGCCCGTCAGAGACACCCCTCCTCCATAACGATGAATCCCAAACATGCCCTGGCTGCTCATATCCAGGTGTAGTGTGTAGGAGAGGGCTGGCCCAGAGTCCACATCATTTCCTGTTACTTGGGTGATAACTGTGCCGATCAGAGTGTCTGTATGATAATAAGGCGGGGAGGCAGGAGAAGAAGACATTCAGGTTGCAGCAGAAATGAAGCACAAAGCACAAGAAAAACTTTATCAAGAAATATCCTGTTCTGAAAAGCCTTGATCTAATAGACAGGAAATGAACAGAGGAACTTGGCAATAGTTTGTTTCGTAATAGGGTCAGACTTTTCTCAGTGAGCCCCGCTGAGTGAACTGCGATGTGAGGCTTTATGATAAGATCACTGCACTAACTTCCACTGTGAAGCTGACTTACCCTCCGGCACACGGATCTCCCGATGCTGAGGAATCATGGGACTGTTGTCATTGAGGTCGATGATGATCACAGTGAGGGTGGCAGAGCCAGCCAGCCGCGGGGTTCCCCGGTCTGTTGCCGTAACAACAAGCCTGGTGCCACATAATGAATGTCAGTGTCTGAACTTTTAACTGTTTCACCCACCACCAAGATCAGCACGTTTTGTTTCAGACTGAGCATAAAAAGTTGGGTTTTTTTCTAACAAGAAATATGGCTCACTTTTTTGTTTTCATGCAAATCTGGAATTCATCAGATCTTATTTTTCAACATTAAAAAGTGACTGTGAAACAAATTTAAAAAAAATCTATAAAGCAAAACTTGTTTACAATCTGATTTTAAAATACACCGTCTGCAGGGCAAACATGATTTTCTTTATATAAATTTGGTGCATGACCATCAGCTCATTTGTATTTCTTACAAATTCTCTCTTCTATTTCCATAACTGAATCTACTTTCTGAGCAGCTTTTGTTCAAAGACAACCTAATGCAAACTGCAGTAATGCAAACATACAGTATATTCTCATTTATTAAGAAAAATGTAGGTATTTTTAATTGGAATTCACACAAAAATAGCCTTACAATTAAAATAATAAAGTTACTACAAAATTATTTGAGAGAGAATGGACATTATCACTGTAACAAACATTAAACATGCATGTGTGAAGGGCAGAGATGAACTGCCATGTGGTTACATGGCAGGATGTGATAACAGACAAAGAGAAAAAAAAGACTCACTTTGTCTGCGTCCAGATCTCTCTGTCCATTATGGCTGCAGTGGTGATGCTGCCAGTCAGTGGGTCTATCTTAAACAAGCCACTCATGGATGATGACCTGATAGAGTAGGTCACCTGACCGTTCTGACCCTGGTCCAGGTCATCTGCAGCAACCTGAGGAAATGACCGACCCATTTTGGAAAGAGAAATACAGAAATATTTGCAACAGCTGTTTCAGTGTAACATGGACTAGTAAGCAAGCACGAGTTCTTTTCTTTTCTACAACTTCACACTTTGAAAACAGCCAACCATAATAAATGTGTGGGGGACAGGCTACTACACCTGAATAATGGGAAAATCGTAGCCCTGTGCCTCTCTAATGTAGGCTACATAGTTCTGGAGCTGAAAGCGTGGCAAGTTGTCGTTGACGTCCTGAAGGATTAAGTTGACAGCCATGTAGGAGCTGGAGGATGCCGTCTCAGCTTTCACCACAAGGCGGAGTTTTGGAGTCTCCTCATAGTCTAGTTCTTCAGATTTCTGGACCCATATTTCACCTAATTCACAAAAATAACAGTGAGTCACAGTTTAGATTTGGAAAACATTGTTTAAGAATGTGTGCTGCCATCTCTGCACTTACCAGTAATGGAGTTTATTCCGAAGGATTGCATTCTGTTTCCACTGAAAAGACTGTAGCTGATACCAGTTTGAGAGCCATCAGGGTACTGGGCCTGAGTCTGCGTTACGACTGTGCCTGTAAGGCAAAAAAACACAGTTGGTTTGAGATTTTTACTTGAACTTATATCCTATTTACATTCACAAATGTTCAAATAAACAGATTAAAATCTAATATGAAAACCTTTGGCAGCGTTCTCCTGCAGACTGACGTCTCGAGCCGTACGAGAGAAGCGAATCCCCCTGTAGCTTTGTTCCCTGATATAAATGATAACCACCCCCAAGGAGGACTGAGCTGGGTTTCCCTGGTCCATGGCCTGAACTATCAAAGTCCTCTGGCTTTGTGTCAGAGTCTGCAGCTTCTCTGTGGCCTGGATGTCTCCCGTCAGTGAGTTGATGGTGAAGCCCCTCACAGGGTTGGCAAAACGATAAAACACAGAGCCATTAGCCCCAAAGTCCTTGTCCTCCGCCCTCATGGTGGCCAGCACTCGGCGACTGGACACACTGCTGGCGGAGATGTTCACAATAAGAGGGTCCTGGATGAAGAAGGGTGCGTTGTCGTTCACATCCTGAATGTAGACCGTCACCTGGGCAGTAGAGTTTCGTGGGTTTCCTGGGGAGGAGTCAGTGGCACACACCTCAAAGGTGTAAGAAGCAGTTCTCTCTCTGTCAAGGGGTGCTGCTGTGATAATGCGGCCTGTGTTCTGGTCTATGATGAACATGCTCTGAGAGCCACGGCTCAGAAAGTACAGCACCTGGCTGTTAGGGCCCTGATCCAGATCAACAGCTTTCACCTCCAGAACCAGCGAGCCAATGGGAACATCCTCTGAGACATCTGCAGTGTAGCTGCTACTCTGAAACTGGGGGCTGTGATCGTTGATGTCCATAATGGTCACCTCAACAGTAGCTGTGCCGCTGAGGGGAGGGTGGCCCTGGTCCTGAGCTGTGACTGTTAACGTGTACCCAGCTCTCTTCTCCCGATCCAGAGGCCTTGAGGTGGACAGCACACCTGACTGTCTGTCCAGGCGGAAGTCTCCTGATGGATCTCCAGCTGCAAGGAGAGCAGTGGTGAACGGTTATAAAAACTTATCAAAGATAATATACAATGCAGAATCATTGAACCAGTTAAGTTGATAAGACAGAAACTGAATGGTACAACAAAACGAACTGCCGAATCACCTGTAATTTTGTAGCTTATCTCTCCACTATCTCCTGCATCCTGGTCAATAGCTCTCAGTGTGAACAGAGGTAATGCCTCCAGGTTTTCAGGCACCTCTATAGTGTAGTAGAGACGGCCAAAGAAAGGAGCATTGTCATTTTCATCGAGCACTCTGATCCTCACTGTGGCTTTGGCATAGTTGGGAGGGAGGCCTTCATCTTTTGCATAAACTGTCAAAACATATGAAAGAAAGAACGAAAAAAAAACACAGCAGCATTAATAGTAACTAACGACAAATTTGAAAAGTATGTGATGGTGTAGGAGAGTGAAAGGGTATTACCTGTCACTGTGTAGTACTCCTGGAGCTCCCTATCTAGCAACTTAGTGGTCGTTATTACACCTGTCACTGGGTTGATGCTGAAGCCCTCCTCTGAAATACCACCATATGTCACTTGCCCATTAGTTCCTACAGAAAAACACACAGTGACTTTGCCTTAATTTAAACATCGAAAAAAATGTAAACCAATAATAAAATGTCTCCAAAGTGAAGAATATTAATTCCAATAATCTGTAAATATTTAACAAAAACAGAGCATTAAGTAGAAGGTATTTGCATTTCTCTTGTTAATAGCTTGTATCCCGATTTGTTTGTTTGTCATTAGTTTTGCTGTCTAAGCGTTTGGCAGTGACGGCCCTCCCTCAGGTGTCTGGATGCCAGATTGCGTGCTAACAGAAAGCAATCTGGCAACCTCACCTGTTTACTTCTCTAATTGCTTTTGGAGAGAAAGTTTATAATCCTTCTGTTTTATGTGCTTCTGACTAAGTCTGAGGGAATGCACTCTTTCTGTACCCAAACCCCCACCCTACTGAGTCAACAATTAAAAACAACTGTTTATGTCTGTAATGTGGACACATACTCAGCACATGAAGGCTGCAAGGAATTACAGGCAATTTTACAATCTCAACTGCTGAAGCAGCACAATTTTATATCTATTTTTAAAGAATACACACACACACACACACGTACACACACGGCATGATTCTAGTAATTTGCCATTCAAAAGCTATCTAAGTGTCTTGTTTAACCCTTTGAAACGTGGATCAACATCAGTTTTCTTTTTTGCCTGCAGACACATTTCACAGGCATTTAAACCTTTGAAACATGAGCAAATTGGTTTGATTTCTTTCAAAAACTGATTGAAATGAAATGTAATGTCCCACCAATTGCAAAAAAAATAGTAAAGGGTGACAAAAAAAGACCAGAAAATATGCTTTTAAAATGGGAGACAGAACTATCAAATAACTAGTTAAAAAAATTAAAAAATATAAAAACAACAATATTTATCGCTATTATAATTATACATTTAAAATAAGGTTATAGAAATATATACATTTATTATTCATACATACATTTTTTGTTTTTATTTTAGCACTTTTTTCAGGTAATTTCCTGTTTTTTTTTCTTCTTTTTTTTTTGCTGATTTTAGCTCATTTTCTTTTAACTTTTTTAAAAAGTCTCTTTCTAATTTTTCAGTCTTTTTTTCTAATGCTGCTCATAGCCTTCTTTCAAGCCAATTGGCTCAGGTTTCAAAAGGTTAAAATAAGACTAAATTTGGTTTAAAGGGCATTTAGGTTGCATGTAACTACATATAATCAGCATTTTCATGATTATATGTTAACATGTAGTTTAGACCTGTTTCACATCATAACATAGTTGTTTTAGACATGTACATTATATACCCATTATATCAACATTATTAAAATATTAACTTTCCCGCTGGTGGTAGTTCGACCTGCAAATGAACAAATCAGGGGTCACTGAGAACGCATGGTTGACTAGAAAAGTCGGACTGCATACTGCACCAAAGCTGCCATAACTAAGCAAGTGCACATTGTCTGTCTCACCTTGGTCCAGATCAGAGGCGGACACTGTCAACACGCTAGTTCCTGGAGGCTGGTTCTCAGAGATCTGGGCTTCATACTGACTCTCCTCAAACCAGGGCACCTCATCATTAACATCAATCACATGAACACACAGCAGCTGGCTGGACGAGTGCTGGGGTATCCCATGATCCTCAGCGGTTATTGTGAGGTTAAAGACGTCCTGCTCCTCACGGTCCAGAGGTTTGAAAATAGACAGAGAGCCTGTAGAGAGATGAATCAGGGGTGAAATGTGAGGAGAGATTTCCTGTATGTGTGTGTGTGTCTGCGTGTGGGTGTACTTTATTATAGCCTGTTTTGCAGAGGCAGTTACACAAGACAACTACTTTATGAAAGCGTGCTATCAAAGGCAATAAAACATGCCACTGTCCACGGCTGTGTGTAGTCAAATAATTTAAAACGCAAGTGTGAAAAGTTGCCGTGTGAGGGCCAAATCAGAGTTAATCTCATCCACACACACAGCTCTGCCTACCTGAGTGCTACCACCACCACTGCTGTAACAGCCCAGCAGTCTGGCCACAGTTTATGAGTTTTTCCATTGGAGATGCCGCAGCCATCGAGAAAGAAGCAGTAAACACACGCTCTAGACACGCAACAACCAGGCCTGCCGTGCTCCGTAGAAATTAGGGGCACCCTTGCCTTTTCATTATCCTGCCCTAAGAGGTTAGAGCTTGCATTGATTCAATTTCAATTTCATGCTTTAAAATGAGCTGCAACTGTTAAAAACAGAGAGTCAGGGCTGTTTGGTTTTAACTTTTTTGTTGCATGTTTTTGCTTTGTATCTTGCTAGGACTGAGATAACTTGCCCCTAAGCCTTTAATCTGGTAGGAGTTACAGGCTGGAATATTTTCACCAAATTTGACTCCCCTGTGATCCTGCCGTATCCCTGGTCACTGATAACACATGGGCAGAACAAAAAGACAGTGGGAAACAGGGAAACGTTTTCATTTTGGATGTTTTTAATTCCAACATCTTAAGCCTAAGTGAGGTTTGTGGCGCCAACACTTTGGACTGCAGTGTGAGGGTTAGCTGAGGTTGCTCCAACAACAAACACATTTTTCTTCGCTTATATGTACAGGTCATTTATCAGCATTTGATGTGATAATCCCTGAATGGTGCTGTCTCTTGTAAAGAAGCAATTCAATATATCACCAGTGTACTCTCCCTGTGCTCCAAAAGTGAAATTAATGACCTCCCTTCTGACAATGAGAGATGAGAATGTGTCTCACTGTGTGACTTTATATATTCCTAATAATAACTTGATAGTTCTGTCTAATGTGGCAAACTGTGAGTAACAGGAATGAAAAAAGAGCTCATAGAAATGGTCCTGGGTCTGTGGTCACTGACCCCAAAACGGGAGCAAACCAGGTGCTCAGAGGATTAACTCTGTCAGTTTTCTAACAAATAACCAGTGTGCATGAAAACACTTCAAGATGAGCACACACATTGGACTGAAGTGGCTTGCATGACAGACGCTGAATGTTTCCATCCCAGAGCTGCTCTAAGGGGCATCCCAGTTGGTGACTTAAAGGGGGAAGGCGGAGCCAAGGCTGACACGTGTCTCAAACACCACAACAAAGCCCACAGGACCAAATAGCCCAAGGTCAACTTTGACTAACTGAAAGAGTCTCATGCAAGCACACAAACACATATGTGCAGCCCCACACACACAAACACACAAACACACACACACACACACACACACACACACACACACACACACACACGCGTACACACAAACACGCGTAACTGATCCTCTCTCTAATGGTTCCCAGAAGCCCGAGCAGGAGGTTCTTTGGTCTTTCATGGGAATAGATCCACAATAACAGATGATGGGTTGTGTGTGTGCGTGTGTGCATATGTGTGTGTGTGTGTGTGTGTGTGTGTGTGTGTGTGTGTGCGTGCCTGCGTGTTCAATATTTGGCAGGCTACTCTGTCTGTCTGGCCTCCAACTGAAAGAAATAAGTCATGAAAGGTGAAGCAAGAGTTGTGTGGCACTAAGACGTAAGCAGAGTATTACAAGAGTTTGTGTGTGTTTATGTAGGGGGAGGTTTGGTAATTGTGGTTGGGGGGTTGTGTGGAACCACATGGAAAGGTGAGTACATATGCAATGCCAAGTAAAATTTAAAGGTGGTACAAATGCTGAAAAAATACCATGAAAAGATCCAAACAGAGGTGAACAGATGCAGATTCGCTTGTCTGCTTAAATTGAAAATATTTCAGCATGAGCAAGGGGTTTCCAAAACTCAGTAATTCCAATGTACTGGAGTTCACAACAGGGACTGGAACTATACATATTTATAGAGGACAAGCTGAAAGTATTAGTATTATTAAAACAAATAGGATAGGGAATGGCTCCAATGAAAATCAGAAATTCTCTGAGGTAAAGTCACCATTTTATGTGAAAAAACACATAGCTTAATTTTGCAAGGCTGGATCAACTTCATGAAACCACAGATGCCATTGGTAGACAAGGAATCCCAGCAAACATCCAATCAAGAAGTCCCATTAGAGTTCAAATATAGTTCCAAAATGGAAGTTTTGCCAATGCCCAGGATTAAATCTGGTGATCAGATGGACATCCTAGCAAAGATGAAAAATAATGTTAACATGAAGCATTCTATTCAGCTAATCTGCTGAAGTATGCATTCAGGAGCTATGGATCCTAAATAAACTAATAACAATAAGTCAACAAAGAACTAAAAATAATGAGCCAACGCTGATTCACACAAGACACAAACCCTCCTGGTTGAAAGTCCTGTGGTTGACCCATTCATCCACCACAACTTCCTCTCTGTGTGTGGACTTCAGTCTTTGTACTGAGTCATCTGAATTACTGGCAAAAAGCTCAGAAAGCAAACTTTTCCCATTTGCAATCAAAAACAGCTTGGATAAAGACTTTTAGCTCTTGAAAATTCATGTTTTTCTCATAATTGTTTTCTATGTTTTTTCTTGAACATATTACCACACTCCCACGACTCCATATGTTAACCCTAATACAAAGTTATAGAAAACACCTTGAAAGGAGAAGCTTAATCAGAATATCATAATTTTCCTCCAAAGATTTCTCTCTGTTTGACCTATGCAACACTATCACCAGACAGAACATGGTTGATTCTGCAGTGCCCCAAAATATGTTAAATTATGTGCATTGCAACTATAATATGGCTTGGGTTAGAAAAAGTTTGCAATTATTGTTAGAAAAAACTCAACCCTCATTTTGGGGCACAAGGACACACACTGGTCACCAGTTAATTAGCTAATTAATCAGCTGTATGATTAACTCAGCCACGTCCAAAGTCCGTCTGGGAGGGCCAACCTGGGACCAATTTAAATAGTCCTCAGCCTGACTCTCAAAATATACTATATGTGGCGTGCCACACACTTTCTTGACCAAGCAATATCACTTTGTATTTTCACTATTTACCTCACAATGGCAGGACTATCAAATAATTTGTAGACATGCATCAAGTAAAAACTACGCAGGCAGAGCTAATATGTTTTAATAAACAGTAAACAAGGAAACATCTGGTTACCTAAAGCCTCCTGCAGAGTGTGAGATTTTAGCAGTCTTATACATTTAGTGCAAGCTACACTGTGTGACATGGATCTAATAAACTTGGTTACAACATCAAGTTTGATGAATGCAGACCGTGTGATGACAACACCTACTGAATCGCAGGCTATGACTTATGTCCATCAATGTCAATACGCAAGAGCAAAACGTCCTTGGTGTTCATCATCCATCTACACTGCTGTAATGTTCAGAGCTAAATGCAAACTAACAAAGCGATCCCTCGCTATAGTGGCATTTATGTGTGTCAAAAAAAGTCTGAAGAAAAGGATGAGGAGGAGAACTTGGACAAGGTTGTGGCTGGGGAAAAGAGCCCAACTTGGCATGCAGGTTTTGCAACGAGAGCTTGAAGTATTAGCATCTATTAGCATTTAGCAGAATCATGCTGATCAGTGTGTCATTTTATGCTGCATTTCGGATGGTTGATTAGTAGATGTAGGTCATAACATCATTCACACAGTGTGATGGTCATCTCAAAGTTCTGACACTGTCACAATTTTATCCCAGGCTGTCTTTCATTGCACGACCATGACAACGGTCATCCTTGAGCCTCTCTCACTGCGCAACTTGGGACCACTGACTGAGAGCCACGACCAAAGATATTGTCACGTTTCTGTCAAGATGGTTATTCTTTTTCTGGGACAGCCCAAAATTGCACATTGTATACCAGGCTTAACGGCAGACATTTCCTGCGAGGTAGAAAACATGACCACAGCAAGGAAGCGTAAAGACAACATTTTCACTGAAAGATGAAAGTTGCCTTTGTTTTATTTCTTTGTGATTTCTTTTTAAAATAACCCATTTAATGCAAGAAGCAGCTGGCCCCAAGCTATTGTCACATACCCCCCAATTCAAAAAAGTTTGGACATCCCTGGATTAACCCATCTACAACCCCAACCTCCGCATCCTTACTTTGTGCCTTGCAACATAAAGCACACATCACCTCCTCCAGTGGAACTGGGTTGGACTTACCAGTGTTGGGGTTGAGGCTGAATGTTCCTCCAGTGTTGCCTGACTGGATGCTGTAGGTCACTCTGCCATTCTCCCCTTGGTCTGCATCTCTGGCCATGACATACAACGCCACGAAGCCCACCGGCTGGTCCTCCATCACACTGACAGCTGTTGGTGAGCTGAAAACTGGCGGATTGTCGTTCTCATCGGTTACATACACCCTCGCTGTGACAGAACCCCAGCGCCTCTGGCTGGCATCGAGGGCTGAGTCTGTTGCCTTGACAACCAGTATCAGGTTTGAGGTGACCTCATGGTCCAGCTCCTGGCCCAAGGAGAGAACCCCAGTGGAGGGGTCGAGGGTTAACAGGCCGGGAGCGTTTGGCCACTGCTGGAGAATAGAGTACTTCAGCTCGCTGTTGGGCCCACTGCCATCCTTATCCATGGCCTGGAATGTATAGACAGAAGAGCCAGCCTCCATGTTCTCAGAGATGACGATGGTAATGGGGTCCTCGGGGAACTGAGGGGCATGGTCGTTACTGTCCTCTACGTCAATGTCCAGGTTGACCAGAGTGCTGCTGGGAGGGGCCTGGGAGAGGTCGTCCACCTCAATTTGCAGAGTGTAGCGTGCGTCTCGTTCATAATCAAGAGGACGAGCCAGATACACGTCTCCGGTCAGACGGTCCACAACAAAGGTCCCATCTCGGTCTGTCCCCCCCACCACTGTGTAGGTCACCTCCCCCTCCTCTGGGGTTTCTCTGTCATGAAGGCGGACTGAGCCAATAACAGAGCCAGGCTTGGCCTCCTCCACAGAGTTGAAGGATATGGAGAGTGAATTGGTCTTAGAAGCAGGTCTGTTAGTGCTGAGGACCTGCAATGAGGAAGAATACTGTATGAGGATAGAGCACTGCAGCAGTTAGCTGCTTGGTGGCAACACAAATTTACAATTCTCAACAGAAAGAATGGAAATGTTTCATAGATTTTTGGGCAAAGCAAAAACAGATTGTGTGCACTGTATGTGCTCGCTATGAAACCAGTTACAAGAGATTTTTATAGACTTGAATAACACGCCTGCTAACCTTAATCACACTTAATCTGGTGCTCATGTCACTGCCAGGAAAAATAATAGATGATAAAAGTAACACAATCAGAGGAAGAAATGCTAAGAGGGTTTGAATTCAGTACTGGGACATACTTCTTTACAGTGTACAGCTTTACACTTCCTTTGATGAGGATTCCTTTCAAAGACTACATTAGTTTGTCTCTCCTTTGTATGAAAGAGCCCCATAAGTAACACATGACACACTTAATAAAACAAATGCAGATGTAAAGGGGGGAGGTAGAGGTTGCACTGATCAAATTTTCAGCAGCATTACTGACAGGGTTTGGTTAGCTGAAGGGGTGATCTAGTTTCTCAGCATTGCATCCTACAGCACAGTTCCCACAGTAAGTAGGCACTCGAAAAAATATGCCGTGTTTGTTGTGAAATCGTACATGACAAGCTGTAAATTGGTTCCACATTAGATGGAAAAGAAGTGTTCCAGAAATAAATTGGTATAGTCCCATCCTATCATCGATGGATTAAGAAAATCAGTCTAAAAAGATGATTAAAGGAAATTACAGAAATGCGTCAGTGGGCAAGAACAACACTGCACTGTTTAATCCAATTAACTAATAATTATGACTTTCATTTTTTGTTGTTGGAAAAGAGGAAAAACTGAACTGGCACTTATTGGAGCTGTTTATATGGCAACTCTATTTTCCTGGAACCCATAAATCTGCATTCCCTTCCAGGGTTCTTCCATTGTGTCCATTTTCTGTTCTATATTAAATATTAACTGAATTACCTTCAATGCTGTGTTTTACGTGAGTGTATGGCCCTGTTGCTCATTGCGGGCTACTGTATTAAAAAAGTGTTGAAGTCATTGAGTATGACCTTGATCAGAGCAGTCTACAGCTGGCCCTCATCACGAGCCAGCTGGGAGTATTTGATTCAGACCCACTTTTCCATTTCAGATAGAAATTTCCCTTTTGAAAAGTCACAGGGGAAGAAAAGGGAGGGGATGGGAGGGGAGCTTGTCAGAAGTGAGGCTGATATGTCTGCAGTGAGTCTGAGGGGCCCAGAGACACGGATCCTCTCAGCCCCGGGCCTATTCTTTGATATTAAATAGGTGAGCAGTGAGGGTGTTTGTGCTGGCTGAGCTCCAGTGAAAGTCTGACCTGAATGGTGAGGGAGCAGGAGGTGCTGCGAGGGGGCAGTCCTCTGTCAGTAGCTGTCACCGTCAGAGTGTACTCAGCCCGCTCCGAGTGGCTGAGAGGGGATGATGAACGAAGCTCCCCAGTGTTTGGGTTCAAAGAGAAGCGCTCAGCCCTGGGACCTTAGAGAGAGAAACAGAGTCAAAACTTTAACTGTATGTGATGTACACAGGAGAGCAAAATACACAAAACCAGGCAGTCAGTTGAAGCATTTTTTCAGCAGAAAGCCATTTTTAGACATAAGTGTTACTTATCGACTCAACTATAATGTCGTATGTTTATGCTATTTACACATGTAGATAGCAAAAAATTCTTTGTCTATTTAGTACTTTTCTTAACAAAGTTACAAAGACAAAGTGTTTTACATGGAAACAAAACTAAAACAGTGATGACAGCAGACTGGATAATGAATAAATAAACAAAAAAGATTGAAGATAAAATCGATCAAAAAATCAAAAAGTCCCCCAACAACCTTACTTTTCTCACATCGCTGTTCTTTTAGCTTAATTGTTTTTTCCTTTTTTTCCTTATTTTTTCTTCTCATTACTACAGTTATTTATACTACTACTACTAAAACTAATAACTATTATTATTATTATTATCTAATTTCCAAAATGTTGACTGTTTTGCACAGATGAGTTGTACCTTCACTTCCTGCAGGTACTGTACCTGACAAAGAGTAGACTACAGTTCCGTTTTCCCCTTCATCTGGGTCTTTGGCTTGCAGTGTGCCTAGTAAAACTCCAGACGACTGACCCTCTGTCACCTATGAGTTAAAGAAAAAATTATTATATGTCAAAGACTTGAAATACATTTCACTTTGTGCCTGCCTGTGGTTGTGGTCTTGCAGCATCACCTGTATGATGAGATTTTTGCCCGCTTGGCTGTGGGTGAAAGTGGGGTCATTGTCATTGTCATCAAGGACAGTGATGAAGGCTGTTCCTGTGGCACTACGCGGGGGCGAACCTCCGTCTTGAACCACCACCACCAGCTGGTAACTCGACTGCTGCTCTCTGTCCAGAGTAGTCCTTGTGCTGATTTCACCTGGGGAGAGTAGAGGGTGGATGAGAGGGATTTCATGCCGAGGCAGTAGTCCAGAGGACTGGAATAACGATGAGAGACTCAAGAGCCAGCAGGCTTTGATCAATGACACACAAGTAATGGACATGCACAGTGCGCAGATGAACGTGTACATGTGCATGCACACAAATAGAGGAGTTTTGGAAGGTTGGCAGATGCTGTAGAGTCTCATAATTCAGCCAGAAACTAATCACAAGTCAGACTCTTGAGTCTCCACCCACAGACTAAGAGGCTCAGCAGGCCAATTAGAGCCCAGCAAGATGCTTAGTGCTACTGTCACCATCAACTGACTAATTTATGACCTTGAGGGAGATGCTAGTCTCTCATCTTTTAGAGATGACTGCGTGAGTTGACTTAACAAAGATAAAGGTTTTATTTCCCCACATAATTTAATTTTTTGTTTAAACAAAGTCTTTCTAATGGAATCAGCTTGTTTTTCACATTGATGGAGGACTATTTCGGTTTAGTTTAAGTTCAATTTACAAAAACTATATGAAATGTACAACTTAACAAAAACATAATACTGAGTATTTTGAATTTTTTGGTCAGGTATGCTTCTGTATCTTCTGAAGGCCACATAAGTTATACAACATCCAAAATTTACAAATGATATCAGAAGTGCAGCTTTTCTTTCTTTTGTAGTTGTTGGAGCCTTATTGTTTAACTCACGTTACTCTTTTTTTTCTTCTTCTTGATTTTTCTCCACTAAAAGTGTTTGTGCAGCAAAATCTGAATGTCAAAAACTTACCAAAGTTGGCTCAGGCAAAAGAAAGGACTATCAAAGGCTTAAAGTTGGCACTGTAAAAATAAACTTTACGTTTCAGCAATTTTCTAAAAAAAACAGCTTGATTTAGAGTCAAAATTCTTTTACCATATTAATCCCTCAATTCATCTTCATCTTTGTTTCAATAATCTTCTGCTTTAAAAA